>NC_138032.1:64322800-64847247 GCF_964106645.2 Podarcis pityusensis
CAGTCATAATTAAGAGACCTTCCCACTACCACATCTGCAGAAAGCTAAGTCACAGAAACAGAGAGCAATGATGACATTTCAAGGGGGTAAATATTAATGCCGTTTTCCTAACTTTCCTTCATAGGAGGGGAAAACTCCAATGGATCTTGTTCTGCAGTGGCAAAATGGCACTAAAGAAATATTCAACAGCCTGAAGGAGAACTCTTACAAGAGCTCCCCTATAGACACATTCTGAAGACTCAAAACGTCAATGGACTGGACAGTTTCCTTGCAAAAAGCAAGATATCACCAATGTGAAGAGCAGGAGCATTATAAATGCCGCCACCTTCACAGAATACAAGCATTTTGTCCTGCTGCCTTTGCTAAAGCCACAAGGAACCAAAAGAGGGTCCTGAAATACTTCAAAGGCAGTTTCGAGTGTTGAGAAGCCTCTGTTATCAAGCTGGTTTATTTATTTCTATTCCATCATTTCTCCCATAGTGTTTCTTTTCCGATATTTTCAGTAAGTCATGTTGGTACTGCTGTTCTATAGAAAAAGACCATCTTACTAATGTGGTAATCTGAACCAGTCAGGAGCATTAAGCCCCTTTAAAAACCACACACAAGCCAACAGGCTTTCAGAGCCTATTAGCAGTGTTTCCCATTAAACCCTCTTTCGATAGGCAGTATTTGTTATTGTCACCCGGGTTCTGCTGAATTGCTATTGTCAGAGCAAGCTGTTAAAAAAGCAAAGATCAGAGGGTTGGAGAATAGTAGTGAGAAAAAGGGGAAAGCAAAGTGGAATAAAAAAAAGGAAGGGCTCTGCTCTTCTGCGGAAGTTTTTAATTCAGGCTACCTGAACTACACAAGAGGCAGCCAGCATGGCACTGTCCTGGTGTTGTGGGATTAAACCTCCCTACCAACTCCATCGACTGGCCATGCTGGCTGGGGCTGGTGGGAATTGGGAGTCTAGGAACCTCTAGAGGTCGCCATATTGGCTACCTCTAAACTGCAGTGTTCAAGACAGGAAGTTGGGCAGACGAAGAGGACGGAATCCAAAGATGAAGAGGAAAAATTGCCGTTACTGTCGAAGCTCAATATTGTAACAAATGGTACTGTATATTTGTATGGCTTTTTATGTACATTTTGTATTAAACCCTATTTAAACGTTTCAAAAGAAGCAACAGAACTGCTCGCTTTAATCTACCTGAATGTATTATTTCTTCATCTGATGATGTTATGAGGGATAGAAGATGCTGGAGGTAAGAGTCATGGGGGAAAGGAAGTACACCTTCTTTGAACTCTGTGGTTTTACATATCAGGACATAACAACAATCTGTTCCTTAGCAGCTCTTAAAATTAGGTAAATACAACCTCAGATGAACAACACCACATGTCATATTACACCATGATTTATTCAACAAAAATAAAGCCAAAATGTCCTCATGTAAAACTACAGAATTCAAAGAGGGTGTACTTTCCTTCTCCCATGTGTTTGTGTGTACACACAACAGACGTTTCAACCAAGATGAAAAATTGGATACCATCTTCTTCAAATGTCACATTTCTCAAGGACTTGAAGGGAACTAAGACAGCCCTATCCCAAACCATTCCTACTGTCTAGCTCAGGTCCGGATTCTATAGAAACTTACCACCAGACCACTTTATAACCGATAAAGCTCAAGTAGCTTTAGTTGAATTAAAGGAGGAAAAGTCAGTGGCAAGAGGACACACACACACACACTTTGCAAAGTAAACACTTCTGAATGATTTTTAGTTTACTCAGAGATCAAAGCCAAGCCCAATCAGTTCTGCCAAGGCAAGAGTTTCAGGCGGCGATGCACGTCAGTTGCAAAATAAATATGAAATACTTTTGAAGCTGTAACAGCAACACCTGAAGCTACTTGGTAATAAGCAATCCTGATGCTATTTGCTGGCATTCCTGTTGAGTGTTTCAGGGCCACAGCCCACAAACAGCCATTCCTTTATCTTGTGAACCTCTCTGAGATCTTCCAATGAAGGGCAGTATAAAATAAATAAATAAATAATAATTATTATTATTAATATAATTAATGGCACTAGCGAGCAGGCCTTTGGGACACAATGTAGTTGCAATGCAAACCCTTTCAAACTCTTTGCTATTGGGGATCTAATTAGATGCAAGGGAAGCCAAACACATGTGCTAGAATATACAAATTTCGGAGAGAGCATACAATGGTGCTGAGAGGAGAATTAGGGGCAATTTAAAGTGGAGAAGCAGAAGGAAAAGGGCTGAGCACTCCCTTCCAAAACCACCTATCCCAGGCTTCCTCAACCTTGGTCCTCCAGATGTTTTTGGCCTACAACTCCCATGATCCCTAGCTAGCAGGACCAGTGGTCTGGGATGATGGGAATTGTAGTCTCAAAACATCTGGAGGGCCAAGGTGGAGGAAGCCTGACCTACCCTCACTTGATTTCCTCCTGGGAAGGCTTGCTTCTGGCCTTGGATCCTAGTCACAAGAAAAGCGGAACTTTTCTGCTAACCTTCCCTTTTCTGCATGAAATCGCCTCTGCCCACCCTCCTCCACTCTGTCTCCTTTGGAAGGTAACCAGTGTTCCAGAGAACAGTTCTGCTAGTGTCATAATGAGCAGCTCCTTTTAATTCAAACCCTTAATTTAACGCAATAAAAAGAAAAGCTCTTAGAACTTCTCTCCCTCCTCACACACACCTTTGGGGAGAAAGCCAATTATAGCCTTAGGAAACTGAAGATAAAAGGGCATGACGTGGAAGAATAGACATTCCAAGATAATGAGACAGAAAGCACCAGCCAAGTCTTAATTCTCTTGTTCCCGTCAAGGTGAAGATGGCTGTTGCAATTTCAGCTGGGCAGAAAGTAAGCTGTGTCTTATATGCGTAGGCAACAATCTTGTTAGTCAATGGCAGACAGCCTTCTCAGTGGTGGCACCCGCCCTGCGGAACGCCCTCCAATCAGATGTTAAGGAAATAAACAACTATCTGACTTTCAGAAGACACCTGAAACCAGCCCTGTTTAGGGAAGTTTGTAATGTTTGATCTTTTACAGTGTTTTTAATATTCTGTTGGGAGCCGCTCAGAGTGGCTGGGGTGGGGAATAAACAAACAAACAAACAAACAAACAAACAAACAAACAAAATGGCCCCTTGCTCTGGATGTGAAACAACCATTGTGTATGTTCAAATAGTTTTGAGGGGGGAACAAATACATCAGGCAATGGATACTACACTCAGCTGCGATCCATCCACTGGTGTGGATAGGAAAATGGCAGACCACGCTAAAGAAAAACATTGAAATTTACCAGTGTTGCAGCAGGTTTGTTGCCGTTCCACAAACAGCTAAAAACGTAGCAGCAACAGCAGTGGAAACCACTCTAGTTGCACAGCACCTAATGCAAGTTGCCCAAAATGTTCTAGATGGTCAGCTCTGCCTACTATAGACACACATAAGGAACAGCTAGCAAATGTATAATCTCAGCTCCCACTGCAGAGTATGCAACTTCTTTCCCTGGGCACAAACAATAGAATATGCTCACAGCTCCGCTGTTTGGAATTCACAGTTGCAACTTGTGACTTTAATTCGGTGGTCAGGTGCCAGGAAAACTCTGCAATCATTTGTGTGTGCGTGCATGAACTGATTTGACAGCGATCAGGGTGATTATGCATCTGGGGAGATTCGAGTCCTAGAAACTTACCAAACAAAAGGGTTGGTAAAAAATAAAGAAAGTCTTCAGTACAAAAGGCTTCATCATAAAAGAGAGTGTGCATAATCTCCCATTTCTATTCCACTGGGAAGCTAAGGAGGAGTGTCTCCTTCAAGATCCAAAATTATTTTCTGCCCCGGCGTCCACAGTCAAGTCACTCCACTAAGGCTTTCCCACAATGAATTGTCAAATCATAAAACACCCTATTCTCATCAAGCCATGCAACTGGAGTATTTTAGAGGTTAGGGGTTTGATGGGCTCCCCTGAAAGGAGCCTTCTTGTCACAAAGCGGTCTTGGCTTTTTTACTGACTGGAGTAGTCTCATCTTCCTCTGTGGCTCGGGCTTTTTTCTTGGTGTATACTACGCCAGAGGCAGTCTTCCGGGCTTCTGAAATCAAAACGGAGGGAGACATTTAGAAAGGATCCCCGAATCACAAGCTGCTGGCTTGCAGAACGGCACCCAGAACGAGGCACGGCTAAGTGTACAAGGCAAGGGCTGCACACCACTGTGCTATAGTGACTTCAACCAAGGAGACCACACCTGGACAACTAAGGGAGCCGATCCATTGCAGTGGCAAGTGCTACCATCACCATCATGGCAGCGTTTTGCTTTCAAAAAAGGGACCAGATGAAATGCGGCACATGAACAGACCCATACAGGTATGTCAGCCATAACCAGGCAAGATAGGCAGCCTTTGCATCATTATTAACACTGCGACTAACGGGGCAGGTGAACAGGGCAACTCAACCGGCTCTTGCAAGATGCCCTAGAAACTAGGTCAGCACAAACCATTCTGCGCACTCCCGAGCTCCACAGACCTATAAAGTCAAAGCACTTATTTGGAACCATTTAAATGAAGGCAGTGCTGACACATCCCCTGCTCATCCAGGATGGTAGTCTAGGCCAGGAACCTGTGGCCCTCCAGCTGTCACTGGGACTTTAAAACTTCCCTCAGCGCCAGCCAGCATGGCCAAACGTCACAGATGAGGGGAGCCGTGCTCCAACAACTTCTGAGCGCATCGTGCCAAGAAATCCTAGTCTAGGGAACACGGCGTTTTAAATGCCGAACTGCAACTAAACCAGAAAAGGTGCTCTGACACTGTTTATACCACTCAGGGTGAGGGCCTGGATGGGTGGAGGGTGTGGGGGAAAGATGTTAAGCTACTCAAAAGCCACAGAGTGAGAATCTGTTGGCACAGAGTGAGGCCCACTTTGTGTGATGGACAGAGAAGGAACGGATGGGCTGCATTAAGTGGAAAAATCGGGTGGGAACTGCTGCTCAAACCACCGGTTGTTTATTCTGTTTCAATCTGCTTGAATGTTTTCTTTACTTTTACCTAGGTGTTTGGTTAAATTGGAAATAATTTTGATGCTGTAGTTTTGCTTGTTTACCTTATGGGAGATTGTTAAATTGTTTCTTGGACCTGTTTATATGGTTTTGTAATTTATGTATCTTGCCCCCCCCCTTTCCCGGTGACTTTTCCTATGACTTCTGTTCCCTGCTTTGGGCCTGAACACATTCATTGAAGAGCGGGTAGAAATACTATAAATAAATAAAGCAAGAGTTTTACATTAGCACAGATATACGATTCCCCCCCCGTGATTTTAATATGTTACAATAAGCCCACATTGCACTTTTTAAATAGACATTATGAAAACATTGCTTAGATTTAGGGAGGTAGCAGTGTTGGTGTGACGCAGTAGAAATATATATACATACATTGTCCAGTAGCACCTTAGAGACCAACTAAGTTTGTTCTTGGTATGAGCTTTCGTGTGCATGCTCACTTCTTCAGACTTGTTAACTTTGGACATTCTTGCAAATACGTTCGTTATCCCAGTTACTGTTCCAGCTTACCTCCATGAAGCAGGACTGCTCGGCCATTCGTAGAAACTGCTGCCTTGGCATTGCTTTCAGACAAGCCAAACAGCCACCCTCTTTCCACTTTCGTTAAGGATATTCAAGCACAAAGAGGGCAAAACATGCTTGAGGCATAGCTAAGCACAGCTCCTTTACCAACCTACAAAAGCTACTGTGGTACTGAAGTTGTCAAAGTTCAGCATCTTGAAATCACTCTCAGCTCCCCAGATATTGCAAGGATAGAAATCAGAATAACCTGTCTGACAAAAGTGCTTGTCAAATTAAAGGGGTGGGGAATCTGCAGCCCTCCTGATGTTGTTAAGACCACATTTCCACCATCCATTGCTATTTGTCTGCAGCTCCCAGCCAGCACGGACAGCATCATCATTCTAGAGGGCCACAGGTTGGCCACACCAATATTTTAACTTGGGGTGGTTGTGGCACATATTCCAAACAATGATCTGAACCATGTAGCTGCTTCTCTGGTCACAGGTGTTTAAATACAGATTCATTTTCAAGGATAGCTAGGCAGGTTCGGATCTTTCTGTTCATTTAGTATTTTTGATGCAACAACCAAACATCAGAACCGAAACACCAGCACTAGATACCCGTGGTTCTGGTCTCTTAACATTCCATATGACTACAGTAAGCTAGTGTACGACCACCGAGCGTCAGAAGAATATATATTTGCAGCATTTACAGGATATTGCACACAAAGGCATTGGGAGACTGTTCTATTTATTGGCTGCCCAACAACACAAAGGAATCTTGAGGCACTGGAGTGGGAATCTTCTAAACATTCTTAGAATGCCTTATCTTAATTGGCAACCCTTGCCCATTATTCTAGTAATATTATGGGTTGGGTCTTCTGTTTTCCACTTTGTTATACCTGTGTGTGGATTGTACAGTGGTACCTCGGGTTGCATACACTTCAGGTTACAGACTCTGCTAACCCAGAAATAGTACCTTGAGTTAAGAACTTTGCTTCAGGATGAGAACAGAAATTGCGGCGCAGCAGCAACAGGAGGCCCCATTAGCTAAAGTGGTGCTTCAGGTTAAGAACAGTTTCAGGTTAAGAACGGACCTCTGGAATGAATTAAGTACTTACCCCGAGGTACCACTGTATGGTTTTTAAAAAGGGCTTTTAAAAGAGAAAATATTGAATGTCACTCCCAACCCTAAACTATCAATCTGTCCTGGCTGAATCCTGAAGGTCCACCGTCAGCCAGGACCCATTTGGCTCACTGTACAAGAAAACCCCAGGAGATTATTTCCCCCCTTCACTCCCTAGTCCTTCTCTTTTTCAGCTCCGTGCTACCTCTACACCACCCTTTCGCTGACACCCTCCTTTTCAAATCTCTGCTTTGTCTTCCTCCTCCATTTCCAGCTACTTTCTCACCCTCCTAGCACTGCTTCAGCCTCACACCTTGTCTCCTGCCATCACTACACAGCCCTTCCTTGTATCTGGGCTCTCTTGCGTTGTTTCCTCTCCAAACAAACTGACCTTTCACTCCTCTCGCAAAAAGCAGGATCATTTATGAGCATTCTGCTGCTGACAGTTTTACCCTTTCAAGGAGAGGCTAACAGCTGTATCCCAGGCAGCAAAGTTCTGAAGGTCCTAACAAACACACTTGAAAAGGATACAGGTTCGCCACATCGTACGGACCTCGTAGTTGTAGAGGCTGCAACGGAAGAGAAAGCCATTACGCATGTGGATGCTAGGTGACAAACACACAATTGTATACGCTAGGGCAGTGTTCTTCACCCTTGGGCCCCCAAATGATGCTGGACTCCCAACCCCATTGGTCTGAGACTGCCTGGTCAATGACCAGGGATTCGCTGTGCCTAGGAGTTGCTCGGAAAAACCCCCAAAGAAATACCGAATTTTAGGTAAAGGCTATGTGAGTTTCCCCAAACGAAATGGAGTGTGTGGGAAGACATGTGTGTGCAAATGCTTCTTGGTTAGCAAAAGATAAATGCAAAGGGATGATCATTCAAAAGGAACCCAGGAAGCTACCAGAGTCAGATCCTTGGTACATTTAGCTCAGTATTGTTTTCAATGACTTGGAAGCAGATCTCCAGGATTTTAGAAAGCAACCCCAGTTCTAATGGAAGACGCCACGGATCGAACCCGGGATTTTCTGCAGGCAACCCAAGTCCTCCAATGAAGCACGAATGTGACGCACCCATTAGTCATTGCAGGATTACACACACACACACACACACACACTTACCTTTTCTGCTGCACTGGATAAAATTATATTCTAGGAAATAAGGCAACACAAAAAACTAATTAGTGGAAGTTTCTGAACGCATTCTCTTTCTTCTTCGAAAGGCTTCCCCCAATGCAGAACCACCATGTGGACACAAAATGGCACATTATGCACACACCCTCTGAGCAGCCTTGTGCATTGCAGTGCACAATTCACTGTGCAGATCTCACTGGGAAGCAAACATGCCATATGTGCCTTCCTCACAAACTAATGAAGAACACCGGGGTGGGGGGGTGGGGGGTGGGAAGAATCCTGTGGGCACAGGGGAAAGGGCAAGACAAGGAAATGATTCAAGAATGGTGATTAATCAAACCAAGACACTGCTATAGTGCACTTGAATCAGGATTCTCTTAAGGTGCTTGGACTGAGCGGTTACAAGTCAAGGTGCCGCAGAGATTTGAGAGGTGAAGTAGGAGCTAATAGGCCAGGGTTCAAAGCCCTCCTTAGTCATGAAGTTCACTGGGTGGGGGGCTGTGACTTTTGCTTAGCCTAACAATATGATACAATAATCTTTATTGTCACTGTCCCATACAGAACAACGAAATTGAAAAAATCTACATCAGACATTCAAAAACCAACAAGCCTGCTATCCCTGCTATCCCAGCCTGGTTAACCCCCTAAAAACTCTGATACCTCATAATTAAATACAATATACTCCCATAGAGACTACCTTAACGCTGCATTTAAAACCAAAATCGCGGCAAGTCTTTATAACCCTGTACCTTCTTCCAGGGTTGTCGTGAGGATAAAGTAGTGCATGTATGTACAGGCCTATGTGTTGGGGTGGGTGAGGGAGAACCCATAAACAGCTGTACCTCGGAAGCTGAACAGAATCTGTTCCGGAAATCCGTTCGGTTCCGAAACATTCCGAAACCAAATTGCGGCTTCTGATTGGCTTCAGGAAGCTCCTGCAGCCAATCGGAAGCCGTGGAAGCCCCATCAGACGTTCGGCTTCCAAAACACTCACTTCCAGTTTTCAATCATTGGGGAGCTGGAACGCTCAACTCCCAAGGCGTTTGGGAGCCGAGGTATGACTGTATGCTGCTTCAGCTCCAGGAGGGAACAGTGGGCTATACATAATAAAAAACATGGCATGGACTTTGGAGAATATATTCTCAGAAAAAAACTGGAATAGGTTACATTATTTCATGCAAACCTGACTCATCCTAATTCAAAACCACAACATCCACGACCGGCAAGAACAAAATGATGAATAAGACAAGCACCCCTTCTGCTTTTGCTTGTCATGGGCATGGGGGTGGTAGTCTGGGGCCCATCAGCTGGGGATGAAATGGGCCCCCACCCACACAAGACAGAACTTCGCTGATCCCACAGGCATGCAGACAAATATTGGTCTGCCAATTAAAAGTAAGAAGCACAGGACCCATTCTCTGTGGCTTTCAGGACCTATTGAATTAATTAGCTGCTTAGTTGAAGCAGAAGAAAGGGGGAGGGGTTGGTCTACTTGAGAAGGGGTGGGGGACACTGGGTCCCTCAGATGTTGCCGAACTACAATCCCCATCATCCTTGGTCACCGGCCATGTTTGCAGGGGCTGATGGGAGTTACAGTTCAGCAGCATCTGAAGGGCTTAAAGTCCCCTACTCAAATCTTATAATTGTGGATTACTCTTAGGACGGCAGCAGGCTATGTATGCACCATGCACTTAAAACAACAACAACCCCAAACACTTTCCTGTTTTAAATAGGTAGGAAAGAGATCGATGGAGGACCTCTTTTCTTTCTCTTTCTCTTACTCTCCACAACCTCCCCCTACTCAAAAAATAGCCATAAAGTGCTGAGGTTCTGTTCTGACAGAGAGGGAAGGTTTCACAAAGGCTAATAAAAAGCACCCTCTTCCTGAAACCTTCCCCACCGGAGCCCCAAACATATTTCAAGGCTCCTGTTTTAGGATGGCCCAAATTCTGCTGAGAAGACACTCTTGTTAAGCGGCAGTGACCCAGACATTTCCCCTCTCCCCTTCCTTCCTTCAACAGGCAATCTGATGTTAACAGTCTGCCCTCCTTCAGGAGTTCCACAGCTTTCCCGAGAAAGTTTGCAAAGTCAGAAACATATCAGTCACACCGAGCTCTCAAACAAGCATCATTTGCTGCGGTGATCGAAGACCAACAGAAGGAAAAGGGGAACAGTTCAAGCTGCCTATTCTTAATTCAAAACAACATTAACTGGAAGGGGGGGGGGAAGTTCTGACGAAAAAGAAGTGGGGCAAACCTGCTCGTTTTGAGCCTCACCTTCCCTCGGCAGATCTGCATCAGGCTGAGCGCATTTGAAACCGTGTATCTCCTCATTGTGGAGTCTTTGATGGCAGGCACATAAATAAGTTCAAAGTAGATGCCTCGATCTATTGCCTTAACATGAAAGAAAAGCAAACAGACGCTGAAGGGAGTGTGACACAGTCAACGTCTCACAGCTATTGTATATTATGGATGTGTTTTCCCCGCTGTCTCGTCTCCTCCAAAAAGTAGAGGCATCCAGTGGGACAAAGTTAATGGCTCTCTAGAAAAGCAAAAGTCCCTCCTCCTCCTCCTCTGATACACATAACATAAAAAGGACACAGTATTCCATGCTCACGCACTTGGGATTTCCAAACTGTAAAGTGTTTGGCAATTCCATTCCTCTGCAAATCTGGTATTGCTTCTTCTGTTTTTTAAAAAAAGTTTCAACAGGAGAATTTGGATTTTGGCAGGGTGTATAAAAGTCCAAGCAGTGCCACAAAACCTCATGCCCACCTTGTTAATTAATTAATGCTATTTATATACTGATTAATTACTGTAGAATTCTATCCATTATATTTTACCTGCCCAATCAGAATGAATTTCAGGAACCAAAAAAGTCATATTGAAGAATCCAATTTTCGAGCTGCCTGGCCCCCAAATGTGCAACTAGGCATTCCGTTTTGGCAACTGTAACCCTGATTTAAGAATCCATTGGGTGCCTGGGCTTATATATCTGAGTTTCTAACATGATACCTGACCTGCTTCTCCACAGAGGACAAAACTGTTAATGGACAAGCAGAAAAACACAAGGAGAAGGAAGAGGAATGTCAGGACTGCGCACGACATTTGCAGGCCACCTTACCACATTCACAGAGGGTCTCTTGATGTAGAACGGCAGCTTTTCTGTTACGTTGATGCACACAATATCGACGTCTAAGGTTGTGCAGGCCACCTGTATTGCAAATTTGAAAGCAGAGGGTTACTTTTTTTAAAAAAAGCCGGACACTGACATACTTGTATAGTTCCCCTACAAGTTCTAGTATTGTGCCCTGCAGCAGAATAGCTGACAGGAAAGCAATTGTTGCCCAAGTGTCAAGGAAAGAGTTAGCATCCAAGGACTCTACTCCAGACAAGGGATGGGGAAAGCTGTGGCCTTCTAGGCATGGCTGAATAGTAGCGCCAATCAGTCTTAGCCAACATTGTCAGCTCCCATCTTCATAGGATGGATATAAGCAGTTTTACTGGATCGCTTCTATTCCGTATGTTGATTATTCTTAGTTGAAAATTTAAGGGTTTTGTTGAAGCGAGAACTGAGTAGATTGGGTGGGCGTACAGAGAGCCTGATGGTTGAATCAAGTGTATGTGGGGGCTGTTGTGTTTACGTTAATAGTTTTGTGTACTGTGAATGTGTATGTGATTTTGGAGATGGTATGATTATGTGTTTCTTTTTATAAGATGTACGAGATTTCCAAGATATTATACTATAATTATGCTGCATTTTGATGTTTTCCACAGGATCTGCTTTTGTGGCTCTTAAGTTGTCTTTACAAATGTACATTGTCTAAAAACATTTATTGTTGTTTAATTACGTTACTTAAAATGTGGAACTGCTGTGAGGTACATAATGCAGAATCCGAACTGCATTTCTTACATCGGTACCATTTTGTTGAGATATACAAGCTGCTTAGAGATTTCTGCTGACGTGTGAAGCGGTATATAAACTAAACGAAGCCCAACAGCACCTGGCAGACCACAGGTTCTTCATCCCTGCAATGGACCTAGTGTATTCTTCCTGCATTGAATGTTGAGGTCAGGGCGGAAAGGGCAGCATTCAAAGAGCAGAGATCTCATACACTTAATGATGGTATGGTAAAACCCTGGAGCAAACTGTCAGTACCTCTAACTGCTGAGAGGAAGGAAGGAATATTTCTGAGCCAAAAGATGAGGGAGGTTCTCTTTGAACACCTCACTGAGCTGCAGCCCTTAGGAATATCTGTTTACCACCCCCCATCACACATTCCTCACGAGTCCCGAAACTTTGGGGAGGTAGTCTAACTGAGACGAAGGAATGCAAAGGAGGAATCCAACTAGAAAAGGTTATGTACCAGAGAATTTGGAAAGCACATACACTCCCGTCATATAATATCAAAACGTAGTATATCTATGGGCTTTCCCCTCTTGAGCGTCACATACAGTGATCCTTACAATAACCCTATAAGGCAGGACAGCACTGCAGAAGAGAGGCTAGGACAGAGGATGTAGTTTGTCCAAAGGCCCTCAGGGAGTGTCTAGGGCAGTGTTAAAGCTCGACAGCTAGCAATTTCCTTGCCACCAGAAAGAAAACTCAGCTGATTCCATTCTTGAAACCGTGGCAACATAATTATTCACACCATCAAAAGGAATCTTAAACAGAATCTGCATCAGCCAGGGACACAAAACCCACAATAAAGGGAGTTCTTCAAACTGCAGCAGCAGCAAAGCTGGCCAACATTCGTCCAGAACGACGATGTTAGAAAAGAAAACTTAGCCACTGGCTTTTGTACAAACTCTCAATTTTTCCATGACTTGTAGGGATTTAAAATACTAAGTATGCAGAGAAAAGAAAACCTTGGGTAGGGGTGAGGGCAAGGTGGGAAGAATGCTGAAATATGGCCTATTATTCTGGAAAAATTATTTCCTTCCTTTAACAAGAGGCAACACCGCCATCTGCTGGATACAGGACTGCTCTCCTTACAAATATACAACTTGAAAATCCATCTAGTTCCTGCCCCAGTGTGCAACTGTTGTACGTTTACAATTTAAAAACCCCATATTGTTGCTAGATAAAGAATAGCAGTATTTTTTCTCTTGCCTTGGCATTCACCCAAGAAGCAGCGTTCAGTGAAATCTCTCCTCACATCAGAAAGAACAGAAATCTCCATTAGATCCCGCTTGTCAATCACTACAAGAAGCAGTAGTAGCATGCATGTAACCCTGCGGGATGCATTCCCTTTGCGGGTATAAACCTTCTTGCAGTGGGAAAGACAAAAGGCTGGGACAATGGACATGACTCCAACCTCTGTAGAACAGGCTACATCAGAGATTCTCATGCAGGAGAGCAAACAAGAGTCACTCTCACAGTTCAAGGCCCTTGAGGAGGCAGAGAAGTGAAGGGGGTAGCCTAGAGAGAAGGCTGGTGGCCTGGGGAGAGTCTCAGCAGCTGGATACGAGGTCTGAAGGGCCAAATGTGGCCTGTAGGCCCAAGACTTCCCAGCCCGATATAGCACTTTGAACACTTCAAAGCCCCTCACAAATGTGTTTGGACAACAGTATCTTGGCTTACTAAGCCAATATGAAGGAAGCACATGTCCGGCTACAGTTTTTTGTTATGTCCAGTCCAGGAAGTCTTTCTCATCAGATGCATCTTGAGCTGTGGCCACCAAGGAAAAATGTCCCTTTGGGTCATCTGACATCACTGTGATGTCAGATGACTGACAAGCAAGCAGCTTTCAGAGGGCCCGTCTTAGCGAAAACACAGAGCGAGTCAATAATCTGCAAGTGCCTTGGGGAGAGTCACTCTTGGGAAGGGGTAAGCAAACTAAGGCCCAGGGGCCAGATCCGACCCAATCGCCTTCTAAATCTGGCCAGTGGATGGTCCAGGAATCATTGTGTTTTTACATGAGTAGAATGTGTGCTTTTATTTAAAATGCATCTCTGGGTTATTTGTGGGCATAGAAATTCATTCATTCCCCCCCCCCAAATATATAGTCTGCCCTCCCACAAGGTCTGAGGGACAGTGGACTGGCCCCCTGCTGGAAAGGTTTGCTGACCCCTGCTCTTGGGCATCAATCACTGAGCTGCCCATTGGCAGACCTGTGATCCACAGCAGCAACTACACCACATGAAAAAATAAAGAGTAAGATCAGGCATTAGCAGTGCCATTAGCAGCTTCTGGGTTTTTGCAACTTCCTTCACAATTCAAATGCTTGGGGGGAGGGGGAGGGAAGCAATTTTAAAAACTTACATGAAAGAGTTTTCCACTCTTAGGAAACACAGCAAAGATGTCATAAAATTTTATGTTGGTAGATGTCGATCTCTAGGGCAGAAAAAAGAAAAAGTGTAACATTAAAAAAAACAAAACATTTTTCAGACTAGCCATTTAAGCTGGTGCTTTAAGCCTGGCCATAGCCCATCTCAGCCAATGCCCCAACAAACAGCAGAGAACTGTAACTGAAAGGACTGGAAGAAGCTGCTTGTAGCCAACGTGTCTCCTCCAGCACTTTAAATCCAATGCACTTTCTAAAGGGGGTGAGGGAAATGCCCTGTCAAAAAATGGAGTGTTTTCCTCTCTCCTGAGAAAGCAATTTGCATTCAAAGCGCTGGGGGAAGTTTAGAATACAAACTGCTTTCTCTCCATCGGGGAAAATGCTGTTTTCAAGCATGTTGGCTCCCAGAGAAGAGCTCACCGCTAAGACTACAAACCTTGGCTACAGATCGTGGTTGAGGAAGAGACACTTTAACCACCATACCAGGTTCGGATGATACACTAAGCCAAACCTTGACTTGGCTCCTGCGCTGTGCTAACAGAACTGGAGGCAAGCAAAGCAGGCTTGAATGCCTCTGAGTGGGCACATTTGCACAGTCCTGGTAAATTTGGTTTACCATGGTGTGCAAGCGAGGCCAGTTTTTCCACTGCTCATGAAGGCAGATTGCCGGTTGATCCATCCAACATTGGCTAGATGTAGGCCTTTTTTCATCTGGCCTGGGAGGGAGATGCCCTGATTGACTCCAGCTACAAAAAACTGAAGCTGCTTCTTCAGCACAAGGTTCATTTGTAGACAACCATTTTCCTGAGAGAAGTCAGTATCTTCAAATGGGCAAACAAAGAAGTTTTTACTGCGGTTTCCCCCCCAGATTGCCAGTGTAACATTTCTTCCATAAATAACGAAAAGATGTGCTGGCAGGCACATTAGTAAAATTATATTGTGAACTAGTACCTTTGGTAGACATTTATGAAGGTGGTGGTGATGTTCCATGCCTTGCCAACCATTCTTAAGTTTCTGACAATTCTAGAGCATTTATTACTGAAGAACTATGGATTTTCTTCACTGTCTGCAAATTTGACTAGACTTTTAAAAAACTACAAATTTAGACATTGAGGGCCATTCAAATTTCTTGTGGAAGAGAGTTTCAGAGGTCAGCAAAGTTGTAAGGTAAAGGTAAAGGGACCCCTGACCATTAGGTCCAGTCGTGACCGACTCTGGGGTTGTGGCGCTCATCTCACTTTATTGGCCAAGGGAGCCGGCATACAGCTTCTGGGTCATGTGGCCAGCATGACTAAGCCGCTTCTGGCGAACCAGAGCAGTGCACGGAAACACCGTTTACCTTCCCGCCGGAGCGGTACCTATTTATCTACTTGCACTTTGATGTGCTTTTGAACTGCTAGGTTGGCAGGAGCAGGGACTGAGCAACGGGAGCTCACCCCGTCGCAGGGATTTGTTTTTTTTTTGGAAAATATTTATTGGGGTTTACAATAAAAGTGAACATAATGAACAGTATATCAAATCTTAACATAATTTCACATTTCTTTGGACTTCCTCACATCTCCCGCTCCCACTTTCATCATTATAACTTTTAACCAGCAATTTATTATCTTATTTGCATTCTTATATCTCATTTATGTCTTTATGATCTTATAATTCTCAATAAAGTTTATATTCTCTCAATCTCACTTATTATCTTAAATCATCTAGGTTAGTGGTGCTTCATTATTTATGATCTAGCATCCTGCTTAACATTCACTCAAATTACAATGCTTTTGTAAATAATTCTTAAATTTCTTCCAATCCCGTCGCAGGGATTTGAACTGCCGACCTTCTGAACGGCAAGCCCTAGGCTCTGTGGTTTAACCCACAGCGCCACCCACATCCCCTATAGCAAAGTTGTAGTCTATCACTATAAAGCACAACAGATTCTAAGCCACTCTTCTTCTTCTTCTTCCATCTGTGAAATAGAAAAGGTTGTGAACTGCATCATAAGCTTACTAGAATATTGCAGTGCGATGGATCAGAAACAACAAGTGTTAGCCTCGATAAAATCTTAATTGGCTTGGATTTCCCCTGCAAAGAAGAAGAGAAGCAGCCGTGAGGAAAAGGAGTGAAACAGAAACCTTGGCAACATGCCTCCTACTCATCATTAATACAAAAATGAAGAATGATGCTGTGTTCAGAATTGGTGCCCACACAAATCTTGTATCCTTGCCCTTTCTTTAATTCGTCAGGAGTGTTGGCAACCAAGGTCTATTTTTAGTCAGACAAAAGGGCTATAACTGTGCTGTTCATAGTCAAGTAATAAGCCCTTACACCGAGACTCAAGGACTCTGCTCCTGGTGGAGAAGACTCAGTTAGTTTTCACTGAAGACGCTTATAACTGCTGCAGTTAAGCAGCTCCTTGCTTACAAGCCCACTTCTAACAACTTCACTCAGAATTACCCTTAAATTGCAATCTATCAATGGAAAGTGAGACAGTTGAACATTTCTGCTAATTACCCCCCTGCTTCCTTGTTGCAATGTACTCTATGTGGGGCTACCTTTGAAGGTGACCTGGAAACTACAACTAATCCAGAATGCGGCAGCTAGATTGGTGACTGTGAGCGGCCGCCGAGTCCACGTAACACCGGTCTTGAAAGACCTACATTGGCTCCCAGTACATTTCCGAGCACAATTCAAAGTGTTGGTGTTGACTTTAAAGCCCCAAATGGCCTTGGCCCAGGATAGCTGAAGGAGCGTCTCCACCCCCATCGTTCTTCCTGGACACTGAGATCCAGCGCCAAGGGCCTTCTGGAGGTTCCCTCACTGCGAGAAGTCAATTACAGAGAACCAGGCAGAGGGCCTTTTCGGTAGTGGCGCCCACCCTGTGGAACGCCCTCCCATCAGATGCAGCTCTGTCTCCCAACACCTCTCAGCACCCTTAAGAAACTACAGTTCCCAGAATTCTTTGCATAGTCAGTACTAAAATGTACAGCTGCTACTACTACTATTTCCATGTTTTAAGTAATAGCAACAATAAATCTCAAAGAAAGTACGTAAGTCAAATAAGGAACATAGGAAATGTTTTGATGCAAATGACTCTCCTTTTCCAGAAAAATTCCCTACAGAAAAAAGTTATCCCGAATACCCACATCACTGCCTTCAATAGATACTCTAAACATGTCCTTGAGAACAAATTATAGCTAGTAAAACACATGTGGACATACCTGTACAAGAGGCAGGGCTGTAAACAATTCTTTGGGAGACAATGGCTTGACAATTTCCTGGAAATAAACAACACACAAACATGCTTAGTTGTTTTAAATGAAGCATGTAAGCAAAAGCTAGGAAGCTATTTTTTAAAAAAACACACACAATGATGTAAAGTAGCAACCAAACTAAGATGAATGGGATCTTTTATACACTATGCTTGCTGGACTGGAGAAGTATCAGGTGGGCCAAATTCCAGAGCTCCTGACAAACATATGTTGCACAAGGCTTTGTTGTGAAGACTTACATTTAAAGTGCATTCCTATACATTGTCTATTCACTTCTGAGTCCAATTGGGTTTAATAGCATTTGATCCCAGTAAGAGCGTATAGGATTGCAGCTTCAAGTCAGCTTTTTTGCTTCTAACTAGGAAACTCTAACAGCATATAAACATGTAAGAAAATCAGGGCTTATACAGACACATTTATGATCAGACCCACTGAAGCACTCAGACTGGCTGGGGTAGCTCAGTCAGTTGAGCCCTATGTTGGGCAAAAAAGAAATCTGGCACTAAATGACCCTCGTGGTCCCTTCCAACCCTACGATTCCTTTTTTGTACTATACACATCCCACTGGTTGGGCATAATACTCCCAAAGTTAATGAGTGTGAAATCCATGCTCATGTGAAAGGTGACGAGAGTGAAATGCACTAATGGCTCAAATGTGCTGATCATGCTCATTTATGTTTTCTGGTGCACGTTCAACTTCAGCCAAGATGGAATTTCAGAGTTTTCTTAAAGACTCAGCACCAGCCTCCTCATATGCGAAGCACACTTTTATCTCCCGCCCAATCTGAAGCACAGCTAGAAATCACGTGATACAGGAGTGTTTATGTTTGAAAGTCACTGCCATGGACGCTTAATGACTAGTGGCTTATAGCAGCCATTATGGCTACGCCACAGGCTTTTTTTGTGTGGCGGCCCCAACCGAGTTCAGTGGGGCTTACCTCCAGGTAAGCATGTCCATCAACGAGAAAAATGATTCCATAAACAAAAGTGGGAGGGAGGAGAATTTATCAAAACTCCTCACACTGCTGAGCCTATTTCCCAATGTGTCAGTTGAATTACCATTAATCTGGGTGTCCTACTACAACCACAATACCATTTTTACACAGGGGGTGGTGAGACTTCCTCCATTTGGGTAGAGGTAAAATGGTAAAAGGTAAAGGACCCCTGGATGGTTAAGTCCAGTCAAAGGTGACTATGGGGTTGCAGCACTCATCTCGCTTTCAGGCCGAGGGAGCTGGTGTTTGTCCACAGACAGCTTTCCGGGTTATGCGGCCAGCATGACTAAACCGCTTTTGGTGCATGGAGGACCGTGACAAGTGCCAGAGCACACGGAAACGCCGTTTACCTTCCCGCTGCAGTGGTATCTACTTATCTACTTGCACTGGCATGCTTTCAGACTGCTAGGTTGGCAGGAGCTGGGACAGAGCAACGGGAGCTCACTCTGTTGCGGGGATTCGAACCGCCAACCTTCCAATCAGCAAGCCCAAGAGGCTCAGTGGTTTAGACAACAGCGTCACCCGTGTCCTGCATTTGGGTAGAGCTGCAAAATGAGCTCGTGAAAAAGACCCCTAACACCCCCCCCCCCGTGAGCATGGGCCTATGGAGTGAGTTCAGTGCCCTTGTTCCTCTTCTGCATGTTCAGTATATATACAACACAGGGAAGAAAGGCACACCTGTATAGTATGTAATTAGCAGCATGATCACTGCTAGCATACAACCCTCCCACTACTTCTTTTGCAGTCATCTCTCAATTCAGCAAAGTTTCTATAACGGTCTGCTTTGCCACACCTGCACAAGCCCCGATAGTGTTTTAAAATAAAAAGTCCTACCTTCTTCTTTTCATCATAGTCAACGACGTAATTGATTGCAACAGTTGAATAGCCAACTAAAAAGCAAAGCACAGGCAATTTTTAATAATAATAATAATAATAATAATAATTAAAACAACAATGGATAGAATTGAGTCGTCATGTTCAGAGATGCACAACTCAGAGGAACAATAGCAATTGCTATTCAGGATTGTATGAGTTTGCTTGCTTGCTTGCTTTCCTCTCACCTCTCCATCCTTTCCTTTTTGTGTCATGTCTTTTTCAGATTCTAAGTCCAAGACAAGGGACTATGTTAGGCAGTTAGTTTTATTTGTTTATAAGAAAGCCTGATACTTTTTTGGGGCTGGAAACCAGGGTATAAATACTTCTAATGAATAAACAGAATTCCTCACGTCTGATACAACGAAAACAAGTGTAGCTTTGTTGCATGTCAGGATCTGCCAGTAACCCAGTAAAAGAAGCCCCAAAAACATTATCTCCTCTAACTACCAGAACCATATTTCAGCTTAGGTCTGGGAGGGAGAAGGGAGCAGTTTCTTAAAACACATCCTACAGACAAAAAGCTCCCCGGCTGCAGTGGTTTTATTTCTACCCTTCTATCCTTGTCTAGGAAACCTTGCTACCAAAAAAAATCATTCTTGTACTGATTTTGAGGAGCTAACACCAGGTCTATTTCAGTGTGCCAGAAGTTCTCAGGTACCATCAAAGTAAGCCTTCCTTCGGCTTCTTAAAAAGAAAATCGGCGTTAGGGACTGTGCTCCTGCTCTGAGCGCATGTGCGGAGCCTTCCCCAATCGGACCATTTAGGGACGACCCTGAAATCCTGGGCAAACCGAGGCAAGTCCTACCCAACAACGTGTCGCCAGCGATCCTTACGAACCATGTCGTCTCGAGGAACAAAATGATCATCCCCGCGCACCCGGGGATCGGAGCCTGAGCGCGCGGGCTGCGAGGGAGCAGAGGCGCGCCTAAGTCCTTGCTCATGGGGGTGGGAGGACGGGAATGAAGATTTGAACTCCAATTAAAAACTCTGTACGTAGCTTTTTAAAAAGAAAAAAAATCACTCCCAATTTAAGAATGCAGCAAAGGCACGCGCGCGCACAACCCCGCGCGTTATCCTTTCCAAAAGCGCAGATGGAGCATCGACACAAGGGGCAAGGCAGGCATCCCAAACCCGCGAGGGGGGCATGCAGAGCCAAGCTGGGGGTGCAGAGCCAGACATTTCCTCCCCCCGCCCCCGCTCGCTCTTTGCCCGCTGCCCACTCACGGTGCGCTGCCGCCTCCACCAGCTTCTGCAGCGACGCCTTCTCCGCCAAGTGGGGAATATTCAGGTCCACAAACTCAGCCATGTTGAAGCCACGTGGTGGGGAAGCGCAGCTTCAATGTCCTGGCGCCCCGCTGCATGCTGGGAGTTGTAGTCTTCCCGCCCCCCTTTCTTTCTCCTCCGCCCTCGTCTCACAGCGGGCGGGGATGTGGGACGGCTCAAGCTTAAAATCATAGCAAATTTGGAAGGGGTCCATACCCTCTAACATTTCTCTGATGAAAATAGGGACGCCCCTTTAATATTTATACCCCACACATTTTACTGGGTTGCTCCACCTTCTCTGGACAGCTTCCAACATACATAAAAGCATAATAAAAGATTAAACTTTTTTTTTTTAACCCATTCCCTATACAGTACAGGATTGCCTTCAGATGGCTCGGGGGTTGGGTAACTCCATACCCTTCAACATTTCTCCAATGAAAATAGGGACATCCTAAGGAAAAGCGGGATATTCCAGGATCAAACCGGGATGGCTTCTTTAAATCAAGGACGTCTCTGGAAACTAGGAGGGTCTGGGGGTCGCAAGGGCCACCCATTCCAACCCCCTACAATGCAGGAATCTTTTGCCCAACGTGGGGCTTGAACCCACGACTCTGAGATGCTCTACAACCCAAAGCTGCAGGTTGCATAGCTTGCATATAAAGACAGGTCGCTGCTGGAAGCCTGAAGAGCTGGTCAAACTGGGAGACGATGCTAAGCTAGATGGACAAATAGCCTGACATGGAGGGAGGCAGCTTTCTGGGTTCTTACCTAGCCCTGGAGTCAGTGCTTGAATTATAGAGGGAAAGGGCAGCCTTTAATGACATTCATAGACTCCATCATTTCCTGTTAAAGCCATATCATACCGCGCCCCCCGAGCACTTTTAAAAGTAGTTAAGGCAGCAGTGCAGCTGGTACAGTATCCAGGGTCCCTCTGGCTCTCCTGTAATTCAAGCACACCCCTGGAATTCATTGAAGGTTTCATAATCTATATTCCTACATTTATGTTATATCCTACCTTTCCTTCAAGGAGCTCTCTCTTCCCATTTTATCCCCACAACAACTATTTAGTTGGGTTAGGCTAAGAGACAGTGGGCACCCAGTGAGCTTCATTGGCTGCAGTGCCAGATTTACGTATAGGCTAAGCAGGCTGAAGCCTAGGGCCTCTAAATCTAGGGGGCCTTGCCACCCCTCCCGCTCCCCAGCAGGCAGTCTCCCCTCTCCCAAAATTGCAAACCCAAGACTTCATACAAAGGCAGGGCAACTCAGGACCAGCAACTATGAGACTCAGGTGCCCAATTTGAAGCAGTGGGGCACAACTTGACCCCCCCCCCCCAGTTCACAGCCAAAGTCTGCAAAATCTTATGGATATAAATAAAATCCATCTAAATTGCCCTGGTGCGGGAGGCCCCTTAGGAACAGCACACAGGGCCCAATTTGGTTCAGTTGCTTCAATTGCCTTAAGGTCAGCCCTAGTGAGACTGTGCAGGGGTTGGACTGACAAGCCCTGCACCTTCTAGGTCCCTGGTGGCACTATTCAGAGTACAGAGTCATGGACTTGTTTTGGAAATAAAGGGGGGCACTCATTGGAAATCAGTTTTGTCACCTCCCCCCCCCAAAAAAAACACCCCCGGGATGATGAGCCCAGCCACCTTTTATTCACAGTCACATAAGCACTACACAACAGCATGGCCATAAACCTGTACGTTCAACTGCTGAAACATACACCCAATATGTAGCAATGGAAATTCATGTTACTGGTTTATGAATGAACACTGTGTTTTATGAATTGACTCTGTGTTTTGTGAATTACCTAAGAGCCACCAACAGGGAGCTCTAGAAACTGACAGCTAACCAATTGGGTACTACCAGACAGCAACCCCTATTGCTGAAAGCAGGTAACCAGCAGGGAATGCTTCAGCTCAGCCTTTGCACTCTTGACTGAACACCCCCTGCTGTGCAGATAATGGAGAAAGCTCATAAATTGTATCCCTTCTGGCATCCTGGCCAACTCTATTACACTGGTGTAAACCCTGGTGCACCAGAAGCACAGAATAGCAGCAAATAAAATCCGCTCATACGTCAGCGACTGATAAGACTTGTCAACCAGTTCTTCCAAAGTCTTCCTAAATTATAAAGCTCCAAAATACAGGCCAAAAGAGAGCAGGTCTGGGAAGAGCGAGGCATACAATGGGCACCACCAGTGAAAAGGCCCTGCTCCGTGTAACTCTTGTCCTGTCATTTGATAGAGTGGCCACTTGCCCTCCTTCTTGACATGGAATGCTCTCCATTGGAGTCTCCAGGTCCAGTACAAAGACCATAAGAAGGGAGAGCAGGGCCCTTGAAGTTCCCAACAGCTGTTAATCAAGCAAGCAAGCACACAGGTCACCTTTGTCACAGTCAGGACGCCTATGTCCTGGCCAGGCCTGCACCCAATCTTGTTTTTGTATAATCTTGTTTGTCCTCAGTAACCAAAATTATATTATCAACATATACAAGCAGAAAAGTTGTTTTCCTTCATTTGCAAGGAATAGAACAAAACAAAGTGGCACTAATAAAGAAAAGTTCCAGGGTGGCAACAGAAAGCAAACTAAAAATGCTTTTGCAGTTCATCAAAACTATCCAGCAATATCAAGTTATAGGAAAACTGGTGCTATTAACAGTAATCCTTCTAGTTGGTTAATTGGTTCAGCAACTTCCATGCATATGACGTGTGATGCTAATTATCGTATTTTCCGCTCTATAACACGCACCCGACCATAACACGCACATAGTTTTTAGAGGAGGAAAACAAGAAAAAAAATATTCTAAACGAAACAGTGGATGTATGATTTTTGTGGTTCATGCCACAGACATGTGATCTGACAGTGAGTTTGGAGTAGCCCAATGCAAAAATCCTGAGGATCCATGTGGATCCATGCTTTGTAACCACGTTTTTGCACCACTGCGGCCCCAGGCAACAGTGGGTGCGTGATTTTTTTGGTACAAGATGTAGCCATGGACATGCTATGTGATCTGATGGTGAATTTGGGGTGACCCAGTGCAAAAATCCTGAGGATCCATGTGGATCCGTGCTTTGTAATCACGTTTTAAGTGGGGAGGGAAGGAAAAGCACTCAAGGGACAAGGAGCACACGTGGGGTATGTGGAGAAGGATGCTGCTAATAATGAAGAAGAGGGGTATAAGAGGAGAAGGCTCCTCTCCCACTTTGCTCCTTTAAATCAAGCAGGCTCTGCTTTTCTTCCTCCTCCCCGCTCATGCCCGGCTTAGCGAGCTGAAAAACTTTGCTGCTATGTAGCGAGCTGAGTGAGGAGGAGAGAGGGACAGAGAGCCTGCTTGCTTTAAAGGAGCCAACCGGACAGGAGCCGCTTACACTCGTATAAGTGGCTCCTCTCCCGATTTGCTCCTTTAAAGAAGCAGGCTCTCTGTCCCTCTCTCCTCCCCACTCAGCGGCTCTTCTCCCGCTTTGCTGTTTCAAAGCGAGCCATGGAGGAGGGAAGGAAGGGGAACCATGGATCCTCTGCTCACGACTGCAGCAGATCCCCCCCGCCACCCGTAGGCATTCCCTCCATAACACGCACAGACATTTCCCCTTACTTTCTAGGAGGAAAAAAGTGAGTGTTATGGTGCAAAAAATACAGTATTTTCCCCAAGAGATTCAAGTGAGGGTCAGATGCCTTGTCAATCCCAGCAGGTATATAAGAGGACGACCCGGCCTGCCCAGCATGGAAGACTTGTGTATAGTACGCAGTTCTGAAAGGGCCACAAAGGGTAAACCACCCAAAAGGTATGCTGAAGAGTTTGCTAAAACAGTCATAGCAGATACAGAGGAACTGCCATAGGCGGAAGGGACAGAGTGAGAACCGGAAAAGACGCCAAAAAGCAGACTAAGATTGTAAAGGAAGAGAGGCATCGAGGAGAGAAAGAGCCAAGAAGCAACACAGTGACCCCGCGTGGCCAGAGCTGGACTAGACATTGACAGGAAAATATTCTTCCCAGACCTGCTGAAAGAGGCAGTCATTAAACCGCTTCTTAAAAAACCAATTCTAGACCCGGCCAATATGGCCAACTATCGCCCAGTCTCAAATCTTCCATTCTTGGGCAAGGTGATTGAGCGAGTGGTTGCTGAACAACTCCAGGTACGCCTGGAAGAAGCGGACCATTTGGATCCCTTCCAGTTGGGATTCAGGCCTCATCATGTTGAATATAGACTATAAAATTTTTACTGGGGTCTTAGGAAATAGGATGAAAATCATTTTTAAAAGAATTATAAGGAAAGACTAGGCCGGTTTCCTACCGGAAAGACAAAAGATAACACTAGGATAATTATCGACCTATTGGAATATGCTGAAATGAACCTGAGTAAAAAAATAGTAATGTTATTGGTAGATGCCGAAAAGGCGTTTGATTGTATCTCGTGGAGTTTCCTGACGGAGACATTTGAAAGTTTGAGAATAGGAAAAAGAATAATGAATGGAATTAAAGCTATCTATAAAAAGCAAAAAACGAAGTTAGTGAAATTACAGAGGGATTTGATATCGAGAGAGGGGTTAGACAGGGATGCCCCCTGTTGCCACTGTTATTCATTACGGCGCTGGAAACCCTTCTTAAGAAAAGACAAGGAAATTAGAGGGATAAATCTGAAACCCCCTTCACTGGGATTCTTCTTGCCAGTTTTGCTTCCCCCTCCCGCCCCCTCACCCGTTAGCTTCATGTGTTTCATGGCTGTGCACAACGCCCCCAGCAGCAAGGAATCCAGAGAGATGATCTAGTATAGATATGAAGTCAGAAATAACATATGTGTTATACGTGAGTTTATGCACAAACACTGGCAGAGGAAGAGGCATGTGGGGGGAGCCCACTGCCCCTGGCAGCACGATCCCGGCGGGGTGCCATCGCGGCTGTCGCCCCTCCCGCGCTGGGCACCACGCTCCTACCGGCAGAGCGCCAGCCCTGCCCAGCCTGCGCTCCGCCACTGTGTACAAAACAGTGAAATTATTTCTACGCTAAGTCTTCCTGAGATAACATTTGAAAATCACCTTTCCACTGCACAGAGAAATCCACAGGGATAATGTCCATACCTTGCAGACACATGGAACAATTTTATGGCAACAAACACACAAATCTGCTGGTTTTACCGATGACAGTTTAATGCAAGTGTCACAGGTATCAGTTGATCAACATATGACACAAGAATTAACATCGTTCTTCAGTCTCTAGTCTCTTGGTGCAGGCCAGATGCCACAAGAAAACAGCCAACTGCCTCGGTTATTTCACACTTGGTACTGTCTTGCTGCTGGACATCTCCAGGTGCTCTTTACTGATGTTGCCTTACGTGAGATGTCCTTTTTCGGTTCCAGTCCAGTTCAGTGGCATCTTGTTAATCCTTCCTTGCGACCTGGCCATGTTCTCTATCTATATAGCTCAAAGGGAAAGAAGAGACGGCAACAGGTTTCCATGTCTCTGTGTTATTTCAGCAAAAAAACCCCCAACAACACACAAACAAACCAGATGGTATCTTTGCCTTTGGGAAGAGCAGACAACTTGTTTCCGTGGAACACATGCTTGATTGTGATTGAGAGTGATTTTCAGGGCAGAAAACTGCCTCCCTCCGGAAGCACAGCATGCTTCAAACTCTATGCACAAGCGATTATTTCTTCTCCAGCACGGCATCCTCATAGCTGGCTCACAGGATACCTTTCCATCAATGATGTCGTCTCAAGAAAGTGTTTGTGTTGTGAGTATGTCAGAGCCAGGCTGGTCCACTGTTGGCTGGGGATATCCTGGGTCAAATCCTGGTTCAGCCATGGAATGAATCTCTTACTTGAATACCCACGGGCACGTGGTCATTTCTTTCCCCAGTCTCTGCTCTCCATCTCTGTTGTTGTTGTTTAGTCGTTTAGTCGTGTCCGACTCTTCATGACCCCATGGACCAGAGCATGCCAGGCACTTCTGTCTTCCACTGCCTCCTGCAGTTTGGTCAAACTCATGTTGGTAGCTTCAAGAACATTGTCCAACCATCTCGTCCTCTGTCGTCCCCTTCTCCTTGTACCCTCCCTCTTTCCCAACATCAGGGTCTTTTCCAGGGAGTCTTCTCTTCTCATGAGGTGGCCAAAGTACTGGAGCCTCAGCTTCACGATCTGTCCTTC
Source organism: Podarcis pityusensis (assembly GCF_964106645.2). NCBI lineage: Eukaryota > Metazoa > Chordata > Lepidosauria > Squamata > Lacertidae > Podarcis > Podarcis pityusensis. Next base: position 64,349,430 of record NC_138032.1, read on the forward strand.
CAGTGAGCGCTCAGGGCTGATTTCCTTAAGAAGGGATAGGTTTGATCTTCTTGCAGTCCATGGGACTCTCAAGAGTCTCCTCCAGCACCATAATTCAAAAGCATCAATTCTTCGGCAATCAGCCTTCTTTATGGTCCAGCTCTCACTTCCATACAACACTCCTGGGAAAACCATGGCTTTAACTATCTACTATCTACTAGCCATAATGACTATGCTCTGCCTCCACAGCTGGAAGCAGCACTGCTTCTGAATGGCATTCGCTGGAAACCACAGGAGGGGAGAGGGACCCTGTGCTTGAATCTTGCTTGCTGGTTCCCCACAGGCATCTGTGAGAACAGGATGTTGGACAAGATGGGCCAATGGCTTGAACCAGCAGGCTATTATTGTGTTCTTAGTCTCTAATATCAAAGCACTTATGGTTGTTTCCAATCTAGCACTGAATTAAAGCCACCTAGTGGTAATCTGTATTGCAAAAGAATGCATACAGATCCCACTTAGCTGGGAATAAGCCCTACTGAGTTTTATTGGACTTGCTTCTGACTGGAAATTCTGACATCAGTAAAGGAAAAAGGGGGGGGGGGCAGTGAATACTTAAGATGGACAGTGCTTGTTCCTTGTTTGTGTCAATTCATAGCTTAATTTCATTTACCTTTCGAGGAGGAGTAATTTTGTAGCTTGGGAAACTAGGCAATCTAGAAAAGACCTTTATGAGTCCTATTTGGAGCCATATGGGAAGGCAAGTTTGGCTATGTTATTGTTCGGTTCCTCATCCTTCACTGTGACACTGCAGCAGCAGGAAAAGGCAGTCTCTGAGCACCATACTCGGGAATGTGGAAAAAGTTTCCAGGTTTCTGCTAGAATCAATGTTTCGCAGTCAGGAGGTAGATGGATGTTTTTCAGAGCCTTTGCTGTTGATAAAGGTCAGCAACCAGCATGCCATCTACTTTCTCCCACGCTGAGGATTACTAATTTACATAACTCCAAAATTTACCTTGATTCCCTCCTACCTAACACTTGAGGTCCATACTTTTTAAGGAAAAAAAAGAAGAAGAAAAGATGGTGAATCATCTGAGGAAAGAAATATGAGGAAAGATCATGCATGTCATACAAATAGCAGCGCCGATGAAATAGTCTTGCAAATATATTTATCCTGCAGAACTTGTCCTTTATTCTGTCGGAGCCAGAGCTGTGGGCAGTTGCACTGAAATCCAAATAGTCTCATACATCATTTTATTTGTATGCTTTCCATAGTTCAAACCGCGCTCAAGGCAGCTTACAACATCGGAGGGGGGGGAATCACAAAACTGCAAACATAACCCAAAGTAGTAACAAACAATAAACAAAACATCAAAAAGTACACAACCAAATTTGAACAATTTCCAGATAAATAATAATAAGATCTAAAATAATAATTAATAATAATAATACTAATAATAATAATTGCAGTAACCGCAACAGCTCCCCTCCGTTAATTTAGTGAAATTTTGTTTTTACACTTACATTTTTACTCTTATATCTTACATTCTACCCCCACTGGAATGTCTAGGAAAATCAAGACATCTTCTCATACAATGACAGGGGGCAAAGTAACCACACAAAATGGTTGTTTGATACAGGTGTTGTGCCCAGAACCTGTTCTATCCATTTAATGTGAGAAAGGAGAGTAGAGGATGGGAAAAGCAATATTTTGTGTAGTTTTATAATAGACAAATCACCTACTTCTGTTAATATTACCACAAACGATATCTGGAGTCAATAGTATGTTTAGGTTTACAAAACTCCTTCACACATCTAAATGCTTCTTCCACAGTTAGAAGCTTCCCTGCGATCCGGCAAAACTGGGTTGTTTTTGTCTGATTTTGCATTATAGCTATAATTTTGTTACTCCGGGTTTTGGAGTCACTGAGACCTCAGTTGCATCACCAAATGTCTGTAAGCTAGCAACCAGCACCCTCACTTCTGCAGGTGGCGAGGCTTAATGCCAATTCTCTTTCAAGGATGCTTGGGTGACTTTTTTTTTCAGTTCATGGAAAGATCTTTTGCAAAATGTGCTGTGGATGGTTGCCCTCAATGCTTCTGCGGCACAATGTCACTGATCCTCACAAGAACCAATAAAACCCTCAAATTTGATTATTGGCTAGTGGCTTCAGTGCCAAAGCAACAAAGTGAAAGACACGCTTGCCTCTGTGTGGGATCGCCAATAGTGTACTCTCCCAGAACACTTTGTACCACGTATGATCTCCACATATAGTTCCAAGTGGGATACAGGTGGCGCTGCGGTCTAAATCACTGAGCCTCTTGGGCTTGCCGATCAGAAGGTCGGCAGTTCGAATCCCTGTGACGGAATGAGTTCCCATTGCTCTGTCCCAGCTCCTGCCAACTTAGCAGATCAAAGGAACACCAGTGAAAAAAGATAAATAGGTACCGCTGTGGTGGGAAGGTAAATGGCATTTCGTGCGCTCTGGCTTCTGCCACAGTGTTCCGTTGTACCAGAAGTGGTTTAGTCATGCTGGCCACATGACATGGAAAGCTGTCTGTAGACAAAAGCTGGTTCCCTCAGCCTGAAAGCGAGATGAGCGCCACAATCCCATAGTCGCCTTTGACTGGACTTAACCATCCAGGGCTCCTTTACCTTTACCATAGTTCCAAGTAATCAAATGATGGTGGTTGTTTCAAATATGGTGGATTGCCTGCTTAAAAGCCTGCATAGTTTGGAGGCTGAAAAACCCACAATGATGTTGTTATGAATTGTGGAGGGGGTAGGCTTTATTCATGAGCCCCAATTCCTAGAACAAGCAGGGATTAGCATCCTGGTGAGGTTATGGCCCTCTAAACATGGGCCATTAAGGTAACAAAGGAAGTGTTGGGCCACTGCCTCCTTCAACTCGCTGGTAGTTAGAAAGACAAAGGCCAGAAGCTGGCAGGCTGGGCAGCTGGAAGACAAGGCTATGCCTGATTTTTGTTGGAATCTAAGGCTGTGACCAGGGGCACATATATACTATGAAATTAATGAAGCTTAAGATTCAGGGGCCCCTAATCCTAGCAGGGCCCCAGAAGTGACTTTGTTCCAAGTTGCTTAAAATTTGGGGGTCTAGTAGAGTCACACATCTCAAACTGATTATGTTTTTGTTGTATATATTTCAACAATCCCAAAGTTTGAGAGTCAGTAGCACAGATGTTGTAAAGGTGTGGTGATCTTCTGCAGAACAACCCCAGACCTTGTTGCTGGTTGCGAAGGGACCCCCATGACAGTTCAAGCTCCAGAGCCCCCAAAATGTAGGTCCACCAATGGCTGTGGCTATAGGAGACGCAAGACCCTCTTGGGATGTTAATGCTGTGAACCCTTCCACCGTAGGTTCAGGTATATATGTGTAAATAAACCATATATCACAAAGACACCACAGTTTCTGCTCATTCCAAAGGAAACATGAACCCCGAGTAAGCACCTGGAACCCCTGGAATCTTGCACCGCTCAGAGATTGGGGTGGCCGGTGTTATGTACTGAGTTGAATAGGATCCAAACTGCAGCAGTCTGATTGGTCCTAGAACAATAGGATCCAAATGCAGCAGTCTGATTGGTCCTAGAACAATAGGATTCAGAATGCAGCAGTCTGATTGGTCCTAGAACAATGCAGCAGTATGATTGGTTGGCAGGAACCACCCAATCATGCTCCAGATAGAAGTGAATCCACAACCTGATTGGCTTACAGTAGAATTCCGGAATTAGCCAATCATGTGCAGCCCATTGTGTAAATAATGTATATAAGGCAGATACTTTGAGGGGACATTCATTCATTCCTCCTCACCACTATGAGCTGAATAAAGAGCATGAAATCACTTTGCGACTCTGAGTATATTTCAGCCACAGAAAAGAAAAAGGTTGTTTTGAGGGTCAACACAATGATAGGAATTCACAGCAACAGTGTGCTTCATTTTGTCTGTCCCAGTCAAGCTGTTGTGACGTGGTGACTGTGCATAGTTGCATATGCCACATCTGGACTGTCTGCGAGACGCTAAGACTGCTGTTGTTATCAGTAACCAGTCTTGATTATTGCACTGTTATACTTCTGCAGTTGTTATAATTATGCTAAATGCTAAATGCATGTTACTGGCACAAGATTTATTATTATGAATTGGCTCTCCAGAGTCACCAAAACACTGACCCTCCACCTCTCAGTGCAGAAGGATACCATGGTCAATGGTACTGAAAGCTACTGAGAAGTCCAGGAAAATTAGCAGGACCACACACTTCCTCCCTCCCTCCCTCCCTCCCTCTCCTGGCGTTGGCCTTCCATCAGAACATCCAAGGCTCTTTCTATGCCAAACCCCATTTGAAATGGATCCACATAATTGCCTCTTTTCAACAAAGTAAAGGTTAGTCTTTTTAAGATTTCTGTTAAGCCAGCATTTTCTCTTTCTTTTTCTTCTGACTCCAATCTATTCTGCATGCTGAGATGAAATGCCTCTTTTTATTTGGGATGAAAATGTCAGCATACGTAATTGCTATGCTTTTGGCACTAAAGAGGATTTTACCATTTCTATGATTGCCCTACTATGCTCAGCAACACAGAAATACTTACAAAAGGCCGCCTTTGTGAGACATATACCGCAGGAGCAAACACAAAGTGTGCTGTGTGGCTGCCCTACGTGATAAAAGTCCTGGGAATTTATAACAGGTGGACAGGACTGACATAAACTCCTAGGAGCAGAGCAATTTGCTTCGTCGAAACATGTGCAGAGATCCTGTTTTCCTGCTTTAAACACTGCACACAGCCTCAGATAACCCAGATTGTGGTGGGCTGAGCTGCATATGGAAATCATAGCTAGCAAAAATTAATCCAGCATGTGGCTGGCATGTGCCGCATCATTGTAGGCAAATGCGACAAGGGGAAGTAGTGTGATCTAGTTATCCTGGCAATCATTCTGCAGCATTTGTATCACTCAAGAATTTCATTTGCATGTTCTGGGTGGGTTGGATGCTATGCGCTTTTATTTATTTGTTTCTTTCCCACTCCTGATCCATTTTCTTTTTGTGTTGTGTCTGTTAGATTGCAAACCCATCTCATTACGGAAGTCAAAGGCTGCTCTGGGAGCCTTCTGAGTCGAAGAGTGGGATAAAAATTCAAAGAAGTAATCACTGGAGACATGGGAGCGGGACATCCTCCTGAGGGTGGTATTCAAGCAACAATGGGGAAAATGAAAAACAAATTGGGGAAATGAAACCCAAGCTGCTAAGGGTCAGGACCACGGATAGCACCCTGTGAAGCAAGGTACAGAAATAGGCTTCTGGAGACTCACAGGAGAGGGGAGCACTTCTTCAGCACAGGTTTGGGGCTGATTGATGGTTTATATCAGTGTTTCCTAACCTTTTTCTGACCATGGCCCCCTTCTGACCTTGTTTCCTTTCTGTGCCACCCAATGGGCGTAGCCAGGGGGGCAGGGGCAACTGCCCCCCAATAAGTAAAAACCAGTAAAAATCAATACAAATCTGAGGTTCTGCCCCCCCCAACAAAAGCCTGCCCCCTAACAAAAATCCCGGCTATGCCCATGTCCCCCCCGTCCTACCAGTAGAAAGGTAGCTATTTAATTTTTTTGTTTCTAAATAGAACATGTTTTATTAAGAATTTTTAAAATAATTTATACAAAATACAATTACATAAAATGATAGGAATGTAATGAAATATTTTTGAAGCAGAAAAACATAGAATCATGGAGGTGGAAGGGACCCCAAGGGTCATATTTCTAGTGCAACCCCCCTGGAAACTTAGCTAAAGCATCCATGACAGATGGCCATCCAACCTCTGCTTAGAAACCTTCAAGGAAGAAGAACCGCCCAAGGGAGATCCATCTTCCATAGGTTATAAAAAGTAAACAACACTTATTTGACCCCAGTTATTTGACACAGAGGGGGAAACCTACAGATACAACCCAAAAAGCACACAGGAAGTTCTGTATATATGGGAGAATTTTAAAAAGCAAGTGGTCCTCACTGACCTGGTGCAGAAAGATCTTGTCATCCGGAGGAGCCCTGGCTGCCTAGATAAAACACCATAGCTCCACACAACCTTACCTGGGAGTAAGGCCCACTGAACTCAGTGCGGCTTTCTTCTGAGTAGACATCCTGGGATGCTGAAGCCAAAGCATTCACCACAGATGGCTCTAGGACCGATTTACACACGCAAAGCACCGCCATAGCAGATGGTGTGCGCATGCATGCTTTCATACATGCCAAGGTCCAGTTCACATAATCATATGATTAAATTTGGGGAAGATAGGCTTAGCTTATGCTTTATGCTGTGTGCACACATAGGGCTTTGTGTGGAATGCCAGGCTTACACGATGCCATATGTGCACAATGAGGAAAAGGGCACATGGCCACTGCCATCGTCATGAACAGATAGTCCTTGGCTAGATAAGTGTGTGGACAGAACCCCTGACTTTGGAACTCTTTCCTGTGGAGCAGGGCCAGATTTAGGTTTGATGAAGCCCTAAGCTACTGAAGGTAATGGGGCCCTTTATATGTCCCGCTGTCCTTTGTCAGAAACAACTTGTCACTGTTTTTTGTGTTGTATATATGCTGTAAGGTAAGTTATGGACCTAATAGGTATCTAAAGCCATTTGCACATAACAAAATATGTATTTTATCAAAGTATCTGTTGAACTGAAATACAAGAAGAAGTATATTAATAGTGAAATACAATTAAGAAGAAGTATATTTTTGGAGGGCTCCCAAGAGAGTGGGGCCCTAAGCTATAGCTTGTTTGGCTTATATGTAAATCTGGCACTGCTGTGGAAGCTTATCAGAAGTTGGCTTCTCTATCCAGCTTAGGCTACTAGGTGCGCTTTCACTTTCTCCTGTTCCAAGCTCGAGTCAATCATTAAGTTTATGGTTGCTGTTTTTTTAAAATCATGCCTATGTACACAAATGCCTTTTGCTATTGTGTGCTTTTGAGACACTAAAATGACTACTGCTAAATAGCCTTTAAAACAATTCATGGGGAACTCGCATTTCCTCTTTATGCTGTCAAAACGTTTGGTGCTTCGGATCAGGCGGCGTTCTAATTTGGAGCATGCCAGATAGCGAAAATAATACTTGCATCGAGTCAGATGCCTTTTACAACACCTTTCAGTGCTGGACTAGATGGTCCCGTAGTCCGATCTAGCAGGGCTCTTCCTGTGTTCTTAGACACAGATTTAGGGTCCTGTGCATTTATTTTTCTTACATGAATTTAAGAGAGCACAACGGATTGCAGTATTGATGACTGCAAAACTATTACCTGAAAGTATTCTGAAGTATGCACCCTATGTGCAGATGTCTCCATCCAGGCACCTAGAGAAATTGATACATAGAAAAATGACCTCCTCTCAAATCCATAAAAAGATATTTTGATTTCCCATTCCTACACACTGAGTCAGAATTTGTTTAAATCAGCAAAACCTTTTTTCCGCATTTAAATTGTCAAGACATTGAAATGTATTTTGACAGTGCCAGAGAAGTGAGTTTTATTGCCGCCTCTTTCTGCTGCAAAGTGACGGAGATTTATTTGTGCAAAACGCAGAGATGGCAGCACAGGAGACAGCAGCTGCAACATCTCTCCTGGAAGTCAAACAAGAGCTGCATTTAATAAACAGTTCATGGTGGGAATCAATATCAAGCTAAAATATGACACAGCTTCAGAACTTACTTAAGACTTTCATTTTTAAAAAATGATAAATATTTAGACAACGTATCTCCAGCACAGAGTTTTTGCTGTTTTCAGCTCATAATGGCAAGAATTTACATAACTTTAAAAGGAATTGTAGAGATTATGTTGTTTGTTGTCAGAAAAAGGGAAAGAGGGATAGGACAAATAAAGGAGGAAAGGAAGTAAGAACGAGACAGAGGACAAACTGGGTCACCTTCACATAGAGTGGGGGGCAGTCTGTGGAATGATAGTAAGACTCCCACCTGAGACTAGACAATGTTCTTGGCATTTAAGAACATTATGCTAGCACCTATAAGGAAGTATATTGCAAAGGACACTAGTTATCTGTCTATTGCTAGCAACCGGGAAGCAGTTGCACTGAAAGAAGTGATGAAGCGTGATAGTTTCTCAAGTTGCTACCTCCAGAGAATCTCTTCCACATTGACATGAATTACCAAACAATCCCATAAATGCCAGGTTTGGTTGGAGAGAAGCCTCTGCTACACCGGTGGAACCACTTCCAAATCCTATACAAGAGAGTTTGAGCATATTACGCTGATCCTGGTCTGACTGCACTGGCTACCAAATAGTTTCAATTTAAAGTGCTGGTTTTGACCTATAAAGCCTTAAATGGCTCAGGACCACAATACCTCAAGGACCACCTCTCTCCATATGAACCTACCTGGACCCTGAGATCACCTTCTAAGGCCCTCCTTCACGTGCCTCCTCCCTGAGAGGTCCAGAGGGTGGCAACACGAGAACGTGCCTTCTCTGCAGTGGCTCCCCATCTGTGGAATGCTCTCCCCAGGGAAGTTCGCCTGGCGCCTTCATTATACACCTTTTCAACAAGCAGCCAAGCTCCTTTTCAACAAGCAGCCTTTTCAACAAGCAGCTCCTTTTCAACAAGCAGCCAAGTGAAAGAGGCTAGGTCTTTAGGGGCGCTTGTCCTGTTAGGGCCAATTCAGACATGCATGTTTGTGGCGGGTCATGTACTTGTCATGTGGCATGCTGTTAATCTGAATGCATCCCATGCAGGAAAAGATCTAGAAGAAGATAGTGCCTTCTATTCATCAGAACTGAGAGATTATGAGGCTGAGCAGCCATTTTCTTCTTGAACTTAGAATTATTTGTAGAAGGGTCCTCTGGTCCAACCCCCTGCAATGTAGAAATCTACCTTTCCATATTTGTTTTAAAGAAAGGCGAGCAGGATAGGAATGGGGCAAACATTTATTTCCGTTTCGATTCTGAGTAGGAATTGGACATTATTCTTTCTACCTTATTGAGGTATGTCGCCATGAAGCTGAAAGGAGCCAAGATTCCTAGTGGCTTCCTCCAAACTCTTGATGCTATTTTAGTTATTATGGTTGACATAGCTCAATTTGATGCTGGAGAAAACTGGAGACGCCAATGCCTTCTCTATGGGGAGTGTTGCTTGGCACAGGATGGAGAACAGCTTTTGGGGGGAGAACTTGGCAGTATTCCACACTGTTAAGAGTCTTCAGTCCCCTTCTCCAGCATGGGAAGATGCAGCTGGGTTTATTCGCTGTGAGCCAGGAGAAGCATTTGGTAAACTTGCTGGAACATTAACAGATTATTCTGCTTCAGGAGCTTTGTGAAACTTGAGGTCTGCAATGGTCCGATTACATTTCTGGAGGCGGAGGCAGCAGAGAGTTGCCTCCTGGGAAGGAGCAAAGTGGATTTTAAATATCTTCAGCATTCAAGGATTTTCTTTTAAACAAAATGCAGCTGTAGAGAGAAGGGCACCGTGAGGACAGCTCCCCTTCATTTTGACGGGGCTCACGCAGAGCAAACGTCTCAAAGGAGTTAAGGCAGATGGATTCAGAGTAGCTTGGGGGGTTGCAGCCGAGATCTGCAGAAAGATTCTGCACCAAATTTTAATAACGTACATGTGCTCCTGGAGAGAAGTTATTTTACCCGGGAAAACGGGGAGAGGCCAAAACAGCTACAAGGTCCTAAATGTGGATGTCAGTGCCTCATACTTCATGTGAGGCTTAAGCTATGCAGTAGTTGAGATGGTAGAGTATATCTTTCTAGTTATAAGGAATCACACATTTTGCATCATGACCAGGTGTGACGTGTGCATCTTTGATTAGTCTTATTCTTAGGAGTCCAAACCGCTGAAATAAAAAAAGGGGGTATCTGGAGAGTGGGTGAGAAAGACAGCCTTTCCTCTCACTTTCCTTCCTTCAGCTGGCCTGAAAGCAGAGCAAAATACACACACACAGTAATAGTCAATCCGTTTTCCTTCCTCATCCAACAGCCATAGACATCTTGGTCTGTGCTGGGTCACCAAGTGCTCCTGTGTGAAAACAGCTCAGCTAGGAATGTCCGTACAGGTGGCTGCTGAAAGCCTGTCTTGGGATTACGATGCAAGCAGAGAAAGATGCATTTTCAGCTTTGCCAGAGAGAGACCCTGTCTGCCTTGCAAAGAGGCTCCTCCTGCTGGCTTTTTAGGCTCTTGGGGGACTGAAGCGATGCTGTTCTGAGGCTGGCACTGTCTCTGCCTGTGAGCATCCTTGCTACCCATCGATTCAACCTATACATTGATAAAGAAACAGAATCAGTCTGTCCTCCCAGGAAACTAGCCATGCCGTAGGGCAATCCCAATCACGTATTAGCTAACTGTTGGTTATTTATTATTGTATTTTTACTGCACTTGTAGGGTTTTGTGCCTCAGGTACTAAAATAACTTGACCTGTCTTGGGTATCATGCACCTTCACTGGGTGGGCAGGAGGGCAACATTTGCTGTTCCGCTTCTGGCAGTAGAGTCTGCTGGCTGGTCATGTCATGCTGGGATTCCCTGAAACATATTACTGTAATGTCCACGTGGGGAGCATAAAATCCTAACCTGCTTGTCAAGTGGACTTAATAATAATAATTATTTTAGTTAGTGTCAGGAGCAGGTGCCAAGAGCAGCTCAGCAATAAATCACACAATGTCGTGCAGCTAACTCTTTATTCAAGAAAAAAAGGTCGCCTCAAGAGGCCTGGCCTATTGAAAACGATAGGACTTGCTTCTGTAGGATGGAGCTGATTTTTTTTTTTTTAAATCTCAAATATAAAGGTTTCCCCACCCAAGCTCACATGGATGCAGTGCTGCTGATACAAAGAACAGTCGTTTTACCTCTCTAGGTTTGGAGTCATAAGAGCCACTGCTGTCCAGGGCAAGGCAGGAGGGGAAACCTGAATCGGCAGCCCATCAAACTTCAAAGTGGTAGGTGGTAAGCTTCCTTGAACTCTCATAGCACAGATAAAAACAAGAGCAGCTAAAAATGGGGAATTGGAGAAGCAAGCCCTGAACAGATCCATTTATATGAAGTGCTAGAAATGTTGCCGAAACACATGGCTCAATGCAAATTGCCAAATGTAGTGCAAGCTCCCGAGGCTGTGAAATCCCACACCTCATTCTAACCGGAGTATGCCATCCGCTTTACGGCGATGAGGAATATTTCATTTAAGTGTCTTCCTTCTGTGCAGCGATGTAGGAGGCACAGGCTGGCTCCCCATACGCCCATGTACTTCTGTCTCTTTTTTTCCTTTCAGAAGCAGTTCCCATCTCTCTCTCTCTTGCACCCTTCAAAATCCTATCCAATTTTTGAGGACTTCTGGGTCAGCGCCATTGGTGAATGGCGGAGTTCCTCCAACCGGAGGAACAGGCTCCGTGAAAACTGGGTCTTCCTGCCGCGGCGAAGGTGGGGACCCGCTAGAAATCCCAGGCAGAGGAAGCCTGGGAACGTGGGGTTCGGCAGGGCACCAGAAGCGCCCCCCCTACTCGCGGGGAATCCCATCTAGGGGCTCCGGAGCAAAGTGGGGTGAGAAGCGCGGTGCTACGAACTGACTGCTACTTTCATGGAGTGAATCCGCATAGCCATTGCCAGAGAGCGCTGACTTTTTCCTGTGGACAATTGGACTTAAACCAAGTACCCGTGAGTAGAAACGGAAAATTGGATCAAGAAATTGCTTTCATTTGGTACCGAAGCGGGAAGGTGTAAACAGGAAGTCCGCCTTCCGCTTTTTTGTATATAGACTAAAGCAAAAATTTTGCAAGCTAAAGCTGGGAAGCTGTTAAAAAAGGAGTAAATTTCCTTCATTTAGAACCACTGAAACCCCCCTTGGAAGCAGGAGAAAAGGGGGGGGGGAACTCTGTTTAACCCTAGCAGGAGAGGGAGTGAAGAAGGATAAGTTTCCACCGTCTCTAACTGGGAACGGGGTGTCAGAGACAGAAACTGTTGCTGAGGTTCACTGACTGTGAACGTAACACTTTGACAGATAGCTAATGAAGAGAAACAAGTTGATTCTAATGTTGCCTTTTGCATCCTAAAGAAACAAAATATCTGAAAAATGTCTGAAATATCTGAAAAATGAAAGTAACTTTCCTTTGTCTTTAAAAAAAAAAAAAAGGATACAAGTAGATTGTCTCCTCTAGAGGGAGCTTGCTAAATTGTTGTTGCAGCATATTTGAGACCCAACATCTGTGAGATTAAGACTGTGGGAACAGTCTTTTCCGACCTTGAACAAAGATGAGCTGGGAGAAAGACTGGCTGCTTGCTCTATGCAAGACAAATGCTCTGCTGGAACAGATGCATGAAAAGATGGATTTGATGAATGAGAAAATGGATTTGACTGTTGTGGTTAATAACATTGATACAGAAATCATCCAAGAACCAACCTATCAATCTGTACCGACTGGGTAAGTGCAGTTGACAATGGAGGAGGATGTGGCTGCACCCCAAATAGTACAAATGGAGAGACCCGAGACCCTACAGGAGCATAAGCCGCTGTTATTGAAGATTGAAGCTGGAGTGGGCCAAGGGGAGTCTGGAGATGAGGAGATTCCTAGCTTTGGAGAGATTTTGAAATTTGATTTTAAATTCATTTTGGATTATATCGAGGACTGTGGGGAGTGGGACTGTAGGGAATGGGTGAGCTGGATGAAGGGTGATGGAGACAATTTTGGGTTGGAATCCCCCAGAGACCTACTCCTCAATGAGAAAGGAAAGAAACTAAGACAGAGACCAACAAGAGACAAGGAAAAGGGCAAGCACAAACAAGATGAAGAAGAATTGCAGAAGGGACATGGAAGAGATTTAAGGGCCTCGGATATAAGGCTTCCAGGTTGATGGACTAGACGGAATGGACAATAAGGACTGACATGACCCGAGACCAGGAAGAAGAGACGCTGGATGATGATTGGAAGAGAATTTATAATGGAAACTTTTTTATTTTAAAATCAGCTAATGAATATTAGGGAAAATGTGGGAATGAAACTATACGACTCTAGCAGAAATGATATTAGGAGTTATGTATATTTGAAATTTAAGATTTAAGTCTTAAGGCACTTAGGGGTAAGATAAGGTTAAATAAATTAAGGTAATCTGAATAATAGAATATGGGGAAAGATGGTAAGGATTTGTTGAGTTAATTATTAGGTTAAATTGTTAAGATAAATTTTATAACAAAAATTGAGAAAGATGGAAAGAATTTGCTAAAATAATTACTAAACTAGAAGACAAAAATGGAGGTGTGAGGAGGTCAATGAAACAAGCAAATGGAAATTATGGATATGCAATTTGGGATTTGCGTTTTTTCTTCTTCTTTTTTTCTTCTTTTTTACTTTTTTTATTGCTGTATTGTCATATTGGTTTTCACATTTTTTATTTTTTATTTTTCTTGTAATTTTGAAATTATCAATAAATATTATTTTAAAAAAAACAAAACAAAATCCTATCCAATTTTCAGAAAGAAGCACTCCAGAAATTAGAGGGCTTACTGTCTGCGCACAGCTTAAAAAGGAAGACAGCAAACTACCTTATACCAAGTCAGAATCATTGGTCCATCTAGTTCAGTATTGTCTACAGTGAGTGGCAGCAGCTCTGTGGGGTTTCAGGGAGGGAGTCATTCCTGGCCCTATCTGGAGATGCTGGGAACTGAAGTTTGGACCTTCTGCAAGCAAGGCAGATGCTCTGCCACTGAGCTATGGCCTTTCCTTGCGCCAGCCTGTTTTGGTGTTCCCTGCCAGACCGCAGAGAGGGAACTGCGGGTCTCTCTATCTCTCTCTTGTTCTCTCTCTTCCCACATGCCTTGCTGCTACACAGAGCACAGAAGTAGCCCAAGGCAAAGGCGCAAAGGGGATATTCAGGTGAAGATAGATGTAACATTCCATTTCTATTACAGCTTAACACGGAGCAGGAAGCTCACTCGCTGCTCCTTTAGGAAAGCCACACTTTTCAACAGAAAAAGCAACCCTTTTCTGCTACGGCAGCAGCACCTAATTTGAGATGTCAAACAGATGGGAAACCTGTGGCCAGTTGGACTCCAACTCCCACCCCTCCCTCCCTCTTGGCCCTGCTGGCAGAGGTGCTTGGAGCAATTTTATCTTCATGCATTTGATGCAAGCAGCCCTGTGAACGGAGTCATCTGGTGGCACAGATAACTAATAAAATCTGTACGATTAAATGATTTCTGAAGTGTCTGAACCCAGATCTATCCCCACTCACTGCCTGCATAGTCGATGTTGCTGCTGGAGGCAACCTGCCTCCCTATACCAGTTGCTGGGAATCACAGGTGGGGAGATGGGTATCTGCGTTCAGGTCCTGCTTGGGGGGCTTCCCATGGGTAAGAACAGGGCAACTGGATTAGGTCAGTGTTTCCCAAACTTGGGTCTCCAGCTGTTTTTGGACATCATCCCTGACCGCTGGTCCTGCTAGCTAGGGATGATGGGAGTTGTAGTCCAAAAACAGCTGGAGACCCAAGTTTAGGAAACACTGGACTAGATTTGGTCCGATCCAGCTAGGCTGGCTGGTTGTGATGTGAGAAAAGGTTCTCTGAACCTTCTGAATGGCGTTTCATTCTCTTCCTAATCGCTCCAGGTCTGCACTCCTGGCTCACGTAGATGATCTGTGCAGCTTTACACAAGAGAATCTAAAACTGCCATTAGCCAGAAAGCGCATTTGAATTCTGAATGCCTCCCTTCCACTTCCTCCTATTCTGCATTACTGAAGTCCGTACACTCACATAAAAAACTGCAGGAGGGGGCCCAAAAGCAGCTCTGAGGCTCGGATGCCACCCCAACCCCATTTCAGCTGGGCTTAAAATAAAAAAAGAAAGACCCCCACACTCTTTATTTGAGGTCACTGAACCTGGCCTAAATTGAAATGGAGCCATCTTGCTCCCACCCTCCAAACAATGCGAGCAGCTTTGCCTCTGAAAATGCTGTGTCCATCCAGCGGCAGGCCTCTTGTCAGATATAGCCTCGCCATTTCTCCTTTTTCTTATTGCAGTGAATCAGCACTGCTCTGCCTTCATTGTGCTTTACTTCCAGTTCCTTCGCACCCTGGTCTTCAGCAGCTGGCAGGGGTGCGAGAAGGGGGGGGGGGGTGCTGGGCTGAGGCAGCGGAATCACCACAAAGGTAATTAAGAGAGTTTCTATTTTCAGGTGAGATTCAGTCACATACCCGCAAGTTCAGGGTGAGTGCTCATTAAATAGCAAACATTGTCCAATCTCCTGGCAAACAAACTGGATTTTTTTCTCTCTCTCCCTCATTCTGGATTTCTGTGTGTTCCATGGACACGCGGAAAAGGAGATGGGAAAACCTGGACGGAAGGAAGGGAAGGTGAGGGAAGGCAGTAATTTGGAGGAGAACCTCATATGGACAACGGAGAATTAATGGAAGTATGGAAGGCTAGAAGAAAATAAAATGGGATGGTGCTGGCCCATTTAGGCACACACAGAGGGCAATTTTAAAGGAAAAGACTGGAAAATACAGCACTCACTGGAACTCACACCTTCTGTTACCCTTGCCTAATATCTGGGGAGGAGATTCAGTGGTGTGAATAACCACATCCTGTTGGTTTTCTGCCTGCCCTGCTTTCCAAAGCCCTGGAATCATGCGGGGAAGGGGGTGGGGTGGGCACCAAGACAGGATCACTTCACATCTGCATCGCGTGACATCTTCTCAGCAGTCGGCCCCACCTAGCCGCATGTGAATAGTCCCCGCAGCGCCTGCAATACACAGCGTGGAATCCAGACACGCGAAGGCGTGAACCAGGCGCGGAGACGGAACGGCGCTCTGAGTTCCCAGGAGCGCGCTGTGCCGTCGGTGCACGTGTCCTGGAGTGCAACGTCGGCGACACGCGAGATCTATTCAGGGGTGGGGGCAGCCAGCCAGCCCTGCCTTCGACGGAGCCCTGCCCCTGGGGCCAGAGCGCGCGCCACGACCACGCCTCCGACGGTGCTCTCGGTCGAGGGACGCGGCTGCTTGCGCAGAGGGCTGCAGCAGCGCCGTCGCTGCCTCGAAACTTCCCGGCCGGACCTCGACCGGCTCGCGTGGGGCTGCCGCGTCCCGCCTGCGGCTGAGCCAATGGGCTGGGCTGTGTCGGGGCTCACACTGCCCCCTGCGGAGGCGGACCTCGGCGTCGAGCGGGAGCCGAGCGGACTATGCTAGAGCCCTCCGCGCCGGGGCAGCGGCGGCGGCGGCGGGATCTGCGCGGGGATCGTGCTGGTGGTGGCGGGATCCCAGCCCGGGAGGGGGCGCGCGGCGGGGGTGGCTGGCGCCGAGGCAGAGGGAGAGCTCCCTGCCCGGGCAGGCGGAGCCCCTCGCCGCCGCCACCGCCAGAGCGCTGGGAGTCTCCGCGGCGGCGCGGAGAGGCGGCCATGCGGGGGGCTGGCTGCTGCTGGCTTGGTGGGCAGCCCTCCTCAATATGGTCCTCGACGTCCACGGCGCTGGCAGCTGCCCGCTCGTCTCCAGCCCGCGGCGCTGCTTCGCGCCCCACGCTCCCCGGCAGCTGGGCTCCGGCGGCGCGGCGGCGCCGGCGGCGGCGGCGATGATTTCGGGCTCGCTGCACCCGCCCCGCTTAGGGATAGGCGGCAAGCTCTTGCAAGGGGTCACGGCCAGCCCCGGGGGAGGCGGCCATGCGGGCAGCGGCAGCGGGAGCGGCGCCGGCAGCGGCAGCCCCAGCCCGGGCTTCGCGGACAACGACACGCAGTGCGGGGAGCAGATCCTGAGCTACGGCAACGTGGAGAAAGTGGTCATCGGGGCCGCGCTGTCGCTCATCACCCTGCTGACCATCGCCGGCAACTGCCTGGTGGTCATCTCCGTCTGCTTCGTCAAGAAGCTCCGGCAGCCCTCCAACTATCTCATCGTGTCGCTGGCGCTGGCCGACCTGTCGGTGGCCGTGGCCGTCATGCCCTTCGTCAGCGTCACCGACCTCATCGGCGGCGAGTGGATCTTCGGCAGCGTCTTCTGCAATGTCTTCATCGCCATGGACGTGATGTGCTGCACCGCCTCCATCATGACCCTCTGCGTGATCAGCATCGACAGGTGAGCGAGCAGCGGGCGGCGCGCCGTCGAGGGAACCGGGGGGGGGGGGGCGCTTCGCGTCGAAGCAGCTCAGGCTCGGGATCCTGGGTGTGTTTGTAAAACTTGCTCGCGGGACGGCCGGCGGGTGCGTTCACACGCGCGAGCGCCTCAGGAGGCTGCTGCCGTGTGGGAAGCAGCAGATCAGGTCGCCTCTTCAGACGCCGCGGTTTTTTCCCGTGGATCGGCGTGCAGATGGGAAGATGCCCTGAAATTCCGATTCGGAGTAGAGGAGGAATATTATGAGAGGGTTAGAGAGGAGTTTGTTCCTTAATCCACTCGGGAATGTGGATTAAGTTCGGATAATGGCAGGCTTCATCTTTAGGATGAGAGTTCTTTTCTGAAGAACTCAGAAAATTGATCACTATTTTGTGGTATGTTGGTTGGCCTAATAAAAAAAACATGTGTTGCCATACTGAGGATGTTGGGATTTGAAGTAGATTCTTTACTCTCCTTGCTGACCTTCATTCTGATATACATTTCACCAACGTGGTTTTAAGAATGATGAGAGAGAGTGGATTTCTTACCGGTCTCCCCATGCTTTTATGTCGACTGGTGGCTCTGGTCTGTTTTAGCAATAGCAAGCTGTACTAAAGATCACTTGACCTTTGTTTTCTGCGTAAGTTGTGAAGGAAATTGCTCAGAAACATTTGAGGTGAGCAACAAAACCCGTAACAAATTTGCACAAGGTGGGTTTTATCCGTGTGTCTTACGTGGAGAGGTGATTCCAAGCTTTGTTAGGGAGAAACTGAATTGAGAGTAATCATTCTGGAGGAATTTAATCTAGAATAAAACAAGGCTTGGAACCAGGCTGCTGTGGTACAGTATTTGTTCTGTTTCCAGAAGCAGGAAACCTTCGGTCTAAGGCATCTGTGTGCCTAGTCGCTTTTCTACCTTTTAAATAAAGCCCACCCTTCACATTATGGCTAGAGATTCTGCTTGAGTGCATCTTAAGTTTCCCATTTTTAAAAAAGTTGCCCCTATTGAGGCATGAGGACTAATCACAGCTTTGTGATACTGAGTTGCCAAGACTGATGGAGGGACCTTGAACGAAGTTAACCGATGCATTACGGCAAGGCTCTAAAAACTGAATGAAGTAGTAAATTGTCTGACTGGAGCAGAAAGGCAGGTTCTACAACCATTCCAGCAGGGGTCACTTTTGCTTTGTTTATCTTCGTACCTGAGAAGTAAAAGAACAGATACACTGTGTAAAAACTCAGGCCAAACAAACTGCTGTTTAATGTGACTAGCAAGCTTCCCATACCTCCATTAATTTGCTGTCGCCTATATGATGTTCTCCTGCAAATCTCTGCCCTCTCACACTTTCCCCTCCCTCAGTCTGGATTTCCACTTCTTTCTGGAGTATCCCTGGTATGAGAAAATCCAGAATGTGAAAAGGGGGAATTGTGGGCAAAGGCAGTGCTTTGCCGGAGGACCTCATACAGACAAGGGAGAATTAATGGAGGTCCTGGAAGCTTAGTAGTCACTTTAAACTGCAGTATGGGTGAGCCTTTAGTTGATTCTACCTATCTCTGCCTCCTTTGGCCTCCCAACTTTGCATAATGCTATAGTAAACAGGGTCTTTCTGTCAGCCCCATCATGCAATTAGGTGTTCCCAAGCCCCTTAAATCAGTGGGCTTAAGTCTGCCTAATTCTGCATGGGGCTGCAGTCTGTTAGAACTATTTCTCCATTTATACGAAGGCAACATGTGGCACTCCCTAAAGAGCTACTAAATCTTTGACACCTGCACTTGTTTACAAATCATCCTGGGTGCATTGGGTTACCTTTTAATACTAGGATGCTGTGTAGGAATGTGTCAAAGCAAAAGTCTCTAGGTTATTCCCCTTATGCTGATAGTAAATGGCTAATTGCAGTTGACTCATGAACTGCTTCCTTTCCAGTGTAAGGATTTGCTTGGTTTTACTCTTGCAACATTTTGGCGATAGAAAAAGCCCTCACAATAGCTTACAAAAATAAAATATCAGCATCAATTAAAAAGAGCATTTACAGCCCATTTTAAAAGAGATAAAGGAAACCATAAGCAAATAATCATTGCAAGTCTGGTGGAAGAAAAATAAAAGTCTTAATCCAATGCCTGAAGGACAACAGAGAAGGGGCCAGTTAAACCTCCCTTGTGAAAGAGCTTCATAGTTAGGATGCCACAACCAAAAAGGCTCTGCACTGTGCCCCTGCCAATCACACTTGCCTTGATGGTGGAATGCAATTGATGAGCCAGTTCATGGAGGAAGAAGCGGTCCTTGAAATATCTGGTTCTGGATCCAAAGCTATTTTGTACTATTAAAAATAATAATCCAGATTTATTATTTAGCCTTATACAGTGGTACCTTGGGTTAAGTACTTAATTCGTTCTGGAGGTCCGTTCTTAACCTGAAACTGTTCTTAACCTGAGGTACCACTTTAGCTAATGGGGCCTCCTGCTGCTGCCGTGCTGCTGGAGCACGATTTCTGTTCTCATCCTGAAGCCAAGTTCTTAACCCGAGGTACTATTTCTGGGTTAGCGGAGTCTGTAACCTGAAGCGTATGTAACCCGAGGTTCCACTATACTTACTCCTAGGCCCAATCTAGTACTATTCTGTGCATGCACACACACAAGGATTGGAGGGTGGGTAGCCATATTGTGCTTGTGCATTAGTCATATTTATTTAATTATTAGAATCAATGTGTATGTTTTTATTTCCTAAGTGAAAGAGATGGATCCTTGCTCCCGAAAGGAGCTTAGTCTAAATGTTGGCCATGAGGAAGAAGGCAAAGTCGGGGAGAACAACAGATTTGAATAGCAGGCAGGTATTTGCTGCTTTTAAAAAATCAGGACAAGTGAAACCCTGGAAGACTTCTATATGCTTGTCCTCTCCGGTATGTGAATGCTCATCTGGACTGAATTCAGTGGAATTGACATCAACATGAATGAGATAAACTTTAAACTCATTCAGTATTAGGTTAGCTGTACGCAGATCCTTCTCAGTCCCACGGAGAAGCTTTGAGCACATAAATCTCTACATGAACATTGCCTCTTTCATGCTGAAGCCAAGCTGCTGAGGGTATAGCCACTGGCCAGTGGACACATTGGAAGGCGCTGCTTACGGGTGCAATCCTGCAGCCCCTATCAATTGTCAGAACAGCTTTTTTGTTTATCATTTAATCTAACAAAATATATCGGTTGTGCTGAAGCCATGGACAGCGGTAGGGGGGAAAGTGGCTTTTTAATTTTATTGTGCTGAACTAGTGCTGCGAACCTACAGAACATCTCCTAATTAAGTAGAAAGGAATGAACATGTCATATTGCTGACAGTGCAATTACTTTTCGTTTTGCGTAAATAAAAATTGCTTCCACGAAAGAAGAGTAATTCTGGAGAAATGAATCCCCTGTGGTTTGTTTACTCCAGCGCACAGGTGGTCAAATTTTCCTCCGCTACTTTCAGTGGGGCTCGGGCTTCAGAGCCCTGGGCTAGAGCCAATCTCAGGATTAAGAAAAGCCTAAAGGAAATTCCACATGACCTCGAGGCCCCCAGCCCGTTTCAGGTTTTGGAAGATGATGTCCGAAGAATCGCAGACAAAGCAAACAACCGCCAGAATTCCAGACAGCATGTTGTTGCATGCAGTTCTCTGGAAAATGAGACTGAACTAGAAAGCAGGTCAGTCAGAGTTTTGGGAATAGGGGGCTGGGGGGGGGGGAGTGGCAGAAACCGGTGAGAATGGAGTATGAGCAGACGGAAAAAAGATTCTGCTGCCAAAGGAGCTTGAGGTTGCTACACAGCAATAGTCTCCATGGCCAATCAAACTGCAGCTGCTTGACAAACAGCAGGTTGTGCCAATAGCAGCTGCTGTAGTAGGGCAGAGCCTTGGAGCCGCCCTCCCAACATGTGTGCGTCTTCAGCTTCCTTGGATGGGGATGGGATGAAGTAGGCCAGTTGTGAGGTCAAGGCTGGCGCTCCCGCTGGTGTGTCTGCCCAGCCCTGATCTTGCTCCTGTCCTGCCCCAGCCTCATCAAGCTAAGCTATAGCAAGGCTGGGGTTTAGAGGGCAGCTCCCTCCATACCAGCTGCTACTGGGAAGTGCTGCATAGAGGAAAATTTCCTGCTGCCTAACTTTCCCGCAGAAAAATTTCTGTTCCATAGGTTTGTAACAACAAATATATGCCAGTTTCATATCCAGTCTGAGGCCAGCTTGGCAGTTTCAAAGTGTTTACCTTTAAGCATGCTAAATTAGTTTACTCTAGGGCATCAGAATGTTATCCAATGCAAACTGAAAACTTGCCGATGGGAAATAGCCCAATGCAAATTTCACTAATTTGCAATTCCAAATTTTCTGGAAAACTCACATTACTAACCAGGCAGAGGGCCTTCTCGGTAGTGGCGCCCGTCCTGTGGAACGCCCTCCCATCAGATGTCAAGGAAGTAAACAACTATCTGACTTATAGAAGACATATGAAGGCAGCCCTGTTTAGGGAGGTTTTTAATGTTTAATGTTTTATTGTGTTTTTAATATTTTGTTGGAAGCCACCCAGAGTGGCTGGGGAAACCCAGCCAGATGGGTGGGGTATAAATAAATTATTATTATTATTATTCTCCATAGTCTGACATATTATTTTTGTGACCTCCTGGGCCTGTTTCACCAACCCTTAGGTATGCCTCTGCTGACCGAGACACCTTAGTAATTATCAAAAATTGATTGATGGACTAAATGTTGCTTGCCTACTAATTAACTATTTTAATTACATTGATGGATTTAAAAGATTGATTAAAGCGCACTTTATAGATGCATGATTTGAATCCAGTGAATGCAAAAGTTGGAAACATTTCACATAACCAGTGAAGGGTTGATGTGGCCCCATAGCACTGCCTATACACTGGGGGTTTTCATAGGGCAGAGCCAAACCCTTTGGCACCCCACATTTTTCAGTCTTCAAAGGAAATCTGAATTTATGTACTGACTGGTGGGGGAAAAAAATGGAACGTGAAGCTGTTCATTTCAAACCATAGCTATTCTGAAATATAACTCCTGTTCCTGGGTATCCTGTTTTCTGGTTTTCTTTATAAAAGCGACAACAACAGCATATTCTTGGACCAAAGGCACTCATGGCCTCTTGTGGCTTATACATCTGCTGGAGAGCAAGAGGCAGCTGTTAGCGAGGCAGGAAGAAGAAAATACAAACAAAGGACATGTTTAATCTGGGGCTTCTCTTCCCTCACCTTTCGTGACACACAGACGTACTTTGGCGGCTCCATTCACAACATCACCTTGGAGCGTTTTCCTCTGTTTGCTGCTATGCCTGGCTGTCACCCATTTCCTTGCACTTCCACTTGACCTGCACCTACCCCCACACCCCAGCAAAGAGATTGCGTATGTATCCACCTGAAAAGATCACACTTCTGATTAATTGTGCTTGGAAGTCATAACATAAAGGGCAACTGGGAACAGGAGAGAAGAAACTTAACATTTATCCCTCTTACCTCCCCCACTGCCCCCGAAACAAATGGGACATTTGGGGAGGGGAGGTGTATGTGAAATTCAATAGTACATAGCAGTTTATGTACATAGCAGATGGATGGTGCTGTATAAATAATCATAGTTTGCTTGCTTACAAAGCTTGCGTCTCACATAAGTGACAACTTTGTGCTAATGCGCAGATCAGCCTTTGCCAACCCAGATGCTTTTACAAATTATATATTAAGTATTAAGTTTGTATACTGTCCTTCACAGAATGGTTCACAACATAATACAAAATGTGAAGGCGAAATAATAAGCAAACCAATAACCCTCTTCCCACAAACATATTTAGGTGAGCTTCTCTGGGGAAAGCATACCACAAATGGGGAACCACAGCAGAAAAGGCCCATTCTTGTGTTGCCACCCTCCAGGCCTCTCATGAAGGGGCGCAAGAAAAAGGGCCTCAAATGATGATTGCAGGGTTTGAGTCAGTTCATATGTGGAGAGATGGTCTTTGAGGTATTGAAATTTGTGGATGGGTATAAATGAATCTGTCAGTTTTTGTTTCTTTCTCAGGATCCCATTTCCCAGTCTGAAATTCAGTTCTCCACATTTTCACATCAATCTGAGGTTTTTTTTTTTTTTTTAACAAAAGAAGATTCATCAACAGTTTTGGTGTGAATCTCTCCTAATGCGTACACATTTTTTTTTGGTATGCAGTTTGGACTAATATGTACCTTTTTTGCTCCATCAGTTCTCCTTAATTTAATGCATTATTTTATTTTATTTTCCAGGAAAATATTTTTATGTACGCTTTCTTCCAACAGAGGCAATTTTTTTTGTATACATTGTTTGATTGGAGAACTGCAACATAAAATATGGAGAAGTATAAATTTTGGAGGACAGTGGTGCGCTTGTTTTGCTCATCGGTTTGAGAAATGTGACTGCTAGCAGTTTCTGATTAAAATGCAAACATAATTGATACCCCCCCAATCCCTAGCTACAACTCCCATTAACCCCAGTCAGCATGGTCACCATGCCGGCTGGGGCTGATGGGAGGTATAGGCCAAAACATCTGGAGGGCACCAGGTTGGCAAACCCTGACTTAGAAGTTCAGTTGAATGTTGTGAATCTAGGTTCCCTAACCATGCTGTAGATGCCATTGATCTTGGTAGGGGCTGAGGGCTTACTTCTGAGTAAACATGCACATGGTTAGGTTTTGCAGATTTGGATCTTGACTTTGGGTTTTGCAAAGCTTTTCTTTTTGAAGGATCATAATGTTTCCCAAGCAGGCGCGCTGCCTTGCCCCCTGCAACTGTGGGTGCCCAGTGTGTGCTGATGTCACCGCGACATGCACTTGTGATGTCAGCAGGTCCTGTGGCATAGAACCTTTGGGGGGAGGCAGCCCCTTCGTTCAAAATTTGTAGGTGCCTGGGCACCCAGGGCCCTGCATAGTTATCACCTATGTTCCCAAGTGAAGCTATTTGCTGATACGTAAAATGCAGGGGGTCCTATTTACTAGAGAGGGAAGAATGGCGCCAAATAGATTTGCGTAATATGTAGCTTATTGAGGAAGAACTTCAGTGCATAGCAAGTGAAAGAATACTGAAGGGCTGGGTGGGGGGAAGGGGCAATAGTCTAATGTGGCCGTATATTTTATTAAAGCATCGCTAGGTAATTTGGCTGTCTTGCTAGAGGCATACAAGGCATATATCAGATGCAAGACAGCCTACAATTTGTCTTTTCCACCCCTGGGCTCCGATTTTTCACAATACAGGTCCCTGAATATATACCCACTTCTGGCTCTTTGGATCAGCATGTCAACATTTATGTGCCTGTTTTATCATTCAGATGTGGGATTTAAGATCCCTGTTATTAGAATTATCTTCCCTGGGGTGGCCGAGACTCTAAAAGGAAGTCCATGCTTTGCATATCGTAGCACCATTCCAGCATTCAGTGAATAGTTTTAAAAGGCCTGTTAGAGATTGCCCTCTAGGTATCTGGAATGGATGCATCTATCATTCTAAGGCTGCACAGATTGCTTGCTTATAGGTTGGCAGGGATATTCTTCTTATTCCTTATCTGGTAGTAACCTCAGAGCCCAGAGTGTTCTTTTTGCTACGGGGTGTGGAGAAGACCCTTGAACTCATATCCCCTTATATTTAGATGCTAGTTCCCCAAGAAGCTTTCCACGTGTGATTGAAAGGTTTCATGTGATAGGTGGGCACACCATGTGAGCACGGTCAATTTGTATATACAGTGAACAAACGCAAAGCCTCTAGGACTGCCAACTCCTGCAGTAAATCTAATATATTTGTGAGTCCAGAAAAAAGAAAAGCAACAACAGACTATTGCAACCTTGTAAGTAAGCCCACAAAACTTACAATGCCTGGAAAAAAACAACAACCAGCAAACAAGCAAGGGAACAAAAACCTACCACACTGATTTCCCTGCCTTATTTTAGTGCAGGGGTTGCCAACGTTGCTCCCATCTAAATGTTGTTGGACTACAGCTCCCATCATCCCTGACCACTGGACCTGCTCGCTAGAGGTGATGGGAATTGTAGTCCAACAACATCTGGGGACCTGAGGTTGAGAAAGGCTGTTCTATTGCTTTGGCAAGCTTGACCTAATTAGTTTATGATCTTTACTGACATGGAAGAATGGCATCTAGATTTTATTTTCTAAAATTTCAGGTACAAAAATGTGTTAGTGCGTTTCTGGACCCCGTTCATCCTAAAGGATGAACCACAGGTGAGACCAGTGGTTGGTTCTTTTGACCTTTTCCAAGGCTTTTAGCAGATAAGATGAAATTTACTCAGAGTCCTGCAGTGATTTCATGCTCTTTATTGCAGCTTGTAAAACAGTGATTGAATTTTCCCCCAAACCGCAGGCTTTTATATACAGTGGTACCTCTAGATACGAACGGGATCCGTTCCGGAGTCCCGTTCACATCTAGAAGCAAATGTAACTAGTGATGGCACGTCTGTGCACACACACGTCACTTTTCGCTTCTTCACATGCGCGTGATGTCATTTTGAGCGTCTGCGCATGCGCAAGCGGCGAAACCCGGAAGTAATGCACTCTGTTACTTCCGGGTTGCTGCGGAGCACAACTCGAACGCCCTCAACCCAAAGCACATTCAACCCGAGGTACGACTTTACATTATTTACACAACGAGTCCCGTCTGATTGGCTGATTCTACTTCCTTCCAGTAGCCTGATTGGTCTTCTCCTGCAGGCCAATCAGTTGTTGCGTTCTATGATCCTACCAGCCTAATAGGCTAATTAACTTCCTCCTGGAGCCTGCTTGGTCTTCTCCTGCAAGCCAATCAGTTGTTGCATTCTAGGATCCTACCTGCCTATTGTTCTAGGATCCAAGCTTAGGGTGGTTCTGTGTCCTTCACCCAGAGAATTGTCCTCTGTATTTGTCTGAAGGGTAACTTGGTCCAAATCCAGTTTACAGATAAAGCACCATAAGAGGCAAGAGGAGGGTCCTTGATGATGACCATCACTAGTTTGCACCTGTACAACACGTAGCAGTCTTCCTTATTATGAGGTGGATTATGTTTCCATTTGCATTATAGTAGCTATTTCTAAAATATTGTGTATATGCGTAAGTTAGCAGATGCAAATATCATCCTCTTTTTTTTTTTTTTTTGGCAATTCATAAATGGCCACCCTAAGTAAGAAGTGTTTGCATTTGACTGAGGCCAGGGTGTTTTGGGAGAAGGCGTATTATGTTTCACTCTTTCTCACTGTGCCATTTCCTCAATCCAAAATAACTTTCCAGTCTCTGAAGCTGCTAGTTTTCCCTATGGGGAAAATTACAAATATCAGCCAGGTTTTGGGTGTGTGTGTGTGCGTGCGTGCAGGGATGAAGGATGGTGGTGTGCGGGGGGGGGGGGGAGGAGAAGAAAATCTTTCCCTACAGCTGTGTCTTTAATCCAGTGGTTCTCAAAGGGTGTTGTGCACCACACTGATGTGGCAGGAGAGGATGACAAGCGTGGCAGGAAGATTCAAGGACAATCAAAGAAATGTTTAAACATTTCAGGGTAGTATAGTATCAAAGTTTTTGTGTGTGCAGAATATGGATAGATAAATTTTCAAAACGAGAGCAAGAGAATCATATGATATTACAAGCTCACACATCTCACTGATTTTGCATACCTACTTGAGGTACATATGTAAGCGATTCATTTGTATTTGCGGAATGATTCATGTTATTATGTAGCTGCATTGTTTTATGCTTTCTGACTGTCCCTTGATCTTAGTATAAAATAGCTGTGTTCTGTGTTACAAATCAAAGACCGCTAGAAGTTGTTTCCTTTTTGTTTTCCAGTGTATCAATTAAAAAATCGGCGAAGTGGGAGCAAATTTTTATTCTGAAAGTGTGGCTCAGAGGGGAAAAAAGCTTGAGAACCACCACTCTAATCAAATGTAGACCTTGACATGTGAAATATGTGCATGGAGGCAGCATCCTGAGAATTGCTTTCACACTCTTTTGTTAGAAAATGCAGACTGGGGCAGTGTGTGAATTGGCCCTTGGAGCAATGCCGTTGCATGCGTACCAGAGCCATAACCTGATTTATTTGTTTGTTGAAGGGACAGGGTGTTTGTCCACCCTCTTCCATCGTGCCCTTGCAGCAGCATGACAGTGCTGTGTCTTAATAATGTTTCCCCTTCTTCTGCGTCCCTTCTCTTGGGAGTACAGTGGTACCTCGGGTTACATACGCTTCAGGTTACGGACCCTGCTAGCCCAGAAATATTGCTTCAGGTTAAGAACTTTGCTTCAGGATAAGAACAGAAATCGTGCTCCAGTGGCGCAGCGGCAGTAGGAGGCCCCATTAGCCAAAGTGGTGCTTCAGGTTAAGAACAGTTTCAGGTTAAGTACGGACCTCCAGAACAAATTAAGTACTTAACCTGAGGTATCACTGTAATTCAGGTCCGGAATTTCTGAGTGTTGACAGAAAAGGCAGCAAGTGCTGAGCATTGTGGGGAGCCAAATCTGGTAAACAAGCCCTGACAGGTCATAGGCCACTTTATGGGAACTCTTCAGAATGACAAACCATGCAAAATTACAAAACAAACACGGTATTCTCTAAGGGCACATGAATACAGGCCGTACAATACATCCCGCTTTCACAAGGCATTAACTCCAGGGAAATGTAGGCCTTGGTCATTTTTTAGGAATCAAATTCCTCCCTCCATCCCTTCCTGTGAGTCGACCTGTTTTGGGTCACCTCTTGAGCTATTTCAGCCCTTCCCAGTTTGAACAGTTTCTGGTTGCTTGTTGCTTGTTGGTGACTCCATTTTTGTATTTCTGCCCTGAGGAACAGGCGGTGCCCAGAAGAGGCATATTTCATGCCTAGTGAAGGGCAGTTGTTGATGTTAGAACAGTAACTAGCAAAGAGTTGCATCAGAGACAACTCAAAGAAAGATGACACACAATCAAGAGCTCTGTTGGCCTTTTGGGAATGAACTGCCTACGAAGGAAATGTAGAAATGGCCTCTGCACGAGGTTGCGTCCATAATCAGCTTGACTAATTAGTGATTGCCACAGAAATGTCTTATGAGTTTGCATAATCTCTCTATTTTTTTGAAACCATGTGCAGTATCTATCTTTATGTATTAGCTGCAATACAAACAGATTATCAAAAGCTTACTTGATTTTTTTTTCTAATACCACAAAGGGCGTGTGCACGAGAGAATGAAAATTGCTGCCCAAGCGTCTCTCTCTTTGGTGTTCACTCGTAGCCGAGTAAGATTGTCTTCCATAAACACGGTTTTAACAATGAGTCCGTAAGTGACTGTGGAGGCCAATTCTGGATCCACACGTCCTTCCACAGTGGGGACATAGGTTTCCGGGTGGGTGTTGATCATGGTGAGGGTCTGCCACAGTAAGCAAAGTACCAGTACTTGAAAACGGGTACACACAGTGGTTTTGCAACTCCTGTGAACTGGACATTGTGTCTGAGTGAGACAGTGCACGAATTTTTGTTCAGACACGCTGTCTTCTCAGCAGTTAGAAAGCAAACCTTCCCCAAACCAGAGTCAATATTAGGATGGCAGGAGATGGATAGCTATGAGACCCCTATTCCCCTGCCAGAGCTACAATTCCCAGTTTCCTGTGAAGAGGGATTGATTTTTAAACCTCTCTGGGAATTGTAGCTCTGTGAGGGGAATAGGGGAATCACATAACAGCTCTCAGCGCCCTTAACAAACTACAGTCCCCAGAATTCTTTGGAGGAAGCCAAAGACTGCTCATAGTGATATGATACTACAGTGGTACCTCGGGTTAAGTACTTATTTCGTTCCGGAGGTCCGTTCTTAACCTGAAACTGTTCTTAGCCTGAAGCACCACTTTAGCTAATGGGGCCTCCTGCTGCTGCCGTGCCGCTGGAGCACGATTTCTGTTCTCATCCTGAAGCAAAGTTCTTAACCTGAGGCAATATTTTTGGGTAGCAGAGTCTGTAACCTGAAGGAGCAGTTTACTGGTTATTCCAAAATGGGCCATTTATGGCCAGAAAGAAAGCCATTTGGAGGATGGAGACAGGAGCGTATCCTTATCGAGAAAGGGAGACAGCCACAGCAAATATTGCTGTTTTCTGTTTCATGTTGTTCCAAACAGAGCTCTGTGTTATGCAGCTGCCTGAGGTAACTTTACGCAAGCCGTATCTCTTAGTCATGCTTCTCTTAAATCAGGCCACATTTCAGCTACTTTTCGCTGTTGGCCTCAGCAGAGAGAGTCCTAGATAATAAACAGGCCACAACAACTGGGTCAAGGTAACCTTGGGATACGCTTATGTGATACCTTGTTGTTGTAGATAGAAGGGGGACGCGCCATTCTGCTTGATCTCTGAGGGGTTGCAGCAGCAACAATAATTTGTCAGCATCCTCCTTTAAATAACTGTGTAGGGGCTGTTCCCTTTCCCTTGGTAGCTTGAAAGTGAGAAAAGAAAATCACTCTTTCCAGATCCGGTGTGTCACATTAGTTTCTTCTGCACATGTCTTCTGGTATTAAATTATACCTGTACAAATCTGTATCTCTTCCTCTCCCCGCTTTTTAAATAAATGAAGCCAAAAGAGAGACAACAGTGCTTAAATGTACAGATGTTTAAATGCACTTACTCACAAGCATGCTAAGAACTAGCATTTCGAACTCGATTTCATTAGGAGGGAGGGAGGGAGCTGAAGCATAAAAACTGCAGTTAGCTCTTCAAGAAGAAGAAGAAGAGGAAGAAGAAGCATAAGCATGAGCATACACTTCAGTGATCATCTTCTGCAATGCCTGGATTCTTCATTCTGAAAGATTGCTATGAAACTTGAAAGCACTGCAGATTCCTATCCAGCAGCTGGCTCATGAAACTATCACCTTGCTTAATCCTTCTTGCAAGCCACGCAGCGAGAGCACTCACTATAACAAATTGCTAAGTTTCTTCAGTGCTTAAAAATAGTCGCAAACACTTCATAAACTGAGGCCAAGGCATTTCGCTCGGCAGGAAATGCTGCAACCCACGGTTTCACTTATCTCTCCGAAAGGTCATGATATTTCCCAGCAATGATTACTTTATAACAAGTCTCTGCCCTTTGTGTACGTATTGATATGAAGATGTCCCAACTTGTTTGAAAGTTACGGGACCGATAGGAAAGGGCTGCAGAATTCACACCATTGACAAAACTCCCCACACCCCTTAGATTGAGGTTTATGTTCTTGCAAGATACTCCCAAGAAAAGAGTAAGTTAAAAACATCTCACAGGTCACTGTGCTCGGAGAAGGCTCAGCACAGAGAATATTATATTATTTTATTGTCAAGTTTCAGTTGCTCTGATTACTTGGTTGAGCTTGTTGCAGAATGTTCTGGAACAAGACCACAGTCCAGCACAATGAAGAGCACTTTAGCCTAGTTTTCTTCAGTGGTCTTCTCTGTGTTTGACTGGAGCCATAAACCTCTTGAAAATAAAACTAATTATTTTAGGATGCTGCATGTGGATGTAAGCTTCTGAAAAAGGACTGAGGGTTCATGCACTTAAATTGGCAAAGTTAATCATTCTGAGAATCTAGATCTTTTCTAGCTGTCCTTGGCCAAAATCTCCATCAAGGCTGCGCATAATAGACACTGTATCCTCAATATTAAGTGCATTGAAATGTAATTTAATCCATAAATGTAGATGCAGTTGGGAAAAGTCTTTTCTCTCAGATCGGATTGGCTAGTAACCATGAAGTGGAATATGGTGGATGTTGTTGTTGTTGTTGTTTTTTAGGAGGCCAAGGGAAGCTTTTATCCAGAGCTCATTTGAGTTTCCTGGGACTGTCTGTGCCATTTTAGTCCTGCATACTTTGTTCCAGTACATTCTTTGCTTAAATGGCACACCATGCATAGTTTGTGTGGAATGATCCTTGGAGGGTCTGGTTATCCTACTACGTACAGGGATTTTCTTTCTTTTCAGCAATTTTAGGATGCTGCTTCATTTCTGTGTATCGGGTACAGTGAAGGGAGTCTTCAGGCTTGTGAGATCTGTTTTGATGTTTACTAGAATCCCGAGGTCCACCAACCAGAGCCAAGTACAGAATAGTGGCTGGATAATGAGAGCACAGCTATCAGTGCTTGACTTCTGGTTGAGCCCAGTCAGGCCTCTGTAGCACAAGGGTCAACCAACATTAAAAACATCTCACTGCTAGATAGTGCTGCAGCCTTTCTTCACAGAGTTCATAATACAGGCTTCCTTCCAATCCAAAGGCTGGGCTCACTCAAAAGGCCTGAGACCTGACAGCTTTCTCTCCTTTACTCTCTTATCCACACACGTTTTGGCCACATTCACAGAGGACATTTAAAGCACTACAATGCCATTTTAAACAGTCATGGCTTCCCCCAAAGAATCCTGGGAGCTGTAGTTGGTTAAGGGTGCTTAGAGTTAGGAGGCTCCTGTTCCCCTCCCAGAGCTACAGTGGTTTAATCACCGCAGGGAACTCTGGGAATTGTAGCTCTGGAAAAGGGATAAGGGGTCTCCTAACTTCTCTCAGCAATGGCCTTATAACACACTACAGCTTCCACAATGGGGATGCTGTTACGGTTTTTAAAGTGGCGTTTTCAGCAAGACTTATAATGGCTCTTTGTAAACCTTTTGCAAGAGCTTTGTCCCTGACTACACCACACCCTTTCACCACGGATGTGGGACTTGGGATACTTGCACCAGTTGAAAGGCACAGCTCATGTCACCCACGGTCGCGGTGGTCCATGGGTATTTTAAAGGAGCCTAAACGTTCCTCAGAACTTGCCATTTCACAAAGCCAAGCTTAACTAAGGATGTTTCTTGGAATGGCCCCACACCTCCCTTGGGAGTCTGCCTAATTCCTGCCACATTTGTTGTTCTCCTTTGTTGTCAGGCTAGGAAACATTGGCTGCAATAAAAGCCCAGCAGCTTTGGATGTGTCTCCCCCCCCCCCCCCCGGGCAGTCTTAGCTCTGCTGCCCATTCAAAATAAAGGATTTTTTTTTCTTTCCAAAATCCCTCATAAGTTGCACAGGCAATCTGGCACCTAACTAGACCAGAGACTACATTCACATTTGCATTTGATGTGCATATTTTTTTATATATACAGTGGTACCTTGGTTTACAACCATAATCCGTTCCAGAGATCTGGTTGTAAACCAAAACAGGTTGTAACCCAAGGCGTGCTTTCACCAGTGGGGCCTCCCCCCCAAAATTAATCCAAAAAATAAAAAAAAATGGGTTGTAATCCAAAAAAAGGGGACACGCACATCCGGGTTTGACGTGGTTGTAATCCAAAACGGTTGTAATCCAAAGCGGTTGCAAACCAAGGTACCACTGTATTTAAAAAAAGTGAATTGCAATGACTGATGTAGAAACATAATTAATGATATTTCAGTAACTATCAGCCTTCTCCCAGTTTTCAGTCTGCATTTTTAAAAGCCCGCATGATGCATTTTATGCCCTGTCTAATTTGACCCCATGGCCATTAGCATTTCTCTTACTCTGATTTTATTTTGTTTTAAAAGACTTGGCTGCTATATTCCTTAGTGCTATGATGAAAGGAAAAACAACAACACGCCCCTCTCCTGAGATACATACCCCTTAGCCGGCTTCTTTATGAAAGTATCCAAAAACTCAGTTTATCAACTCCAGGCTGTAACTGTGAAGATCGATTCTAGAAAATCTTTAGGTGATTTAACAGGGAATGATTTTCCCCAGCCCCATTTTCTTTCACTGTTCTTTACACTGAGAAGAAGGGTAACAAAACAGTTTTAACATTTGTGTAGGAGTACAGAAAGCCAAGTTATAGTACAGATGAGAGACTAGTTGTGCCTCTATTTCCAGTCAGCAATTAAATATTTTTAAATTAAACATGTCAGTGGGTTGTTTTAAAAGTAATAAATTATTTCTAGCATGGGAGAAACATCCTGTAAGATTATGGAGATGTATCATTCCACCGGTCTGGGGGATATTATTCATCAGGAAACAAAAACAAAGGGATGTGTGTTGAAGTATTGTTGTTTAAAAGAGAAAAATGGTCAAGAGTTAAAGGTTCAACAATTTACTGGGTTGCCAGGCCCAACCCAAAGAAACTACCTGTGACTTTAATAGCTTTTTTTTTTTTTGGTAGTACTGATGTCTTTGATCTAAAGTTGGTAGCTTAATTTTTATTCCTTCTTTTTCTCTACCCACCCCAGTTCATTCAATTATGGCAGTTAAGACATAAGGTTCCCAGGCAGTCTCCAAAGGCCCAGTGTTAGAAATTAGCCAGGCGCCAGGTGTGTTTTGCAACTAGTGCGGGTCCAGTTGCAACCATGTGGAGATCTCTAGATGCTAGATTGGCGGCTGGGAAAGGTAAAGGTAAAGATGACCAAAGGTAAAGGTAAAGGACCCCTGGAAGGTTAAGTCCAGTCAAAGGCGACTATGGGGTTGCAGTGCTCATCTTGCTTTCAGGCTGAGGGAGCTGGCGTTTGTCCACAGACAGCTTTCCAGGTCATGTGGCCAGCATGACTAAACTGCTTCTGGTGCAACGGAACACAGGGTCGGAAACCAGAGCGCACACAAATGCCCTTTACCTACCTGCCACAACGGTACCTATTTATCTACTTGCACTGTTGTGCTTTTGAACTACTAGGTTGGCAGGAGCTGGGAAAGAGCAACGGGAGCTCACTCTGTTGTGCAGATTCAAACTGCCAACCTTCTGATCGGCAAGTCTAAGCGGCTCAGTAGTTTAGGCCACAGCGCCACCTGTAACCCAGATTTAAGGTGCCATTTAGCGATTAGATTATATACCTGAGTTTCTAACACTGTCCACTTCTTTGCTCCCTGCTTACAGTAGTATCTCCCTACATCCCTCCAAAAGTGGCCCCTGTAGTTGGGCTCTGGGACGGCACTCTGTTAGACAAAGTGGGCCTCTAGAGTAGATGTGGAGGATCTTTGGCCCTCCAAGTGTTGCTGGACTTCATCTCCCATAATTCCCCTGCCATTGGCCATGCTTGTTGGGACCGATGGAAGTTGTAGTCTGGTAACACCTAGAGGTTCAAAGATTCTCCACACCTGTTCTAGAGGGAGATTTTTGAATTCCTGCATGTACACTATGGTGCTACTGTGATCCTGTATTTTGTTGCTTCAGCACAGTCTTAACTCCAGTAGGGGAGTTTCTGCAGTTTTGTCTCAAGTTCACTCATTCGTATTGTTTTCTGTGCTATGTATATTTGGAAAATGGCACCATTGTTCGATGCTGGGGTTATATTTCTGGGTTCCTTTCCCTTCCTCCCCATGGTGGAAGGAAGCACTCCTGTATCATTAACTTAGTGCTTTCTTGTGTTTTTATTGCCTTTTAATGGGAACATACAGCAATAATTGGCACTTAGAAAAATATTATGCTTTTAAGCAGCATGTATAACAATGGGAAAACATTCCATCCCAAAATATTACCGTCTTTCTCTATTCCTCTTTTGCTAATGAACGTAAAAGCTCTTTCCAAATTTCAAATGGTGACTCTGACTGCATTCCAAATGAGTCTTTGACTTAATTTTAGCTTTTGATATGTTTTAGCACAATTAATATGTTTTGGCCTGGTTTCTAGCTAGGTTTTCAAATGTGGCTATTGGTTACTTTCAGCTGTAGTCACGGAGTAGTTTTGTGGGTGGCTAAGGTGTGCTTGGGGGCATCTGCAGGCACCGCGTTGGTGACCCCCGAGCTATGGCATATATCTGTGAACCTCTTAAAATGCCCTCTGGTCTGACATCTGACAGTGGAATGCCTCTGGCTGACATCTCTAGTAAAAGCAGAAAAATTTCCATTCAACTCTTAACAGCTGGGCTTTTCCACTTGGAGGATGATTGATGCCAACATATAATTTGTATATTATGCTGGCTGTGTGACTTTCATCGTGAGTTATGGAGATCAAAGTGGATTTGCAGCTGGGTTTCTCACATCTAAATACCAACACTCTATGGTATCATTGGCCCTTAAGTTATGGACTCTGAAGCACCCTTCATTTTCGCAGGACTCAGAAAGTCCCTGGCATCTCCAGGTAGGGCTGAGAGTCCATGTCTGAAACTGTGGAGAGCTGCTGTCAGTCAGTGTAGACAGTACTGAGCTTGATGAATCAATGGTCTGACTCAGTGTAAGGCAGTTTCCTTGTATGTGAGCAGGTACAACTGTCCACTAAGGCCTAATTAGTATGTCTGCTTCCTGTGCCATTTTGGTGATATTTGGAGGGAATCAGTACAGGGGCAGAATGACTGATCCTGTTAGTTTCATGCCAGCTTCGTTGAGTGATACAAGAATTGAGCTTTTATTCTGTGACATAATAGAAAGAAGGTGCACTGTTTTATTGTAAAGATGGGCCACGCAATTATTCCCACACCCTTTATACCAAGGGTGGGAGCAAGACAGATCTCCAGGCTTCTATAGTCAGGGAAAAGCTGGAACTCACCAGAACTGTGTTCCAGCACTTATTTTGTGTGTTGTGGCAGCCCCGTAGTGTTGTGGTGCTGTCCCCACTCAGGGCTGTGCAATGCGGGCAGGGTGAGCCGGTGAAGAAGAGAAGTCTTGCCCCCCCTAAAGAAAGCTCAACAACTTTGGGGGGACGCTCCCTGCAAAGTCCCGACACCCCTTTTTCTATAAAAAAGCCCTTTCTATAGTGTTTGTTTGCCAGAAGGCATCAATGTGACTTACAGCAAACAGTAGAAAAGGTTCTGGCAGTGCTTCCCTCCTCTCCGGCTTGCTCAGGTGTGGTGTTAAGGCTCTTTCTAGCATCCTCTGGTCCCCGCACCTCTTCTCCACTGGAGGTGGGGCTTTCCTCCTCGCCGGAAGAGGAACGGCTTCGCAAGATTTTCAGATTTTCGGAGGCTCCCTGTAATACAACTCCCCCTCTATCTCTCGCCTCTGAGTTGATGGCAGTTCCCTGACAGGTTCAAATCCTCGCTCAGCCATGAAGCTCACTGGGTGACCTTGGGCCAGTCACTGCCTCTCAGACTAACCTACCTCACAGGGTTGTTGTGGAAATAAATTAGGAGAGCGAGAACCATGTATTACACCTTGAGCTTCTTGGAGAAAGAGGTGGGTATGAATGCAAGAAAGAAGTAAATAGGATTAATTAATAAAGATTATTTTTAAACAAATACGACATAACTGTCATAGAGGCAAACTGCCGAGAACCAAGAATGACCATGCGCTAATTCCAAACAAAGCCCCTACCTTAGGGTTGCCATGTGTCTGGAATTTCCCGGACATAGCCGGGATTCGGCCATCAGAAACAGTGTCTGGATAGAAATCGTTCAATGCCTGTGAAAATCCGGACATATGTTGAAAGTGTAGATTTTGGCAAATTTTGCAGCAACTTCTGCGTCTGGATTTTTACCTTTTGAAATATGGCAACTCTACCTAGTCTATCTCAGCATGATCACCGTACGAATGAAGAAAGCCGATAAATAGCCCTCACTAGCCCTGCTCCACAACCTCCTTGAGTGCATTTGGCCCAGCTTGAATGTCTCCTCGAAGTGTGACAAGGCCTCTTGCTTTCGGTCTGGTTAGACAATGGTGGGGTTTGAGGTTGTGGGTGTTGTAGGTGCCTCTGGAATGTAGCCTGCTGTACAAAGTTCAGGTCATAGCCATAACATGCCCCCCCCCCCCCCCCGGAAGACTGTCCATTGGGGAAAGTTTCTCCTCTCTGCTTTATTCACTCATTTCGTGTCCTGAGTGATTTGCGGCCTTCCACAGTGTTGATTGTGCTTCTATGGATGGCTCTCGAATTACAGGTATAGTTCAAGACTTTATATTTTCTGTGATTGCTCAGGGAAGAACAAAGGCAAGTAATGGATAAAACAGCGCACTGAAAATGACTCCACTTCTCCAAAGATAAATATTGTTACAGCTTTATCATCCAAGCTATGAAGTAGGCTGAGAAGGCTGCATTCATCATTTCCTACATCATTTGCATTCTAAGGAGTTTTCTTTTTAAAAGTCTTAGCATATTTCCACCCCCCTAACCTTTCAGAAACTTAAATATATTGAGGAAAGGAGGAAGTATTGTTGGGTATTAAATCCGTTACTACCAACAAAGCGAGGGTTGGGGGGTGGGGGAACCTGGAACTGGTCCGTAGGCCCAATATCATTATCTTCCCCACCCCACCTGTCAATCACCTGACATCATGTCCGGTGGCCTTTATTTCTGCCGGCAGGGGTCAACAGAAGCCCCTTTCAAAGCACTGTCTTGAGCAGTGGTTTGAAAGCCTTTCCCAGTGGGCTGGGGGGCCAGAGGTTCCCCACCCTTGGACTAAGAGACAGTGTGTGCGTGTGCGCGTGCGCAAGAGAGAGATATTTCAAAACCCAGCTTTCATTTCTGGGAGAAAAGGGTTTGTCCTTCCTTTCTATGGATTCCACCAGCCTCCTTTGCCCCATGAGTGTGAAGGCAAATGGCCTCTGTGTCAGCATTGACATGTTCTGCCATAGCCTTTCCCCTTCACAAAGGGGTTGGGAAATGCTTCTGCCTCAACTGGGCCCTAGTTTTCCCCACCGTCTGCTTTATCTGGTGGAGCAGACTTCGTCCTGGCCAGCTGCATTTAACCGATGGTGCATCTAGTGCTTAAGATAGTAGGGAGACAGAGCAACAAAATGACGGCAGGTCCCAGAGATCTAAGTTGGTGCATCACACTGTTTATATACTTCACTTATTGCTTTTGGGGCCAGGAATATTCATTGAACACAAAGCATGCTAACTGCAGTGCTGCTGGGGGAACCTGATCCAAGCTGGCCAGGAGCCTCTTCATTATTTTCCTGGCGAAACACATGTCTGTCATGTCACCACTGCAGTCATAATCCTCTGTGTATGTGTGTGTGCTGTCTATGCCATTGTTTGTGTGCATATATTTCACAATAAACCATACTGCACTGAAACAATCTACTAAACAAAGGCAGCTGTTCAAACAGCTCAGGACTCGAGGAGTGTGTGCTTGTAGTGTTGGATGTTATTCTTGGCAACTGCATCTTGTTTAACTTGGGCTACAGTCCACTCGCTTTCTCCTGCTGAATGTCACAAGGCAGAACCCACAATTGGATCGCCTCTCTCTTGTCACTTAAGGGAAGCCATTCTGTATCACCTGTGGTGAAGGGTGAGCAAGAAATGCCTGGAAAGCAGGTGGAGAATTTTGTGCTTTGAAAGGGAAGGGCCCTAGCTCAGCTTTGGATGGTGAAGGCTCCAGATTCAATCCCTGGCATCTCCAGGCAGGACACAGAGAGAACCCTGTCAGAAACCCGGTCAGTCAGTATGGACAATGCCAGTGGCGTAACATGGGTTGCCAGTGCCCGGGGCTGCGTGGAGGAAGAGTGGGATGGAGTACACATGCACATTCAACTGCCTAATGGTGTCTGTATCACCCAGAATATTGCAGCTGCAGAGATAAGAAGAATCACCTGGAGAAGTCACCTCCTGGTTTGCATACAGAAGCGTTTTCAGCTTCTCATGCTCCTATGTAAGAATAACAGAGAAATAAGTAGACCACCTCTCCCGGTAAATAGCAACACCCTAGTGGACCTGGGCCCTAAGGAAGTTAGATTAGCTTCAACCAGAGCCAGGGCCTTTTCAACACTGGCTCCGGCCTGGTGGAACGCTCTGCCTCATGAGACCAGTGCCCTGCAGGATCTGATTTCTTTCTGTAGGGCCTGTAAGACAGAGTTGTTCCACCTGGCCTTTGGTTTGGAGCCAATTTGATTCCCTCCTCCTCTTTCTTTTTCCTTTTTCCTTTCTCCTCCTGTGATGAGGCTGCATTTTAATATTTTATTGTTTCAATATTTTAATGTTGTATTTTAATCTTGTTTTTAAGTTGTATTCATTCAACTTGTTTTTATTATTGCTTGTTAGCCGCCCTGAGCCCGGCCTTGGCTGGGGAAGGCGGGGTATAAAGAAAAATTTTATTATTATTATTATTATTATTATTATTATTATTATTATGAGGGTTTTTTTAAAAAATTCTTTATTCCATTTCATTATAAACATAGATACAAATATATATTTGAAGAAAAATGGTGAAAAACCGATAAGCACCTGCATGAATAAGAGAGGGGTTGGAAAAGCTCACTAGTGCAGAAAACAGAAAAAGGATAAGGAAAGGAGGCACAGCAATTATTTGCAGCGGACGTATTGGGAGCTAGAAGTAAATGGTTTCAAAACTCGGCATCTGAGGAAAGAAAGGGCAAAGGAGAAACCCTGCTGTGAAAGCACCTCCGCTGCCAGATTATAAACGACTTTTGAATGAAAGCGGAATGAAGAAGGATCTCGAAAGGGATGAAACGCTTATTTCTGAAGACAGAAATGAGGAAAATGAATAGCCAAGGAAACATACAGGGAGGTAAAAGGAAAATAGAAAGCCATGAGCAGTAGGGGAGCCAAATGAGAAGCGTGTGGATGACAGATAAATGGAGTAAATATATGTACACACACACAAGGCTTTTAAAAAGCCATTTGCAAGATAGGGGACTCATTAAAAAAGAATTCAAGACAATCACAGGGACAAAGAAAAGAACACAGGAAGTACAAAAAGACATCAACGCGGATCATATTAAAATTAGGAAAGGGGAAAAAACTGATGATGGAGTTGATGCTAAAACTGAGATTTGGAGGAAAAAAGCTCCCCTATGTGTAATGTTTGCAAGGCCTGCTTTGATACAGCGTTTTAGTTTTATTGCATCAGAATCTGGAGGTATTCCAGTCCAGGTTTTATCAGCTGCCTAAACAAAGAGTCTCCCTCCACTGGTTGGACTTCAGAACCAGGGAGTGATGACAAATTCTGGTATGCTTCACTCTACATTTCCACTCTGAACACTTCTAGGTAGTCATGCTTGCACTGACTCTGCACCGTCCTGAGTCCAGGAAGCACACCATCCCATAGAACATACAGTGGTACCTCAGGTTACAGATGCTTCAGGTTACAGACTCTGCTAACCCAGAAAAAGTACTTCAGGTTAAGAACTTTGCTTCAGGATGAGAACAGAAATCGTGCTCCGGCGGCGCGGCGGCAGCAGGACACCCCATTAGCTAAAGTGGTGCTTCAGGGTAAGAACAGTTTCAGGTTAAGAACGGACCTCCGGAACGTATTAAGTTCTTAAGCCAAGGTACCACTGTAATGTTCGTGATGGTATGGGCAGTAGTCTGGTTTTGGTAAAGAAAAGAAGAACCTTGGTTTTTGAACAGCTTAGTTCTCTAATGTTTTGGCTCCCGAACACCGCAAACCTGGAAGTGACTGTTCCGATCTGCAAAATATTTTTGGAAGCCAAATGTCCGATGGGGCTTCTGCGGCTTCCGATTGGCTGCTGGAGCTTCCTGCAGCCAATCAGAAGCTGCACTTGGTTTCTGAATGTTTTGGAAGTCGAACGGACTTCCAGAACAGATTCCGTTCGACTTCCAAGGTACGACTGTATTGCAACTCTGTGAGGGGTTCTCATGATTCTTTAGGAGGGGGGGAAATGTGTCAAGTTGCAGATCCTCTCTCAGTGATTTTCTGCACAGGGGCTGGTATATAGGGGTGTACAAATCTGCTAGTTTTAGTTCTCTTAAGTTGTCATGTTTCCAGTCTTAAACACAGTGTTCTACATTTCTGCAGCAATCTGTGGTCCCCCCCCCAAGCCCCTACCCCAATGAAAATTCAACAGTATTTCAGTGCAAATTTTACCCAATACACATATCTTTGTATGCAATTTTGATTAACATAATGTATTTTTGCAAGCAATTTTCTCCAATATATATATAATGCATTTTTCTATATTATTTCCACCAATATATGCACACCAATATTTGCACATTTCCCCCTAATATATGCATTTTCTGTACGTTCTGTATGGTAGGAAAACTGCATTGCAAAATTTGGAAAAGTGTGAATTTCAAAGGATAGAGGTGTTTCAGTTCACATATTGGTTCAATAACTGCAAATGAGGTAGATTATTATCAAAAAGCAAACAAAAATTAAAATTCGTCCTTATGCCTACTGATACATGTATACATTTCTGTTCAGCCATTCTCCACACTTCCTGCAGAGTAGGTAACTGAATTATTTACTTTGTGTTAAAGAAGAATCTTAATTTTCAAGGTTAATCGAATGTATATATTGAGGTGAATGGTTTGAGGCATACAAGATTGATGCTGTTTTTATCTTGCAGCTGAAATAGAAGTATTAGTGGGACTAGTTTGATGTATTTTTATGTAGATTAATGTATTTTAATTTCAAATAGCATATTTTGTAGAACCAATATAGTTTTGCACTGACATGTCTTTCTCAGTCTAATGCATTTTAATCACGTCGCTCTATTGCTTGTGCGATTTCTCAAAAATACCTGAATGCATTAACTTTCATTGGTGGGCACTTCAGAAATATATAATATACATATAATTGACCTTAAATGGGACCGTTTGTAACCCTTGGCCACTTATATTTTTTTAAAAAAACTCTGTTAGGAAATGGCTAGATGTTCATTAACCTTCCTAAACAGAAGCTTAAAAAATAAAGGATTGGTTTACTACCCCAAGCCAAATTCTAATGTATCTAATGTGCTGCTAGTGTGTGAAAACAGTCACGATCCCAAGCTTCCCAGGCATGCACCTCCAGATGGTGGAGACATTGGGTGCCATTCTGGTCCCTGGGCATCTTTGCTTGGCATCAAGTGGTTGATAAAGGTAAAGGACCCCTGACAGTTAAGTCCAGTCGTGAACGACTCTGGGGTTGTGGCGCTCATCTCACTTCACTGGCCGAGGGAGCCAGCATTTGTCTGCAGACAATTTTTCTGGGCCATGTGGCCAGCATGACTAAGCCGCTTCTGGCGAACCAGAGCAGCGCACGGAAACGCCGTTTACCTTCCTGCCAGAGCGGTACCTATTTATCTACTTGCACTTCACGTGCTTTCGAACTGCTAGGTTGGCAGGAGCTGGGACCGAACAACAGGAACTCTCCCCG
The DNA here is from genome assembly GCF_964106645.2 of Podarcis pityusensis. NCBI lineage: Eukaryota > Metazoa > Chordata > Lepidosauria > Squamata > Lacertidae > Podarcis > Podarcis pityusensis. The sequence continues at coordinate 64,391,385 of NC_138032.1, forward strand.
TCGCGGGGATTCGAACTTCCGACCTTCCGATTGGCAAGCCCTAGGCTCAGCCAGGTGCAAAATGTGCCTGGCGCCTGGTGATTTTCTAATGCTGTTGGACTCCCAATTTCCATCATTCCTGACCACTGGCTGGGATGGGAACCCAAAAAACATCTAGATGGCATCACATTGGCTTAGCTTATAAAGTGCCACAAGATTCTTGGTAGTTTTTGCAGGGACAGATGGGCGCTGCTTTCCCTCTGAACATAATTCCAAACTGTTGAACTGTCCCATCAGTCTGTCTTGGCAAAACTGTCGAGAAACATGTGGAACTGCAGGTGAAACATAAGCATTTGTTTTATTCTTACCCTATTCCAAAAGCTGCCTGTTCCTTAACAGCAGGGAAGGGCTTACCTGTGGCTTTTCAGATACTGTTGGACTCCAACTCCCATCAGCGCCAGCCAACATGAACAACAGCCAGAGATTATGGGATTTGTAGTTGTAGATGGAAGATGCCAGGTTACCCACCCGATGCTGAGTAGCATTATAAATGGTGTTAGCTTCATGAATTCTTCCATCTTGTAAAGCTTCTTTTTAATCCTGTGGGTGGGATGGAATCTAAAAACACTTGGACACATTTTATTTAACATAGAAACCATTGATATGAGAATTAAAGCAAGCAGCCCTTTCATGCAGTGAAATGACCACGGAATGCTCCTTTGTTTCAAGTCATTGTAAGCTAATCAAACCGTGGAAGAAATCTGCGCGTTCCAAAATAGTCCCCGTAAGAAGCGCGACTCAATAATGCTGCGAAATGCCTTTATTCATTTAAGCAGAACGAAAACATTTAACTCCCTTTGAAATTGATTTTGCCGCATTTAGAACATTTATAAAAACCAAAGACTAACATTTTCATTGAAGCTGTTGCTTTATTCTGCTTTGAAGAATTATACCCCAACCCCCGCTCCACCCACATGCAAATTTTTAAAGGCAAGGTTTGAAATGTTTGGTGGGGGGGGAGCCCACAGAAGCATTAGGGAGAATGAACTCAAACCAAACTTGGAATGAAAACCGGACCCAATCTTTGTTCCTGAATCAAAACCAGTGGAGACTGATCCATCAGGGAGAATCTGGCATTGCCCCACCAGCCTCAGCCAGCCCCCAACTGCCTTCCTTCCTTCTTACTTTCAACTTTTCTAAGGAGCGGCAGGAGTGGCACTTGGCTGTCTTTAATCTCAGCTTTGTCCTTGTCTATCTTAGCAGGAAGAAGCACGGGAACAAATGTTGCCTATCAGTCACTATGGCTCCACCTCCTCTTGGCCTCCCTCCCAATCACCTTACCAGTCCCAATGGCTACTACTGGCCACCACTATCCTGAAGCCCTCTCTGTAGAGCCTAAAGTAATAGTTATTGGTGCCAATGCAGATTCCCCCCCCCCCCAAGGCAAAACCAGTTTCAAAGGAGGATTATCCTCGGGACAAGGGCAGGGAAGAAAAGGTCTGTATTTTCCCACCCTGTGCCCATGTTTGCTTTGAACCTGGTAATCATCATCCTTCCCAGTGCATGCTATCTTCATTTTCTTTAAAAAAAATACCTGCCCATTGAATGTCTAGTTTGGCTCTGACCATGAAGACAATCAGCCTCTGAGTAGAAATGAGAAAAGACAGCATTTATGTATGCTCACACTTGCTACAGTGTTCAGCCTGTTTTTATATTGTGGAAGCCTTTCTCTCGATTCTTTGACCTAAAGGCCAACCAGTATGGAGCTGTGTACAGTACTGGACAGTTGCAGTCCTATTTTGGCATTTCCCATCATGCAACTCCCAACTCCCATTAGGCCAAACCCCTGAAGATGGGTTGCTGTAAAGCACACTTATAAAGCTGCGCAAAAGAAACCAAAAACTGGAATTGTTTCATGTGTGTGTTTGTGAGAGAGAGAATAAAATCTGGTTGGTGCATGCATTACCTTTTACTCTCCTGCTTGCTAGTTACCCTAGAAATTGGGTGTTTTAAAGATCCATGCCTGTATGAAATGCAAACACCTTGTTTCATCTTTTGTTTGCAGGTCAAATTCTTATTACTAGCTACAGTTTAGCCTGCGGGGCTCCCCGCTGCAAGTTACAACAGTAGCGGTTTTGCCCGCAAACTTTGTAACTAACGAAAGGCACACTAACTCTGCTTTCTCTCTGCTTTCTAGGTACCTTGGAATCACCAGGCCTCTCACCTATCCCGTAAGGCAGAATGGGAAGTGTATGGCTAAAATGATCCTGAGCGTGTGGCTGCTGTCGGCTTCAATTACTTTGCCACCCCTCTTTGGCTGGGCTCAGAATATCAACGACGACAAAGTTTGCCTCATCAGCCAAGACTTTGGTTACACCATTTATTCCACGGCGGTGGCGTTTTACATTCCCATGTCCGTGATGCTTTTCATGTACTACCAGATCTTCAAAGCCGCCAAGAAGAGTGCGGCCAAACATAAGTTCGCCGGTTTCCCCCGCCCTGAAGAAAACGAAGGGATCGTTTCGGCGAATGGCATCGCGAAACTGCACAAGGAATCGGAAGAGTGCACAAATTTTTCGCGGCTGCTTAAGCACGAGCGGAAGAACATCTCCATCTTCAAGAGGGAGCAGAAAGCTGCCACCACCCTGGGGATTGTTGTCGGGGCATTTACGGTGTGCTGGCTGCCGTTTTTCATACTTTCCACCGCCAGACCCTTTATCTGCGGGACGTCTTGCAGTTGTATCCCCCTGTGGGTTGAGAGGACATTTCTCTGGTTGGGTTATGCAAACTCTCTCATCAACCCCTTTATATATGCCTTCTTCAATCGGGACCTGAGGACAACCTATCGCAATCTGCTGCAATGCAGATATAGGAATATCAACCGTAAGCTATCGGCCGCAGGCATGCACGAAGCCCTGAAGCTTGCTGAAAAGCCAGAGTTTGTTCTGTAAGGTCATTTTGCCTTTTATTACACTTATTTGCTGGTTCTTTGTGTAAGCTTTCTCTTCCAAGTAACACCAAATACAGATAAGAATGATTGTGTCTGATTGCAGATTATTCTTTTTTAGTTGAAGATTTCTGTCAGTCTTATCCCAGTTTGTTGTGGCTTTCCCCTCAAGAATCTGGAGAGAATGCTAAGAATTAGAGTTCCCTTTTCTACCAACTACAGTTGCCCCAGAAAGACAGAATAACAACTAAATAAGTTCATGTGTGAGTGCTTAGCATCGTCATAGTAGTTGGATACCCAAGTACCAAAATTCTTTGTATTAAAGCAGTTGTATGTGAAGACGGTGGGTTGTTGTTGTTGTTTTTAAAGATAGTGAGCATCTTAATTTAGGATTTCTGTCTAAAGATCTTCTAGTGTGTACCTATACAAAACTGTGTTACTCCAAACTTGGTAGCTGCTTATACTTTTTTTCCGCAGGAGAGCATAACCACAAACTAGCCATTAGGCCTAATAGTTGTGGGCACATAGCTGTTGTTTTTAAAGCTCTGCTTTGTGATTGGATGCTGCCATTGATTGGCTCCCATTGTTATTTCCTGCACTCCTCAGATTACCAGCAAAATCTGGTGAATGATCCATGGAGCATTTTGTCCAAATGATTAGGCGCATGCCTGCTTGATGTCTTCTAGGCTTATTTCTCACTGTTTCTTGAAGTTTAGCTTGACAATGCGTTTAGAAAGCATAAGAGTTTCGTAGGACAGATGGACCCCAAATAAACAATAGTTTTGCTGATCACAGCCTATGAGCAGAATCTCAACATTATTTACTTTGAGTCAGTCCCAAAGACTTTTTATAGAACAATAAGTGGATTTGGGATTGCAGGGTCCGCTGAGGCTAACTGTTGCAAAAAATGCATCTTTGAACACTGGGACCTTGACCAAAATCCTTGCTGATCCTCTATTGAAGTTGAGAAACTAACAAAAAGAAGCAGTACTATCTTGAGAGCTTTGGTACGTTACTATTATTTGAAATCATTGGAACGACAAACATAGACAACAGGGTGAATTGTATAACTGGAGTGAGGAACTTTTGGTCCGCCAGATGGCGATAGACTCCAACTCCCATCAGCCCCAGGCAGCATGGCCAATAGTAACCGATGATGGGAGTTGGAGTTCAGCAGGAGGGCCACAGGTTCCACAGACCTATTGTATATGATGTGATCCAGTGAGCCCTTTTAGGCATGTATAAAAACATGCACATTTGCAGTAGTGCATAGATAGCCAGTGCTGCTGACTACAACTCCCACCATCCTTGATTATTGGCCATACTACTCAGGGCTGATGGGAGTTGTTGTCCAAAAAATCTGAAGCTATGACGTTGGCTTACCCCTGCACTAGGATATCATTTTCTCTCTCTTTCTTTTCCTTTTGGCAGCAGAACTTGGTACTCTGCTGGGCTATTTCTGGTGCTACCCTGCATTTGGGGGACAATCTGTTCAGTAGCACAGTGGTCTCAAAAGCCTGACTGCACATACCAACTTCTCTGCACAGCCCTCTGTCCACGTTGCGTAGATAAGGAACAGGATGTCTCCCTCCTCTGCTGTTAGTGGGAATGAGGCCTGTGTGATCTGTTCAGGTGTTTGCTCAGGTGGTCTATTGGCAGGACTTTGCTGAGAGCATCTGCTTCTTTGTAGGAAAATTGGCCCTGTGTGCTCTCTCGCTCAGCCATCATTCTGAAGAAAGGAAGTTATTGTGCTCTCCCTCTCTCCTTTATTGGGGGCATGAAAGCTATCAAGTGAAAGTAATACTAGGCACCAGAACACGATAAACAATGGCAGGAGTGATGTCAGGGTTGTTGCTTTCAGATCATTTTTGTTTTATGTTTTGCCCAGGTAGGGTTTCTTGGGGGTGTGGGGCAGGGGGATTTGCTTTTGCATTGCGGTATTTTGATATATTTATTTACTATTGTTTTATTGCATTAGTTTTATTTTATACTTTTGTGCACTGCTCTGGAATATTTTGATGAAGGGTGGTTAATAAATATTTCAAACACTAATATGTATTTAGAAGGATGTCTATTTAGAAATACAAGTTGGTTTCCTTAAGACATGCAGTTTCTCTGCATTGCTTTCATGAGTGGTCTTCAGAAAACCTCATTGGCTTTGGCCATCCCTAGAAAGCGGGGTGCGGGTGGGGGATCCTGGGGACAATGACTGGCATGGCTACCTTCCAGCAGCATCCCCCGGGCACTCCTGCTGCCTTCTGCCTGGCAATTTCAGCCACTAAACTCAGCCTGCCAACGTCCACAGGTTTCATCTGTTCATGAATATCCACCACTTTCCTTCCACACATCACCTTCGAGCACATACACGCATGATTTGCCTCAACACACACACAAACAAACACATGCCAGCTGACTTCATGAAGAATGCCAACGGACTCATGCACTCATCTTTCATTTTCCACTCATTCACATTAGTACTCTGGCTTTGACTCACAAATAACCACTGGCTTCTGTCAACGGACTTCTGAAGATGAGCTTCAACCAAGCAAATATCAGCCTGCTTCCACCTTAAGGCACCTAGCAGCTTCTGAATGTGACCTCCATTGGCTTCCATCCACCAACACATGCCAGCTTCTGCTGGGTCCCTCGCCAGACATCGGCCAGCTTCCTACCATGGATATCAGCCACTTTCCCATGCCCCCACTTGTTTGCAATCCCACTCAGCAAGCAAATTTGCCTTATTATACCACTCTGTAGCCAGATGACCACCACCTTCCATTTGCCCACTCGCTTCCTCCACATGGAAGAAGACCAGGCAATGAGGCATGCCACAGCGGGGTCCCCGCTGTGTCCTGGTGAGGAAGAGGACTTTAAATCAACAGACCTTTCACTTGGCTCACCTTTGTATTCACTCACCTGCTTTGTGCTTTTGTGATGTCACCAAAAGTCCTGGATGTGCACCTCAGCAGTGATCTATTGGTGCGCTTATTTTATTAATAAGGGTTTCTAGCCCACCCTTCGTCTGTAATGATACCAGGGAGTACACCATAAAACTAGGGTTCTGGGACCTTTTCCAGTGCATTGACCACATTTCCTTGTGGGCAACCATCCGGGCTCTGTATGTGAGTGGTGGGTAAGGTCAGAGGCAGAGAGGAGCGAAGCAATGGATGCGACTCTTACCCTTGCACAGTAGGCTCTAGTCCAGCTGTACAAAAGCCAGAGGTTTCTACACACACACCCCTCCATATTTCCTTCCAGTTAAGCAGGAACCATTATCACAGTTCAGGAAAACATTCCAAGCAGGCGAAAGCAATCGAGGAAGGTGTGGAGCAGGGCCAGGAAGTGGGGAATGGCCTTGGGAGAGTCCTGGGTGCCAGACAGAGGCCCCTACAGGCTGAAGGTTTCCTACCCATGCCATAAAATTGAAGATTAAAAAAAACCTCCACCCTGCCACTGGGTTATTTGAGACCACCCTAAAACTTAGCATCATGGAGGAAGATCACCTGGAAAGTATGTAGACGCAAGTGGGGATGCTGGTGAAATTCTTAACGTTCATTTTTCAAAGTATCTTCACCTATTTGTTTACATTGCTGTTTAGACCACATGCAAGCATAGCTTTTGATTTTCCACTCCACAGATGGTGTTCCATATTTGTTCAGGGTAAGAGACGTGCCAAATGATTTGAAATAAATCTGCTGCAGGCAGTTGCTGAGCTGAGGATTTGCTTATTAAATGGATGAAGCTGTTGCTTTATCAGAGGCACTTGTTGGCAGGAAAGGGGGAAGACTGTGGTGGTTGTTTTCTTTTTAAAAATGCTAAATGACTCCTGCCGTGCTTCAAAATTCATTGTGGGTCCTAAAGGTAGGATTTATCAGGGCCTACTATCCTGCGGAGTTCATGCTTTGGCTCTTTGGGTAAACAAGCCAAATTGTTTATTTCAAAGATAGTTTGGGGAAAGTAGGGAAACTAAATAACCTACGTTGTATGAAAAAGAATCTCAGCCCACATTGCAACTCCTTCTATCATTTCTTTTGGAAACGTGGACAATCCTGGTGTGCAGAAGAACTGCAGCTGAGGGATTCCCCCGCTGCCCATGTAGTTTTGGGAAAGGCCCATTCTTCCAGATTTGCAGTGGACTCTTTTTAAATTTCTCAGCCTTACATCCAGAATGTTCTGCTTGTAACCTACAGCTGCTACCTTCCTGAGGCTGTCACAGCCTTGGCTCCTCCTCTGTTTGATTCTGCTGGGCTCAGGCCTGGGTCGCTGACCAGGGCTTTCCCAAGGGGACAGCTTCTGTCCTTTGTAAAAGATTGCAGTCATTTGCATGCATTACTTGGGAGTAAGCCCCACTGAACTTGCAGCCCAACCCTAAGGAGGTTTTACTTGGAAAATAAGTAAGGCTGCATAAGCTGGCAGCCTCTGTGAGACTTTGCTTCTAAGTAAACATGCTTAGAGCTGTAAGAGATCTAGAATAGGCCAGGAATCCTGTTCCAGCCAGTGGTGCCATCAGGGGAAGACTTTGGGGCAAATTTCCAAGGCTCCCAAGGCAGCAGGGCTGGCTTATACCACATTTTCAGTAGTAAGTAAAGTAATGCAAAGTTACCTAACTGCACTGCTTGTTCTTTCTGGAATGATAAGCTTTGTATAAGAACATATTTCAATTTCTAACAGGCAAACATATGGTTCTTACTGATGGTCAGTCATTCTTAACATAAAACGGTAAAAAAAAGAGTACTTTTTGGTTCATTTTGTCTTGTTTCATTTACTGACCTTTATTATTTATTATTCCTTCCTTCTGAAACTAGTTTTGACCTTGGATAAAACCACATGGTTAGTTAATTTCATTTCTAATGCCTATTTTCGTTTTGATTTCAAAACTTAAGCTTGCCTATTTTCTAATAAAATGAAAGCCAAACCCTGCGTGCATCGTATTCTGACGTTTGTTGCAAATCTTCACCCTTCAATGTGCTTGGTTGTGTATCACCTCCTGCCCTTCCCCACCAGAGTATGATGCTTAGACTGATGGGTGTACCAAAGAACATACTGTGTGTATGCAATGGGGTTTTCCCCCTGCTGATATGCCTGCTTGTTTGTGTTCTTTAGGGCAAAACTACACCCTACTACAAAGAACATGGAGCTGCTGCTGAACACACCATCCCTGGGTTGACTCTTGTCCCCATCCTCCATCCTCTGGCTTTAACATTTCACTCAACTTAACCCATATCCCTACATCATTGCAGTGTGCATTTCTCCAGCCCACTCAAAACTTACCCGCTGATGGAAGGAAATGCACTTTGTAATGACTTCATGGGCACAGCACATGTTAAACCAGATGTTTATGGAGAGAAAAGGAAGCCCCATTTTCTGTGTAGCATGTAGTTCTACCCTTAGGGCTAAATCCTGAATCTCTGTACATCCAAGTGGCTGGGCGTTGGGCAGTGAAACACTTGCCCTCTGTCAAAGAATGCATGCCATCTCCTCTGTTTCCTCGAAAAAGTAAGCAGAGAGAAATGAATTCCACCTTCAAAGGACCGTTGGTAGGCTTGAATGACAGAATACTTGGTAGCCTTGAGGACAAATACCCCTCTGTTGCATATGGGGGGGGGGGGGAGGATTCTATGTGCAAAATATTTTTGCACATGAAACTGCAAATACTCCTCCATATTGACTCAGCTCAATCTTGGGTTTGTTTTTTAACCAGCGCTGGAGAAAGTGGCAGGATTTGGCCTTTGTCTTCTTTCACTATTGTGACAGTGTTGCTTTACGTATGTCAGTAAACAGAGCTAGAAAAGTACTTCCAGTTCCTAAGTGCCTTGTAATGCAACTAAGGGGGTGTCCAAGAGGTTTCCCCCTTGCCCTACACCTTTCCAAGGGAAAAGCTGCTCTTTCGTGATAGAGCAGAACAAATGGCAATCTGGGGAAAACCTGAATTGCTGTTTGCTCTGACTGAGCAGCAAAGAGCAGTTTTCCCTGGGGGAAAGCAGTGAGACAAGAAGTGTGGATAAGTCCTCAGTGCTCATTTTCTCAGAAGAAAGTTTCACTGTGTCTGGTGGGACTTACTCCATCCCTTGCAAACATGTTTTGGACCACAGCCTTAAATGTCTTTTGAGCTCTACCCACAATTGTTGGGCACTATTTGCATGCTATTATTAGATGAACAAGAATAATTTTCAACACCTCTGTGTTGGCACTTAGTTTCAGTGGGAGGAAGTCTTTCTTCTCGCCAACCTAGCTAGAAATCTTTCCATACAGGAACCTTCCAGAAAGCTGAATTCCATGTTGCCACAAGCAAGCCCATGTTTCCAAACGTGTGACTGTCGAGCTTAGCATAGGAGCAGGGCAATTAGCAAAGAGGAGGTGCTTCCAGGACCACTGTTTTCCCTAAATAAATGCCCATCTTGGGATGTTTATTCCACCAAAAAATCAGTGTATTTCTATTCTTGGAGTACAGTTGGAGGAAAAACAGGTTTAATGGAAAGTATTAAACATCTCCTGAAGACCCATCTATTTCAGAAGGTTTCTGTGGCTCATAAGATTGATCACATAGCTCTATTTTATTATTTATTGATATTTCACAGAATGTTTTATTCATGTGTTCTTTGGTTTTACTTATGTATTTCTTTGTATTTCTGCTTATAATGTTGAATATAGAGGTAGAGAATCCCACTCATTTTACTCTGAAAAAGGTAATCCTTTCATTACCGTTACAGGGCAAACACACAATTGGAATTCCTGGGTTGCATCCAAAGATACATTTAAGGAAGTTCGTGGAAGGAGAGTGTTTCTAATAAGACACGTAATAAGACACATTGAATAGGTTAAGGCTTAATCTATTGATCATTAATGACATGCTATGAAGCAATGAGAGGTGTGGATCGTAAGGCAAATTAACTTGAAATTCACAGAAAGAAAGTTTCCCATTTCCTTCTCCTCTCTGAATCTGATTTTGCCCTGCCCCCAGCCACTGAAAAGTCCTTCTGAATAATAACTCTCTCTCTCTCTCTCTCTCTCTCTCTCTCTCTCTCTGTGTGTGTGTGTGTGTCCTGGCGGAAGGAGGACTAGGAAACATCTGTAAATTCAATTAAGTCAACATATTTTGGATTTAAGCCTGATTTGGGGAGATTGTTTCTAAGCAATTTTGCTTCCTTTCTCCATATCTTTGGCTCAGTCTGTAGTCTGCTTTCTTGTTTTCATTTTACAAAAATTCCTAGGAACCTCTGTTATCCAAGACACCTATAGAATCCTACCTCATCAGTGTCCTAGCCCCTCAACTAAGTTCTGTGTCTTGGTCACATAAAATTGTGACAAAGAGACCAGAATACATACACACACACACACACACACACACACATATACAGGCAACTCCCCATTTGCGTGGGGGTTGAGACCATTGATAAGTAGAGGCCTGCAACATTTCTGAGCTGATGTTTGGCAGGGTGAGTTAGGAGCATCGCAGCTCTATCCTCTGTCCTTCCTCCTCCCTTTTTCCCTTGCAGTCATCACTCAGAAAACCCCTATTGACTGATTTTCACCTTAGACAAATAACCCCCACTTGTGTTGTGTTGTGATTGTCCTCAGCCTCCCAGAAATCAATCAGGAAAGGACGCATCCATCAAGTGGGAACTTCTGATCAGAACCTGCAGTGATAGCTGTCTCCTAAGCACTGGTCTCTCACCTATCCATTTAACCTTTAGATCACTTCACTTGTTCTTGAACAATTCTGAGAAGGCTTCCTGTTGATGCCACCTTGCTTTCCGAACCAACCAAATTCTGTCTGTATCCTACTTGACCTCCATCTTTCAAAGGGCCGGTTCCTAAAAGTCTCCTATGACCTGTCATGCCCATCCTTGACATGTCATAGGACTCTCTGAAGGGACAGGGAATCTTCTTCTGTATGCTATGATTATAAGTTAAAGAACATTCATCTTGATATATTTCTGTGGTTTTTATTTCTTTGAACAGGAGGAGCTCTGATTACTCAAGAAAAAAGAGCCATGACTTATGACTGGATGCAGATGAAACAGTCATATAATGAATAAGGCACTGCTGCGCAAGGAACAGCGTTGAAGATCCAACCTGCAAGGAGAATGTGATGGGCTCAGGAAACACACAGGGTCTTCTTGGGAAGGGGATACTGTAAAGAAAGTCAATGAGCTTGGTATATTGTATTAAATGTACTTCAGCAGAATACAGTGACATCTCTTTTGATCGCCTTTTCTTTTCTTCAGCTGAACCGATGATCATTGTGTACAAATAAACCATTTTCTTTGTTTGGGGGTGGGGGGAAGAGAAGATGACAAGATTGCATAGGCAATAAGCAGTTTGATGCATGACTGAAATGGCGAGGGAGGTCCCTCTCAGGTGTGCCTTATTGTGAGGGGCTCGCTCTACTTGTCCTGCCAACTCGATGACTTTGCCAACTGTCCCTGTTAGTTGTTCTTGCACCCCCTTTTATAAACCTTTCAACAAGAGCAGGCAAAATTTCACCCTGGGTATCAATATTTCCCTCGCAAGGAGAAATAATTGAAAAGCTGTGGCAACAGAAGAAACTGTAGATGGGAACTGGAGGCTGAGGCCTGTATCCAATGCAATGCTAAGTAGCCATCATCCCCCTCAGCACGAGGATTTCCATCTGTGTAATTAGACTTCCCCTCCCACCTTCCTCAGATCTGCTCTGGAGATTTGAGGGACACCCCAGATCAGATTTAGGGGGTGCACAGGGGGAGGAGAGCAGGGAAAGTCCCATTATGCAAGTAGAACTCCTTGTGGGGATGGGACAGTTGCTTAATGCTGCATTGGATATAAGTCTGTGCAACCTTTCATCTTTATCAGTCAATGTAAATTATAAAGATCACTTGGTTACAGTTCTTTAACAACTTGTTTCTGACCAGGAAGACAAAATAGGAAGGGTAACAACACAGCTTTAGTTTATTTTTTGTACATTCCACCTCAGCCCCCTTTTTTGCTCACTTCCTTTGCAACTTGCTCCTCTTCCTGTTGCTGAGAATCATGGGAAGTGTAGACACCACTAGATTTATATTATATAAGCTTTCTTGGAAGTCTATGCTTTGCCAACCTGTCCATGGTTTGGAGGCACAAATGGGAAATAAACTTGCAGCATTTTAGATATACCAGTTTCCTAGTGCTATGAATATTCAGGAAGGGACTATGATACAGAATGTATTTTGCAGGGTTGTTAATGTTTTCCAAGCAAAGGATTGTGGTTGTGAAGATGCTTGCCACTGCAAGGTGCGAAATATTCTGGGCTGGCTCCAATGCACAAAAGGTTAGCCAAGCTTGTCTCAGATGAGAAGTTGCAGCAAAACCCTAACCATGGTTTACTCAAAAGGGTGTCCAGATTTACTCCCAGGTAAGTATGCTTAGACTTACAACCATAGTGCGAAAAAAGATCTGAATTGTGTGTAAAGAAATTAAAGTGCATGCTTCAAAAATTTAATTAGCTGCTGCAGAGGGAACAGAATTAGGACTCACCAATACCGCAGGCCTGGAAGAAATCATCCCCAGTGCTTCCCTGGGATGGAAGTTTCCATTTAAAGATTTTTGTCAGAACTGTGGTGGGCCTGGGGTGGAATTGAAACAACCGCCCCTTTTGCATCCTGTTCTGAACCTAGCTCAATGACCCACCCACCCAAGACATGGCAGCTATTTAAATTGTTTAAAAGATGCACATTAACTCCTTGGATGCAGTTAACATCGTATCTAGTTTGACCCTTGGCTAACATGTCCCGTTGATTTCCTTTGGGCTTTAGTGCAACTGATACTGAGCTGGTTGACATGTAATGCTAAGAGAACGAAGGCATAGCTTGAACGCATACACTCCTTGGGAAGGATATTGTGGCTACTTCGCTCTTCCTGAAGTTCTTGTTGCTGTGTTGCTGTGAGCTAAGCCATGGTTAGGCTTAGCATTTTACCACATGGTTTGTCTTGTTCCAGACAAGGATGAGCTGTGACCAAGGTTTGTTCTTGGGTTTACAGCTCATGCTTTGTCTGGAGGAGACGTACCATGAGCCTGAATTAGGAAGGCACACCATAGCTTAGCTGCAAGCTGTGTGGCCAACAGGAGGACCAAGGGAGGTTTGTGTTCTGTGTGAATCGGTTCGTTCCCTGTATTTGGCCAATGTCTGGCTAAAGAAGAAGGGACAAAAGGATAAAAATGAGATCTACTCAAAAGCAGCCATCAGGTCTAAAATAGGAAATCATTTCTCTTTGACATAGAAGGTAATTTAAATGGTGATAGTGAATCACTGGACTATATTAGGAAAATATAGGGTTACAGTGAATTTCAGATGATTCAACAAGCATAACCCAATATATTCAACACAACCCTTAATTTATGTGTCTGTTATCCTATTTCAATGTCATTTCGGGGTGTGCTAAAATGTGTTAATAAATTATATGAATGGTGGTATGATTTCAGCAGCTTTCTGTGTACTGTATTTCCTGTTCTTATGTGTAGATACCCCTTTTTTCACAGAGAACCATGTTTGTTGCCTTGAACTTCATGAGGGTCACATCTGTCCTTTGTAGTGATAACAATAAATAATATTACCCAGACAACATTCTGTCAAAGTTTGCCAGGAATGAATCCATACTTCATTATCAGCATTCATTGCACTGGTTCCTGCATACATAAATGAATGCCTTTTGCTAATTCAGACTGATTTCCTCAAAGGAATGGGTTACATTGCAGATAGATCTGAATGGAATCCATGATGTGAGAGTGATAGAATGAGTGTCTGTCAGCCTTAATATTTCCATATAGGAGAATGGGAAAGCTCTGATCAGGCAGATTGAGAACAACAGCAGAACAGTCTTCTTGCAATGGGTTCCTGCACTCAAGATTAAATGTGGGGACCCTATTGTATTATGAAAGAGGAAATCAAAAGGCTACACCGCTAGAATGATCTGTGCCATGGTAATTCAGCACAGAGTGGTCCTTGCACAGCTGTCACGGTTATCACTGACCATTCAAAGAAGACCAATAAAAGGAAAGCTATCTGGTTGTTGTTGTTAATTGCATTCTACACCTATATCACAAGGTGATGAACAAAATATAGTGAAAATGGTCAAATATAGTTAAAAACAACAGAAGTGGAATTTTAAAAGCAATACAAAATGGACACCCACAGCAGAGACCTATTCATTCAATTGAGAAAGCTTGTTGGATCAAACAAACAAAAATATTCAGTTTGTTTTCAGGAAGTGCAGGTAATTGCAGAATTTCATCAGGCTGTGTTGGATTTCTACCTCATTTCCAAGGCAAAACAGTGTCCTTTCAAGGGGTGCAAAATGAACTTGTACTACTTGTTCAAAGCTTGTATTCCTCATTCTGCAGCTTTGGTGAAAGCTTAAAAAAACACACTAAAAAACTTAACAGGGCCATTCCTTTCTCTTTTATTACATGATCCTAAGAATATTGGGCCACATTTAGTGAACCTGGCAATGCACAAAGTTTCATAGCCAATGGAATTTTACCAGTAAAGGCAAAAAAAGGGGCAACATATTGTCCTAGTTCTTAAGTCGTGATGTAGCTCTAGTTGTTCCAGAATGCACACTAGATGTGTATCAGAATGTCCATTCAAGCATATACCCCACTGAGATCAATGGAGAGACCATAGAGGTGTTCACCAAATTGCCCCCTGCAGTCAATTAATGTGGGGGACTAAGGGGAATGTGCTTACCGGCCATACCACCAGTGGCTGCACATATTCAGTGTTAATGCAAAATGGGTCTTATGTACACATAGCTCCTCTACCAGTCTAGGGAGTCTAGCTGATCGAGACTTTGTACACAACATGCTGGGAGTAAAGCAACAGCACTTGCAGTAAGTTACCTGAACCAGTCAGGGGCAATAGACAAAAAGAGAACCTGTTTTTCCTCCTCACTGATCCCTTCTCTCATAGTAACTACTTTTCTGGCTTTTACTTCCTTCCTGCTTTTTCTCCCAGTCAGTTCCAGCCAGTTACAGTAGGAGATAGTATGTCCTCATGCCTCCATATCAGCTGCAAGCAGAACAAGCCTATACAGTTGTACCTTGGTTGCTGAACACCTTGGAACTCCTACGTTTCGGCTCCCAAACGACTGAAAACTGGAAGTAAGTGTTCCGGTTTTCAAACGATTTTTGGAAGCCGAACATCCGGTGTGGCTTCTGATTGGCTGCAGGAGTTTCCCGCAGCCAATCAAAAGCCACGTTTTGGTTTCCAAATGTTTTGGAAGTCGAACGGACTTTCGGAACGGATTCCGTTCGACTTCCAAGGTACCACTGTACTCAGAATGGCTTTGTTTGCTGAGAAACCTCATGTTTCTTTATCCTTCCAACCAGAAAAGAAGAAGAAGAGGAGGAGGAGGAGGAGGAGGAGGAGGAGGAGGAGTAGTTTGGATTTTATATCCCACTTTATCACTACACGAAGGGGTCTCAAAGTGGCTAACATTCTGCTTTCCCTTCCTCCCCCACAACAAACACTCTGTGAGGTGAGTGGGGCTGAGAGACTTCAAAGAAGTGTGACTGGCCCAAGGTCACCCAGCAGCTGCATGTGGAGGAGCGGAGGCGCGAACCCGGTTCACCAGATTACGAGACTACAGCTCTTAACCACTACACTACACTGGCTCTTACCAGACTCTTTCTGTACACCGCTGCACTATATTTACCAAACTCTGAACACACCTTACATTTAAAGCACCCAAGGAATCCTGGGAACTGCTAGGAATTGTAACTCTGTGAGTGGAAATGATAGTTCCCCTGATTCTTTGTAGCTGGAGTGTGCCATCAATATATGCTGTGCATGCAGCCCAACAGTTCTGACTGGGCAAAGGAGGCGGATGCATATACAGCCTTTTGCCACTTTCTTCTGCCAAATACATGGCTGCCAGGGGGTGGCCAGGGTGCAGGATGGCTTGGGAGAGATGTGACTTGTGGGCACATTCCTGCTACCCACTTAAAACACCAGCTCAGCTTCTCTGCACTTGAGTGCCCCAAGCTAATACTCTTTGCTTTGCTGCATTACCTTCATTTCATTGCCTCGGTTGCCAAGGCAACCTGGCTACTTTCCCCTTCCCCTTCCCTAAACACTTCCCTAACTTTTCAAGCACCCTCTGAAAATTTGCCAAAAATGAGCATTTGAAAGATGCACAAAAAATGTTCTCAAAATTCAGTGGCCCGGTTTGGCTCCACTCTAGCTTTTTTATAGATTGCCATGGAAACAGGGAATCGGAAAGATTACTCCTTGCCAACCACTTGTGGTGGGTCTTATTAATTTCTTTAATAGAAGTGCTACATCCAGCTCAGGTGTAGCCCTCCAGATGTTGTTGGACTCCAACTCCCATCAGCCTCCCAGCCAGCATGGGCAGTGGTCAGGAATGACGGGAGTTGGAGTCCAACACTGCCTTGAGGGCCAATCCCCATTCCTGAGCTTGATGTAGCACTTCTATTAAAGAAATGATTAGGATCTTATTATAAATAAAGCACACACAAAAGAGTAGTCCTTCACAAAATTGTTTTTTTTAAACTCTGAAATCTATATCCAGAGAAGGACACCAAATTCTACGAAAGTTTTCAGAGGAGGAAGTAAATCAGGAGACTTTGTTGAAAGGAGAAGAAAATTGTGGTTCATATTGTCAGAACCCAATCTAGACTTGACCATAACTTGGTGATTCCACCTTGCATGACAAGGGCAGCCTACTGCTGGGCTGTGGTCTGGGGATCTGCCCTTGCAGAGTGACGATCAGATGCTGAACAGAAAGGTCCACAGCACCACAGGAGCCTCCTCCACTGAATGGGGGAACATGTCAGGAAGATGCTCGAAGGTGGTGAATAGGATTCCCTTGAGCTCGCTCGTAGCCGCCCTCTTGTGCATGGGTGGTGCCATTCTGACTGCATAAGGATCAGCACGGGGAGAATGAGCTTGCTACCGGTTGGATGAAAATGAAATTGGATAAACAACTGAATGGAAGCAGTTTGCATTCCAGCTTGGGCTTCGACTTGCAGCCACAAAGAACTACATTCCAGTAGCGCTTAAACTAAATGAGTACATATCCACTTTTTAAACAAAACACTGTTTAGATATACGAGGAGGGGATATAAATCTAAGTGTAAATAATTTTAAATAAATTTGGTTTTCTGTTTTAAAGAGGAAGAGTGAGACTGGGATGCCAGGGACTCTGGGCAGGAAAGTGATGTTTGCCTGTTCACATAAATTGAGTAGTAACAATAACTGATGGTGATCCTTCCGCTTTTACTTAAGCTGGGCAGTTTTGCAAACCAATTGATTTATATTTTATTTCTTTATTATGTTTATATCCTGCCTTTCCTCCAAGGAGCTCAAGGTTCCCCATCTCCCCATTTTATCCTCACAACAACCCTGTGAGGTAGGTCAGGCTGAGAGACCACAACAAGACCCAGGTCACCTACTGAGCTTCATGGCTGAGTGGGGACCAGAACTCTGCTCTTCCAGGTCTTAGTCCAGCACTCTAACCACTGCGCCACACTAGCTGTCAAAGTTCTCAGCACTGTCTTTCTCACTGTTGCAATGAATTGGCCATACTGCAATGAATGATGCCAATAGGCGCCTATCAATGCACACCTGATGTAGCAGAGTAGCCTTGGGAACTGATGGCCTTCACCCTGGTGTGGCTGAAGGAGGCGATTCTGTCTTCTCCTAGGGCTACTTCACACATGGCATTTCCTTTTCCATGTGAGCAGCCCCACCTAGTAGCGCTTGAGGAATCCGACCTTTGCGAATGCTATACATGAAAATACTGATCCACACGTCTCGGACTAATTTTCAGATCAGAAGGTGGCAGATGATGTGCTACTCCGAATGCTGTGACACAGTTCTCAGCATCGTATTGTATTTTACATATTATTTTGAAATATGCACTTGGATGTAAATTAGAACATGCCTTCTTGAGACTACTAAAACAAAGCACTCTGAGATTAATGCAGGAACAGCACAGAAGATTGGGAAATGACATGGAATGGAAATGAGAAAGATTTGTTCAACCCTAATCCCACCATTCCTGGCTATGGATTTTTTTGTCCTGCCTAGTTGACCCTGAATACAACTAGCAGCAATTCCTGTGATTGTGGCACTGGCAGGGGCATGTTGCTATGATTGCAGGATTGTGGCTGGCTGTATACATGGTTACCTGATTCACATCAGCCTATCTGGAGGGGGAAGAAAATATCCGTGCACTCTGTGGACCTTACATTTCTGCTAAGGGTGGATTATTTATTCTGTGTTCTGTTCCTTTCACACCTCTGATCTCAAGCCTCCCTTGAGTTTTCTGAACAGGCCCATTTAATTTGTAATGAAAACGAAGAAGAAAGCTACATAAAAGTCTCTCTCACACTTGCAATTCAGTCCAGTCTCGATTTTATATTTATACGAGCATCTAGCTAATATTTCAGCATCGTATTATAGATTGAGGATGGGGGACTTGTCTGAGCATTATTGCATAGAATGTACACTTTGTCATCACACAAACATTTATTTCCACTCTTCCTTAACATCAGGGTGATTTTTTATTTTTCTTATGTTCAGAGCTGAAGAAAAATAAAGTATATTTTAAAAAGAGATTATTTCAGCATTATCTGTACACGTTAAGTTCTGGTTCATCAAAGAAAAGAGATTCAATTAGATATAATTTGACAAGAACTGGCCTCTGGGCAGACATTGATATAATGGAATTCATGATCCATCATCTTTGGGAGCTGGAGCATTAGGCAATGAGCAGAAACAGAACCGATTTGGGACTTTGCATATGTATGTGTGTTTGTATTAAAAAATTCCTTTTTCCTGTCTGAAATTCAAATGAAACATTTAGTTTTATCCCTAATTAGCGCAACAGCTTAATATAATCAGCCTGCAACAGAAAAGAATTGTATTAATTCCCAAATCCTTCAGTAAACGTGGTGAAAAGCGTTAAATGAATGCCCATGGCTACAATACCGAACTCATCATTTGAAGTAGCATATGCAAGTGCAGACCCTCAGCAACATTTATTTATTTATTTAGAAAGACTTAAAAACTACATGATATGTGTATGAGAGAGTGAGTACACATGCACATATAATTAAAACACTGTTAAAAATCAGTATACATTTTAAAAAACTAATACAGATAATGAAATTATATGCATTGACGAAATGGAAAAGTTTCTAGCCGGCATTTAAAACAATGCAACAAGGCAGGGGCTTCCTAAGGTTGGTAGGCAGAGAGAGGGAGATGTCTCATAGAGGAAGTAAGGCCCAACCTTTGACCACCACCCATGTTTCCCAGTACAGGCAACTCCTAATTTATGCAGGGGTTACATTCCCTGGCACCACATGTTCAAGTGAAATCACGTATATTTGAAACACTATTGAAAAGGCCTGCAAATACCCTGTTCTGCCTCTGCCTTGTCCCTGCCCCATTCTGTGCTGTTTTTGTGTCACTTCCAGGTTTGGCGCAATGTGTGAGGTCACACTTAAAATGGTCTCTGCCTGTATGACAGAGATAGTTCAAGGGACAGTCACTTCTTCCCCCAGCCGCCCCCCCCCCGAGGAGGTGAGTCCAGCTCAAGAGAAAAGGCTGCAGTGACACATCTCACAGAATGGACGAGCCCTTCTTTGTTCATTTCCCAGCAGCAGAAAATGCCTTTGGTTATGCCAGGCAGTGAAACAAATGGAATTTACCTGGCAATGGTAAGGGCAAGGAGGAGGCTGAATAAGTGACCAGGGAGGGGTAGAGAGTGTGTCAGCGGAGCAGCCATGGCAGTTCTGGGGGTCCCTGGGACCCCCCCTCAGACCCGGCCGCACTACTGGGCTGCCTGGCTGAGGGCTCACGCCTGTGCATTGTTCTCTATTGCCATTATGCCAGGCAGCTTGAGGGCCACGAGCAACAACAGCTCTCAGCTGTCTTTGTGGGACGTTGTGCCCCCTGAACAACTGTTCTGCAAACTTCAACCACCTCTGTAAGGACCAAACCTGGCACTTCGTGTCCCGTCCATGTTTCCCATATACTGTGGGTCTATCTTACCACTGGGAAAGTGGAGTGATCCTGTGGTGAAGAATGCAACCATTTTGGTGGTCTGCAGTCTGCATCCACTTCGAAGTGATACTGAGAATCATGTAGTCCATGCATATTGTGGGTGTGATCATCCGTGTGGTCCTCGGTGATCACTCCTTCCCTAAAAAAAGCTCAACAACTTTGGTCAATCCTCCCCTAAAGAAAGCTCAGCAATTCCTGGCAATGACAATCGGTAGATCACAGCCATTTTTTTTTTAATACTGGGAGCAGATCACAGTCTCTTGGAAGTTGGACATGCTTTATCTAGTCCAACCCCAGATGGGGACTGAACCTGCAACCTTGGCATTACCTGCACCATGCTCTAACCAACTGAGCTATCCAGAAGTTATGCTTCCATTCTTAGCAAGTACATTTAAAAAGGTTATAGGAAGTTGGGCTGGGAAAGGCCTCTGCATAAGACTTTGTTGAAAAAGCCACTCCAATCACAGCAGACAGTAGCCAGGGCCACTGCCAGAGATTGGGTAGCTAGGCTCCTGCTGAGGCCCACGCCCATGGTTGAAAACTCCCTCCCTTTCAGTTGTCAGCATCGCACATGATTTCCAACTAGAGGCGAGGACATTCTTAACATGCATCTAACTGGTTTTCACTTCCCCAGGCAATATGCAAACCAAAATATAGCTATGCGCTGAAATACACATTTCTATGGATTTTGCAATAAAGTTCTCCAGGCATGAAAAATATGTACGGTACATTGATCCACTGATCATTATTTCTCACCCGCCCTTCCCTTCGGGCTCAGATGGAGCGAGCAAGTGAGCAACAGCGCAGTGAAGGGCAGGAGAAGAAACAGCAGTTCCTGCCACCGGCCTGCTCTCTGGCTGCCTCCCTGGCAACAACCGCGAGAAGACAGAGGAGCAACCAGTGGAATTAGGGGTGAGACAGTGAGCTCACTGAGAGAGGCAGGAGGGCTGGCACTGTGAGGGGAAGGACCCCACTGGGAGTGACTTGTCTGTCAAATTCTTTCCTTCCAGGACCTGCACCAAAGGACTAAATTGGCACGGCCCAGCTTCCTATCGCAGGTGGTAAGTAGGTTGGCAATGTAGGCATGGCTAATGTGGAGCTCTACCAGGCATATGCTTACAGGGCTTGAACTCACGGAAAGGCCACGGCATTAATTAGAAAAATGAACAAAAGGTAATTACTTTGGAGACTTGGCAATGCAAACCTATCATTTGATAATTCTCTCCTTGTGGCTGGCACGTGACTTGGAAGTGTGGGGATGCTGGCTTGGGGTGATTTTTAATTTAGATGAACGGGAAAGGCTTCTAATTGGCGAGGCGTTCTGAATGGAGTGCACTTTGCTTAAAGCTCCCATACTTGCCAGAATCCAAGATACAGGAAATTGTTTTGATCCAGTGAGAATTCGAAAATACTGAGAAAGGTTTCTTTCCCAGCAACTTTGCGCCCACTGATACAGCTTCCCAAGAAGTTCAGTTCAGCAGAGTTCAGATATTTCAACCCTGGCTGTAGACCTGTGGTAAATACAAGATACACATGGGCCTCATCAGCTTTGAAGGGTGCCTGGGTCTACTCTTTCCATCTTGTCCCTTTCAAAAGCATGGAAATTGGAACCACAGGAAGAAAGAGCATTTTTGTGGACAATTTACTCCAGTATATGCATTTGTTGTTGTTCTTTTTATTCATTTATTAAACTTAGATCCCACTTTTCCTCCCAAAGGACCCCAGAGCAGCAAACAACAAGAGATAAAACAATAAAAAAGCATTTTAGCAATATCTTCAGGACATCTTTAGATTAACCCTATTACAGATACACACAGTGAAAAATCTCAACTTACATGATTTATTGAAAGAGGAAAATCTTCAGTGGGTGCTGAAAAGACAGCACCTGCTCATCTTCAAGGGTAGGGAACTTCCAAGGGGCAGGTGGAACAATCCTAAAGCCCTGATTCCTACATTGTGCAGAATGGACCTCCTTATAAGATGGTCTCTGCAGGAGGCCTTCACCTGCAGAGTGCACTGGTTGATTGGGTATATAAGGGATGAGATGATCTTTCAGGTAATCTGGTCCCAAGCTGTGTACATATGGCTTTATACACTGAAACCAACACTATGAGCTTAGACTGATAGGGTGGTTTTGTTTTGGTTGTTTTTTTTTTTTATACATTACAAGCTGGAGAACTGCACTGCAAAAATGGGAGAAGTGCAAATTTTGAAGGATGGCTGTCTCTCAGATCCTGTATTGTTTCAGAAAGTTCAAATTCAGCAGGTTCACCTTTAAATGCAAACTGAACTGAATTTTCCATCCATCCATTTCTACTAGTCTCCCTGCACACAAATCTGAGCATATGATAGCCAACGTCGTCTAATCTCTCTCCAAACTCATCAAATTTGCATATGCTTATTCACAATAATAGACACAAAGTGAGAAATATATATATCTGAAGCTGAATTTCACAGAAAGCAAGCTAATGCACTTCCCATCCAAATCTCCCACCTTCGATAAATATACTTCCCATTCATTACCCACTCAAATATCTTCAGATCTATTATTCTATTTGCACTTCACCCTGGAACCTCAAATCAGTTTCTTTTTGCGTAGCCTACCCCAAGTGGATTCAAATCAACTGCCCTTCAATTAATTACCCCGTTCAGGCATCACCCCACAATCACCCCTAAATAAATTACATTCATCTTAAACAGGATGGTAAGCATTTGGATAGAATTTATTATGGCTTCAGGTTTCATGGATAGGAGTCCAGTTTGTCAGCTGCAGAAAGGAATGCCCCCTACGATGCATGGAGTTATCTGGGAAGACTGAACTCTGTATGAAACACTAAGCTGCCACAAACAGCCTTGGAGAACAAACAGGGAGCATGTTTGCTTCAGTGCTTGTTACCCCAACCCCTTAGAAACACATCATCCTTTTATATTATTTTCCAAACAAATCTGCTTGCAGAGGCAATCACTCTTTAGTTTGTTGACCATTTGAACCTGTTCCCAAAGACTGCTGTGCCAAGCAAACCAGCAACTTTGCTTGAATTGATTCCAGTGGCTGTTTTGACCTCCAGCACAACATTTGGAGAAAACTAATTAATTTCAATGGTCACTTGGCCTCATTCTTCTAAATATGAATAACAGTTTATGGGAAATGAGAAAAGGGAGTGGGATCTCATACCCCTCAACTGTCCTGGAAAAACTGGGACATCCCTTTTTTTCCTCATGAGAGCACGGCAGCCATTTTAGGTGCTGTGATCACACATGATTTCATGCCACGATTTCTCCACAAAAAGCACTTTTTTCAGGGTTGTGATCTCATGTGGCACCCCAAAACACATGTTTTTGGATGTCATGCCCGAAGAAAGCCCTTTTTTCAGGGGGAAATTGTGGCACAAAATCACATGGCACCATGGCAACAAAAATGGCCTTCGTGCCTTTGTGAGAAAAAAATAGGAAGATGGTGTTCTGGAAGGGGGTGTCTCAGCTTTTCCCTTCAACATGTTGGAGGATATGGGATCACTCCTCTAATCCCATGTATTTTTAGCTGCTGCTACACAACAGCTACTAGCAAATGGATTATGGCTCGCAACAAGGCAACTCTGCCTCATTCAGTCCTGGGCTATCTTCTTCTAGTGGCCCTGCCCTGCCTGTTTCTGACATTTTGGTCCCAGGGGGAGGTGCATCACTGAGAGGCTCTTACTAAGAGATGAGGTGGCTGACCAGATGGTCTTTCTACTTCTTCTTCATTCATCCTTGTTCTGAGAAATGATGGTATGATGAACCATTGTGTCTGTTCTCATTTGTATGGGGGAAAGTGGCTGTTCTTAGGACACAGTGTCCCTGGCACAGAAAACAAGGGTATATGATCATGCCCTTTTGTTTTGCAAGGACATTTGAGGTTTCAGTGTGCACAGTGCAGAAGGCTGGCAGTGGCAGCTGAGCCGCCAGCTTGCCTTTGGGTTGAAAAAGAAGCAAAATTTAGAAAAACCAGGCACCCCATCTAATAGTAAGAGCAGGCAAGATGTCGTGGGTCTAGTAAAATAAGGTGCTGCATATGGGGACATGGGAGACTGGCCAGGACATCACTTGAATACTGGACTGTTCAGTTTTGTAAAGGGCACCTTCCACAGACCGAGCTTTACTCCAAAGTGTCCCCTGACCAAATGTGAATAAACAAATCACAAGAGTTTGACCATGACCATATAAAATCAAGTTGCTGTGTCAAACGGAAGCCTGACAAGCAAAGCAGTGCTCTCCAACACTGCTTCATTAAGGTTGTGAAATGAGATGACACTTGTGATTTTAATCCAATAGTTATGCTAAAGTTAATATCTGTTTATGGCAGCTGGCAGGGAAGTCTGTGTTTGCTGTCATGTCTGGCATCCTGCCTCTGGTGACAGACAAGCTAGACCTTCAACAAAATGTCGCAGTGTATCCAAACATCCTTGCGGGAGTGCATCTGATCAGGGTCTGTGCAAGCCTGCAATGCCTTCTGCTCAGATATTGTTGAGGAGCTCAAGCAAGACATTCCATCCCTTCTCCTTCCCTGGTTCTCCAGATTTCTTTTCCAGGCAATGTTCTGTGGCTACTGTGCAGGCTCAGTTCTTTGAAGGCACTTTGGGTTGTGGTAGTTGTGCTGGAGTGGTCCTTATCCCCCTCCTCCTTTTTGCACTTCTACAAATGTCAACGTTTCCACATAGCACACTTGTATCTTGAATCAGTGGCTCCATTTTGGCTAACATAATCTGCCTTCACCATTTTTTATTATGTATGACAATCTGAACAACCTCCACCACCCTGCTCTCTCTCTCTCTCTCTCTCTCTCTCTCTCTCTCTCTCTCTCTCTCTCCCTCTCCCTCTCCCTCTCCCTCTCCCTCTCTTTCTGAATTAGTGCTGAAGAGGAGGGAACAGGTGTTTCTTCAGGTACCCAGATCCCAAGATGTATAGGCCTTCAAAGGCTGGAAAAGGCCCATAGCTCAGTGGTAGAGCATCTGCTTCACATGAAAGAAGGACCAAGATCTCCAGGTAGGGTTAGGAGAAACTCCCTCCCTGAAACCCTGCAGAGCCTCTGCCAGCTACATGGAAAAACAGTCCGGCTCAGTATAAAGCAACTCTTAAAAGGCAAGTACCAAGACATTAACGCAATGATCGCCATAAGAAGTAGTGTTGCCTACCAACCTGTGGGGCTTCAAAAGAGGATTAGGCAAATTCACAGCGAATAAGACTACCAGTGGTTGCTAGCCATGATGTCTATGCTGCACCTCCACTGACAGAGGCAATATGTGGGCTTCCCATAGGCATCTGGTTGGCTGCTGTGAGAACAAGATGCGGGAACGAGTTGGACCTTTGGCCTGATCCAACAGTTCTTTTCTTACGTTCGTTGAATTGTGCTCAGAAAACCGAAGCAGAACTGTGCTCCCAAAGCAACTGGCATGATTCCATGCTTAGAGTGAGGCCTCCCCCCACCCTCATCTTCACATTTTGTACATTTCTACCGATTTGTCAAAAGTAGATTTTTTTTAAAAAAAACCTCCTAGTCATTTATCAGCAGTGGAGCTTTTGACTTCAAATGTTCCTCCGCGGAAACCAATTGTCTTCTTGTGAAGAGTCTGCTCAAATTAAATCCCAGAGCAGGTCTCCCAATATTTCTTCTGAACCGCTATGTCGTTACAAATTAACATGGTGACCTTTTAAATTGATGAGGCCTATCCACAGGACCTCATTGAAAGCTCTCCGGTTTTTGGCAGGATGCGGGTATGCCACTTAACTTTTTAAATTACAGTCGTATAAGGGGCTCTGTTATAGAAGGACTGAACCGAGCCTTGATTCAGCAACTCACCCCAGCTAATCAGCCAGTTAATATTTACACAGCAGTCTGCTAGCTGGTACCTTGCGAGGGGCGGGGGATTCTTTCCATTATAACAGGCACAAGTTTCTTCTATATTGAAGCAGGAAGGGCTATGGCTGAATGGCAGAGCCCTTTCTTTGCATGCAAAAGGTCCCAGGTTCAATCCCTGGCATATATCCAGGTAGGGCTGGAAATGACTACCTGAAAACCCAAAGAGCTGCTGCCAGTCTGTGTAGACAATACTGAGAGAGATGGACCGAGGGTGTGACCTGCATTGTAAATTGTAATTGGGAAATTAAGACATGTAGTGTAGTTCCTCTGGACCACTTTACTATGCATTAGCCAATGAAGCAGAGGAGATTGTTATGCTGAGTGTGTGTGTAGCCTAATAGTTGTATAGTAGTTAGAAGAGGCAGATGGGGCTCATCAACCTCCTAGTGCACCTAGGAGAAGGAAAACTCTGATCCTAAACCTCCATTGCTTTGTGGGATATCTTCAGGAGAAAAAAGGCGAAGGTCTCCTTCTGGCAACTCAAGCTGGTGCCAAATGTGCTGCTCTGCTTTCCTTTGGACCACATCAACAAGGCTGAGGGGGTGGGTTCTTGTCAACTGGGCAGCACAGGACCTCCATACACACTGCCCAGGCTAGCGACTTTGGCACTGCTAATGCAGTGCTTTGACTTCACCCCCAGAGGCGTATTATCTCTCAAGACAGATGGGTGCCAACAACAACTGTGTGCCAGGCTAGGACTGAGGAGATCCACTCAGTTATTAATCTCACTGGATGACTGGAACTGGGTGATAGAGCAGGGTCCCTAAATGCAAGAAGTAGTTCCACATGGACCCTCCTCACATCACATGGAGAAGGTTGGGGACAGAGTGGAGGACAACAACGTTTACAAAGGTGTTGGAGGTTGGGATTGCTTGTGGTTCCCCCACCACCCCGCCCTACACATTTTGACACTTGCCTATTCAGGCAAATGTCTGGACATGGCTGTAATGTCTGGTATCTGAGGAGCTACCTTCTTCCATGTGAATTTGTCAGTTCATGGAGTCCCTTCTTTGAGGCCAGGTACATTTGGAGACTACTGTAGGTTGGTAGCTACCAAATGCGTGCGCCAGTTACATAATGTTCTCAGAGAGATGTTGCCCCTGTCTTTTAGGCATTGAGTCAAAACCATTTTTTTGGTCAATAATAACATGGGGTTATATCCAATGAAGTTGTATTGTTAGTGCAAGGGCTTCTGCTTATGCAATGGGACTTCTTCTCCTTCCCCTCTGCCTGTGGGCACCTACCTCCCCCCCCCCCCGTCAATAAATCTGTTCTGGGTTTTTACTTATGTTTCTGACACACATTGAAGGTTTTCAAGGGCCACATGGGGAGAGGAAAGGAAGAAGTTTATCCACTAAGAGTATGGCTGTATTGGATATAACCCCTGACATTCATGCCTTTTCTTGCCTCCCTGTTTTGCTAGTGGTGGATCTCGTTCCTGGCTTGTGCCTGTGTTTTTAAAACTTGCTTTAGTCTGTGACTCCATTTTATTTCAGCTCATAAGCTGCCTTGATCACCTTGCAGTGGAAAGGTAGGTATTATACTGTTTCAAATTAAATATTAAATAAGTACATTAAAATTATGTTCCTCCAATTTTCATGAACCCAGAATTACAAAGCCCTTGTAACACCAGCTCCTAAAATTAGGATACTGCTGCAGAATATTCTCCTCCGATCCCTTTAGAAATTCAGCTTAGCACCCTTGAGGTGCAGCTAAGTCTGGGGGAGAGGGGGCAAAATCAGCCTAAAAGCTTAAGAACCTAATAAACTGGTATTAATTTTTAAAATCCTATAATTTTGGAGTGCCTGCCTCACAATTTACGGGTGCTTGTGGGTAGCAGAACAGTTAATCCCTTCTCTCCCTACTTTCCTTCAACAAATGCTTAAGAGCTAATGAAGTAGAATCAGTTTAATTCCTCAGTTTAATTCCTCTATATCCTGCTGTAAGAGAGGCAGGGACTTAATGAACTAATGGATCTTTGCAACAACTCGAAAGGACAGTGTGATAGCCTGACTCTCATATTTCACTGGTTAGAACTTTTGTTCATTAAACAGGAAAAATAAGCCATTGCACAAACCAGTTAAATCGAGGAACTTGGAATTTAAGACTTTGGATTCAAGACTGCTTTATACCTCTGGTAACACTTGGTTTAAATCAATATAGAACATGCCCAGACTTCAGGCCTGTCTTCTGAATGACCTGCTAAAGAAAATCGCATGAGGATTTGGCACTGCGTACATTGTCACTGTGTTTGTATTGCACTTTCAGGAGCTGTGTGCAAAAAAATGTACTTCATTTATAGGGAGGTGTACGTTTCCTCAGATTTTGTCTGAACAAAATATTTCCTCATATTTTGTCTCTACCTGGCCATTGCATTACTGGAATGATTGCAGGATGGGTTGTAGTTCAGTTGTAGCGCATCTGTTTTGTACGTATTAAGTCCCAGGTTCAAACCTTGGCCAGAAAAGACTCTTGCCTGAGATCCTAAAGAGCCACTGCCAGTCATTGTAGGTGATAATAAGCTAGATCACAGAACTGTAGAGTTTAAAGGACCCTTAAGGGTCATCTAGTCCAACCCTCTGCATTGCATAGACCAATAGTCAGTTGCAAGTATTTTAAGACCATTATATTCTAGTTAGTGGGAATGATTGAGGAAGTGTCTTGCATGGGTGGAGGTGGCAAATATTTATTCATGACCACCTCCCTGAAAAAGAAACTTGGTGAGACCTGGATTTGCATAAAATTACCATATGCTAATTTATAGGGATAGATGCAAATTTTGAAATAGCTACTGTACTGTAATTTAAATAGAAATAAATCACACATTGGGGCCAGATGCATTTTGTTCCTGCTTAGTCTGCTGTCCCAGCTCTGTTGATGGACAAGCCCCACCTTCTGCTGCTCTGCATTCCTTTGGTTCTTAGTATTTAAACCAGATTTGGACCGGCAGCCCATCAAAGAGAGGGCTGTCTCCTCACAGTTCTATAAATAGAGGACTGTAGTTATCTGCAAAGTAGGACAAAGTAGCTGCCCTAGAGACAGGGGAGTGTGTTTTATGGCAAGGAAAGTTCAGGCTCCTTGCTGTAGAAAACAAAGCAATTTCTAGCCATTGCAATTATTTCCCGCAGCACAATAAATGGCATTTGACTAAAGAGGTCTTCAAAGCAACCAATTAATTTACAACCATGGTGTCATTTTCATAAATGTCTATTAAATCGTGTGCATTCGGCATTATATTATGAACTTGTCATTTTCATTATAACACGAATAAGCGTGAGATTTACTGGCAAATGGGCAGCCAATAATATCAGGCTGCTGCATGCCTTTATTTAACATACACACACATACATGGAAATCATTCTGAGGGCTTCTGCTCTTTGCGGGATGTTACATCTCATTTCTTGTAGTCATACTTCTTTATAGCTGCATGTATGCAGTCAAACAGAGAGATATATTAACAGCATGATGCTTAGGATAAGCCTGTAGGGCAAGTAATTGGGAACCTGTGCTGGACCCCAACTCTCATCAGCCTTAGCTAGAATTTCCAATAGTTGGGGATGAAGAGAGTTGCACTCCAGCAATTTCTGGATGGCCAGAGTTTAACCATTCTTGCCTTTGGCCATACAAAATAAACTACGCCAAGGTTTCTTCCCTCTCTAGCCAATGAGAGGTAAAGGGCTGTGCCCCAGCAGACCTTGATTGGCAATGTAACTGCTGCCTGGTAAACCTGAATCAAGGGCTTCCATCAGTGCTGGTGAGATCTGATAGACTGCTGGACCCTGGAAACTGCCAGAGGATGCTGAGTGCTGCTACTGACCCAGCAAACTCTGCAAAGATCTCCTCTACCGAGCATTAGGAACAAAGATCACTTTGCATGGATCAAATGATATGTAAAACACCAAATATTGGTTGGTTTGTTTTTTGTTTTTTAAAAAACAAATTACTTTCGAAAAGAGAAATTAACGATTCAGCTGTTAATGCTGTTCTGTGCAAAAACCCTACCTATAAGTCAATGATCACGCGCGCGCACACCTGTTCCTAGCTTGCACCTGCCTGTTCTAGCACTTTTTAAAGGAAAGTGTAGCTCTGACTTATGGGAAGGAAAAGACACGGTGGGAAAATCTGATTAGTTCACTCTCAGTTCTGAGCCAGGTAAAGTCTTATTTACAAGATTTTATGAGACTCTTCTTCCCCCTCCTGCCCCCCCCAACCAAGGTGACATTTAACAAGTTGATAAAAGGCAGACATATTAAAAACAATCAATTTTTAAAAGTTAATTAAGATATTTTAAATCAGTAGCAAAATAGCCCTACGGCAAAAAGCGTTAAAAGCAAAGAGGATCTTTAAAAAAAAGCAAAAAGCTGAAGGGCTGTATTTTAATAAAGTGCTTTTAATAGTACTGCTGTTTTTACTATCTGCACATTAAATTTCTTGCTACATTGTTTTAATTCAATTATAGTTTAGTTGCTTTTTAACTATTCTGTTTGATATGTTTTTAACTTTTTGTGTTTTATCCATGCTTGTTCTAAATTTGGTGAGCCATCTTGAGTCCTGGTTCTGAGAAAAAGATGGCAACTGCTGCCATCTCCAAGAAGCACACACTGGCCTCTCAAGTTTCAGCTTTCTGCTGTGAGAGCTCTGCAGCTTATATTTCCAGTGATGAGTCATCAGGTAGCTTAACTCATTGTAATGGTAAAATACCATCCTTTTCTGACGCTTTTGCCAAAGTGGAACCTCTTGCCGAAGGTAAACTTCCCTTTACAGCATTTTAAATACAATGCATTCAAGCACACATTAAACGTATAATGTTAACACAATGGTCTGGGTCAGCCACTGTCAAATGCTGCAATGTACTTGGGAGAACTTCAAGAAACTCCCAGTACATTTCCGAGCACAATTCAAAGTGTTGGTCCTGACCTTTAAAGCACTAAATGGCCTCGGTCCAGTATACCTGAAGGAGCGTCTCCACCCCCATCGTTCAGCCCAGACACTGAGATCCAGCGTTGAGGGCCTTCTGGCGGTTCCCTCCCTGCCAAGTTACAGGGAACCAGGCAGAGGGCCTTCTCAGTAGTGGCACCTGCCCTGTGGAACGCCCTCCCACCAGATGTCAAAGAGAAAAACAACTACCAGACTTTTAGAAGACATCTGAAGGCAGTCCTGTTTAGGGAAGCTTTTAATGTTTAATAGGTTATTGTATTTTAATATTTTGTTGAAAGCCTCCCAGAGTGGCTGGGGAAACCCAGCCAGATGGGCGGGGTATAAATAAATTATTATTATTATTATTATTATTATTATTATTATTATTATTATCATCATCATCATCATCATCATCATCTTTTCAGTGCTTTCCATATTGTGCTGTCATCCAGGTCAGTTCAACTCAGGCTGCTGCAGGTACATATCAAAGTATCCATGGATACCAGCAAGTAGCTTTGGTGCTACATGCAAAGCGAACAGAACTGGGTTGCTTTGAATTGACTGCATTCCTTCTTTCCTGGTGAAATAGACCATCATGAAGCAACTGAAACAAACTCCACGAGATGAGAAACTAAACACAGGAATATTGAAGTCAGTGATCAGGGCTGAGTTCTATCCTGTTATTCTGCTTCTGGGGATTTCAGATAACTGTTTTATCACTTTAAGCCTCTGCAGTTTCAATTACATTTTAAAGATGCAAAGTTTATTGAGCTTTCCCCCTCCTAATTTGTTATCAACAGAGTACTACAAGTCAATGGTCTCATAATAAGATTGTAGCAGAATTATAGAGCTTCCCATCCTCTTAACCACCTTTCCTTCTACGTGCACAAAAGTGAACCATCAAATAAGGATCGTTCAATACCCAGGAAGACTCTTAGATCTAAATTGTTCTCATTTAATCAGAATACTTACCCATACACATGAGTGGCATTTCCAGCTGTAGTAGAACTTAAAAGTTTAAAGTACTTGGAGTTCCATTACTCTTTCCTTCATGTTTATTTTATGGGGCAGCCGACGAGTCAGAGAAGAAGGAGCGCATGCAGAAAGGTGATCCTTAATCCTTTCCTACTCAGTCCTTTTCTTAGTTTAAAATCCACCCTCACATCATCCTGCTTTTCTACCTGCACAGCAAGGACTGAGGGTCCCCATAGTTCCTTCTCCTCCCTGTTAGCGAGAAAGGACATAAGAATGGCCCAGCTGGATCTGACCAGGGGCCCATCTAGTCCAGCATTCTGTGTCAGAATCTCCACTCGGTCAAGCTGATAAAGCTCATCTTCCGGCTGAGGCTTCGGAATCTCCTCCGATGAATAATTAATGACCTGAGCCTCTGATAAGGCTCCAAGGCACGTTCCCCCATTCAGCAGAGTATCAAAGCAGCAGAAGTGATGAGATTTATGGCTACATCGCTATGCTTTATTTCTTACTATGCAGACAGCAAAGAAATATGCATCCTCTCTCTATGAAAGCAGAGAGCAACTGAACAATAAAGGAACAAAGGAAACAGGAAACTAGTATTGTCACACCCGTCTCTAGTCTCCCGTGAGACTTCCAATAGCTTGGACTGTCTCTGGAATGTGAACAGAGCCTTGTGACTCTAAGCAGCTGCTCAGTGGCAAACAGCAACTAACATCCTGTTCTCACAATGGCCAGCCGGATGCCTATGGAAAGCCCAAAAGTGGGACCCAAGCACAACAACACTCTCCCCACTTGAGATTCCCAGCAACTGACATTCAGAGGCACATTCAGTGGAAGGAGAATATAGCCAGTGTGTCGGACAGTTCTACGCTAAAGAATGGTGGGAGAAGAAAGAATGAATAGGCCTCTCTCCAATTCCCCAAGCTCCACTCAAAAGCAGCTGCCCAAAGCTGATTTACATTGCCCAGGGGGAAGTAACCATGGAAGAAAAAAATCCAGGAGATGTGTCCTTTGAGCCTTGAGTGAGGTGCGGAAGGAGATGGCAAGACTGGAAGAATGCACCTGTCAGGAGTCCAGGTTCCGGGCTTGATAACACAGTAAGCGTAGGTTACTACGCTTCATTGCAAGGAGGATTCATTGCAAAAACAAACAGATAGCTCCAGGCAGCTCTAACGCAGCCACCGGCATTATCACTCCAGATGACCCTTCTGAAGACTCCTTCCGGTGTCCACAGAATATATTGAACCATCGCCCTTTATGTCTCTTGCTTCCTGTCTAGCAGCCCTCCCATTCACGGACCCCTCAGACTTATTGGATCAGCTCCAGCATCTTCTTTTTCCGACAGACTGTGTCTTTGTGTGTTTGCGCCTATTGGAGCTTCTTGAGAGCTTTGGCTGTGTTCCAGCCCGCTCTCAGTCGTTCCCTTGGTAACTGGCATTCCAAGGGGCGGGGAAGTCTCCTCTGCCTGCTGTTCAGTCTGCATCAGATCTAAACCTCTCTGTTCTGTAGCCGGCTGTAAAGTTCCACTAGGAGCTGGCTCATTCCTGACAGTACCAGAGCTGTGGTACACCCTGACACTGGGGGAACATTGCCTTCAGTTCAGGGTCTTTCCATACACCTGCTGGAAGACAACTTTTCAGCACACCTGAAAGCACCAGGAACACCCACTGTGCTGGAGATGCCCTGGACAATACACCTCCCTGAAAACATTCACAGGCAGGTGAGGAAGTCAGGCAATCATGTTCCGTTGTGGGGTGAGAGGAGAGAAACAAACATGTGTGCAGAATGGCAGGCAGAACTGCAATTACGCAAGAAGAGGAGAAACAATACACAAATGGATAGATGTTAGAATCCCCCATGTATATGATGGAATGTCGAACTGTATATTCACAATAATTCCCCCCCCCCTTCCAGTAGCACCTTAGAGACCAATTAAGTTTGTTATTGGTATTGTTATTGGTATGAGCTTTCGTGTGCACACACACTTCTTCAGATACACTGAAAGAGAAGTCATCAGGCCCTTATATATAGTGAAAGGGTGGGGAGGTATATTACTCAGAAGGGTGGTGGGAATGGGTGATTGGCTGATAGGTGTGGTAAACCTGTTGACGACTGTTAACGATTGCAATTGGTCCTACAGGAAAAAGCAAGGGGTGAGATGGCTAAAAATAGCTTTATCATGTATAATGAAATAAGAATCCAATGTCTCTATTCAGACTGGGTCTCTCCATGGTTTTAAGTTTGGTAATAAGTTGCAATTCGGCAGCTTCTCTTTCCAGCCTATTTCTGAAATTCTTTTGTAATAAGACAGTTACTTGTAGCTGTTGTATAGAATGTCCTGGGAGATTGAAGTGTTCTCCTAGTGGTTTCAAATGTATATCCACAGGAAGAGATGTAGCAATACAAATCTCCAGGAAAATAATGATACTCCGGACTCAGCTACATTATTGTGTGTACACATACACCGTATTTTTCCATCTATAAGACGCCCCCATGTATAAGACAGCTCCTATTTTTGTGGACTCCAGTTTAAGAAAATGGGGGAAGATCTATCCATGTATAAGACGCCCTCAAATTTTGGACATTATTTTTTTGGGGGGGGGGAACCTAGTCTTATACATGGAAAAAACTCTCTCTCTCTCTCTCTCTCTCTCTCTCACACACACACACATTATAAATGCGTTACAACACTATGACACCTGGTGGTGCTGTAGAGTTCCATCTTTCGGCAATATAATTTCCCATTATGATGTTTACAATGCATTTTCCTGAAATATATATTTTTTTATGTGTCTGGATCCAGCCTCTGTTAACATTAGAGATCACCAGCTCAGTCTATTTCCAGAGCACTGCAGTTTTGCATATGTTCATGCTTTCCCTTTTTAATTTTTTCCCCAAATTTACACACACACAAAAATTCACATTATTTTCACTGCATTTCATCCTAAAATATGCAGGGGGGAGGAGCTTAGAAATACACCACAAAATTCAGACAAGTGCAGAAACTGTAGGATAACTGTATTTCAAACCTTCTAGTTACTGCAAATCACGTCTGTTCACATAAAATGCTGAACAAAATATTCAAGCTTCCCTAGTTAACATACCAGCAAATCTGCCCTTAGAGCTGGACAATAGCCTTTGGGTCATCTAATCAACCCTTACAATGGGATGCTTGATGTATGATTAACATCCCCAAGAGATACCTGCTCATTCTGATCTGCTTCATCAAAATACAGCTATAGGCCAAGGTATGCAGACAGTAGTAACACAAGCTAGGAGCAGAGATGAGCAACGTACATGGGGGAATTCCTTTCACCTGTCAAATGTGGTGTTGCAAGAGTGAAAAAGAAGCCACTAAAGCTGTCACAATAAACTGTTTGTTAGAGTTGTAGTGCATCTGTTGGATCGAGACTGTGGTCCTCTCAGTTTGTTTGTGAGTATAACCATTTCTTTGTTTCATTTAGATAATGTTTACTCATACCAATAGACCATGCCTGAGACACCAGACTAATAAAAGAAACAAGGGGGTACATTAATATTCCTGGTTTGTGATATTATACACACATATTTTATACATGCATATGATTGAATTTCCCCAGTAATGGACCCAAATTTCAGACACAGAAGGTTATTTCTGGCACATTCAGTGTCCTTGCAAAATGGCTGTCATTGAATTGTCTTGTGTAAATCATAGCTGCGTTAATGGTCCAAATGCTTCACAGTGACCTACAACATGAAATTAGAGATCTCCAAGCAATAAATCACTCAACTTATTCATTATCCTTGACATGATGATGATGATTCTAATAAAAAGCCTTGTTCTTCAGCATTTCAGTATCTGGAATCTATTCAGAACAAGCACATCATTTGTAATTTATCTATAGTAGAAATTGCTTGACGTTGTCACGTTAGGAACCTTTGACCATACCTGGACAACATCCATCCAATTAAACTTTAAGCTCCACATCAAATGGAATGGCAAAATGTGGGCATGGTGGGCTTTCATACCAGGAATGGCAAGCTGGGAACTTGGTCCTGGGTGCTGCTGCCAATTGAACGCCCAAATGCGCCTGCACATAACTAGCTCCCAGCGCTTTGCCCCTCCTGCTCCAGTAAGTGCCAGTGACCCACTGTGTTTGGGAAGCTGGAAGAGCAGTGGTGCCACATTTACACTACTTCTACTGTATTGCACTCAGACTCTGCTTGTGGGGTTCCCATAGGCACCTGGCTGGCCACTGAGAGAACAGGATGCTGCTGCTCTGAACCAACAGGCTCTTCTTATTTCCTTATGTAAAACTGCTCTCTTGCTCCTCACAGCACTGGGACGAAGCTCTCCTCCCAGCCCAGCACTGTGACAGGAAAACACCATCTCCACTCTTCAGAGACCAGTCGCTGGAGAGAAGATGCAGTCCTCTCCCTTCCCATTGCATTGCTGGGATACGACGAGAGGATTTTTTAAAAAAATACAGTTTGCTAGGAATCAAGCTCCATAAAACAAAAACAACAAAAACGGGAGGGCAAGACAGGAAATACTGTGGAAAAAATGTCAACGATTTGTGCAGGCTTCTCTATAAAAAGACAAAGGGTGACGGTTGTAGATTAACCTGCTAGTGCAGAAGCAACCTCAGAGTGGTTAAAGGGAGAGGCCGCTCTAGTCTTTCAGATAGCCTTTCAATGTTCTCCATCTGTGTGAGCCACTTCTGTCTAAATGTCCCACTCGCTTGGATGGTGCTTGGTTGAATAGGTCTTTCTGCAGTGTTCACACCACATAGGTGGTTGCTGGCCAGTTCCTGTGCAGCTGTGAGAATCTGTACATGACCCAGTCATGTGCTTGGACCTTAAGTACATGGGTCTGTTCCACATTTGGGCCACTGCTGATTCCATGGGACAGACCCATGCAGTCCACTGGGTTGGTCATGTCAGTGTTTTGTGTAGGATATGATCCTGAATAAGTAGCTGGGAGATCCTATAAAGGGTACCTCTGTCAATGATGTCATTGGCTCTTAAATAAAATTTAATATACCATATAAAGCTGCCTTATACTATGTTAGGGATGGATGGAGCTGCCAATTTCAGTTTCTCTTAGTTTCTCATTTTTTTTACAGTCTTAAGTTTGGTTCACTCTACTTCCTCATGCATTTGTCTTTTGTTAATTATGAAAATTTGCATGAAAATCTTATTCAGTTTTGTGCACATGTCTCCTAATACACACATCTTTGTATGCAATTGTGCCTAGTATTAGAATTAGCTTCTGTATGCTTTTTAAAAAATGAGTATACCCACTGTTGTATGGACTTTTTACTAATATACACATGTGTACATGCACTTATTGGCTGGAGAATGACATAGTAAAAATGCAAAGAAGAGTGAACCTCAAAGGAGAGCTGTATTTTGACTCACATGTTGACTTGGAAAGTACAAATTTTGTCAATTCTCATTCAAA
The DNA here is from genome assembly GCF_964106645.2 of Podarcis pityusensis. Lineage (NCBI taxonomy): Eukaryota > Metazoa > Chordata > Lepidosauria > Squamata > Lacertidae > Podarcis > Podarcis pityusensis. The sequence continues at coordinate 64,428,590 of NC_138032.1, forward strand.
TGAGAATGAATTTCTCTCTCAACTCTGTGGTCTGAGGAACCTGTGGCTCTCCAGATGTTATTGGACTTCAACTCCCATCATGCCTGGCATTTGGACCTGCTGGCTGGGGCTAATGGGATGTAGAGTCCAAACCAAGTGGAGAGCCACAGGTTCTCCAACCTTGGCCTGGACAGTTCTAGGTGGATGTTGGTCCTTCCAACCAAGTATACTCTATACTGACATATTAGGCCACACCACCTACTCATAATCCTGGGCTATGCCTCATCTGTCAAATATTTTAGTTGTACAACTCCAGAGCCCCCTCAGCATAATTAGATGTTAAACTTCAGATTTGAAATCCACCTTGAAAGTTTTAAATGCAGTCATGCAGTACCCCTGCTATTAAATCTCCAATTTATTTTCAGCGTAATATTTCGAAGCTTTGAATCTCACAGGGACTGTAGAGATTACATTACTGCTGAACAAGTGTGTATTTCAGATGAACAAGTGCTCCTGAAGCAAGCGATTGGGCTGCTCAGTCTCAAGTCTGTGTCCCCAGGATTACACGGGAGGTTATTTGGGGTCAGCTTCAAGACCCAGATATTTCCATTTCCCTCCGAAACCAGTTCACAACTGACATAACAAAAGATGTGAGGGTGCATGCCGCCAGACCTCTCTTTACTGCAATGCAAAGCTGTTTTATGATGCTCCTATAACGAGACAATAAAGAGATCTACTTTACAGAACAAAAGAGTTCAACCTTGTGGAAATGCACAAAGCACTCAGGATATACAGTCCCATGATGCCCAGCAAATTCCATTTAATAACTTACCATAATGGCTGTTTTGGCTCAAGCTTCGCAATGTTAAATCATCTATATGTTAGCTCCTAGATGTCCCCATTTCCAGGCGCCACCTGGACGGCCTTCCTTATTTAGCCACACCTGACCTCTCGCTCATGTGTGATTTTTGCCTCTATAGAGTTGAGGAACAGGCAATCTGTACAATAGGGATGGCTGGATTCTTTGTGACTTCTACTTCCTCAGCTGGTAATGGTGAGCTACCTTGGGATGGTGGAACTGGCTACACAATTTGTGAGGGGGAAATTAAGGCAAAAACCATCAACCCAAGGAGGAATGGATGAAGTAATTCTGAAAACTGTGGAATGCCAAGAACAGAAGACAGTGGGAAAACAGGAGTTTTCTGGGGGGAAGGGGAATGAGGGCCTAACTCAGGAATGGACAACCTTTATCAGCTTGAGAGCCACATTCCCTTTGAGTCAACAACCAGTGGTGTGCAGGACCAGAGGCAAAAGTGAACAGAGCAATGAATACAAATGGTGTATTTACACAACAGGCTAGTTTCCAAACACACTGCTCTCTATGCTTCATCGAGGCAAGAGAGAAATGTGATCAGGGTTTGCACTTTCCAGCCATCCAAAAACACTCAAAGAGAGTGTGAAGCAGTTTCAGTAGGAGGTGTGCCTGGGGAGGGGGTGAGCCTTGTGAAAAGTTGCAAGGGCCCATTTGAAAGGCCTGGAGGGCCACATTTGGCCCTTGGTCCTGAATTGCCCCATGTCCTGGCTTGGTGAAATAAAGTAAACGAGGAATCCCACCTTTAACCACTACGACACATTGGTGTATAATGGAGTAAAAATAAAATAAAACAGGTAGATTTAAAAAATAACTTAGAGTAAAATGAAATGGGCACTGATAATTTAAAATATGTCTTTTCTGCAGTGGCTCCCCATTTGTGGCATGCTGGGGGGTGGGACGACGATGAAAAAACAAACCAAGGAACCCCACCTTCCTGTCTGTCAGATAGAAAGAAAGAGACCATGCACAGAACCTCCTTTCTGCACATATTTTTCCACAGCTGTTTGGGGGAATGAGTCATAGAATGTATACCTTTTGGGTTTTTTTAAGAGTTTGCTTTTCTTTACCTGATTGGAATGAATGACACTATGTTTATGTAGCTCTGCTGATTCTCTCTTGAGAGGAGCCCAGAGCAGCTTACATCTGCTTCCCTGACAGCCGGCAACTCTTTAGGTCAGACCATTCTCCAGGCACTTGCTTGCATCTATACATGTGGACAAGGCAAGACTGTGCGTGTTGCCTTTGTTCTTCACACAATGAAGCTTTCTCCCTGAAAGAAAAGGAACAAAATGCAGTTGCCCCCCCCCCTTTTCATTTTAATGGATTTATTATGTGAAGTGACAAGACAATGAGAACCCGCAGAAAGCCAGAAGTGGATATTTCAAAATGTAAATCCAGTTGTTCAATCTGCTATGAGCTCGGCTATATTGATTGCAGTGATTGCAGGCCTATCGCTGTCATTTTGCCCTTGACATATGATGATAGGCAGAAGAGCCTCACAGGCCTTAATTTTGGATGATCTCACTTCAGCCTTTGGAATGTCACACCCATCAAAGTTGAGGGCAGGGGAAGAGAGACAGCTTGGAGAAGTAGCTTTGTGTCTGAGGAGGGCATTTAATTGGAGTCGCCAAAAATGGAAACAGCCCAGGAGGGCTGTGGGGATGCAGTGTGTGAGTTTTTGGAGATTGAATGCTGTTTTCTTTTGGCATTTGTTTTCTTCTAGTGGGCTGAAAGAGTGTTTCACAAGTATACCAATAAATCCCCTTCAGGTAATTTGTTTTTTTTTTTTTTTTAAAGCAATTTATTGGGTTTTACAATAAAAAATAAACATAATAAACAATGTAACATTTGTCTTAACATAGTTTCACATTTTCTTTGGACTTCCTCACATCTCCCGCTCCCACTTTCATCGTTGTAACATTTTGTCAGCAATTTATCATCTTATTTGAGTTCTTATATCCCTTCTTTATTTCATGATCTTATAATTCTCGAAAGGAGCTAAGTTTTCACAGTCTTACTTATTTTCTTAAAAACTTCTAAATTTAGTGGTGCTCAGTTATTTTAGTCTAGCATCTTATTTAGCATTCACTCAAATTACAATGCTTTTGTAAATAGTTCTTAAATTTCTTCCAATCCTCCTCAATCCTCTCTTCTCCCAGGTCACGAATTCTGCCGGTCATTTCAGCCAGTTCCATGTAGTCTATCAGTTGCATCTGCCATTCTTCCAGTGTGGGTAGATCTTGAGTTTTCCAGTGTTTTGCGAGAAGTATCCTTGCTGCTGTTGTTGCATACATAAAAAATGTCTGGTCCTTCCTTGCCACCCCTTGGCCGACAATACCCAAAAGGAAAGCCTCTGGTTTCTTAGTGAAGGTATATTTAAATACCTTTTTCAGTTCATTATAAATCATTTCCCAGAACGCCTTCACTTTAGGGCAAGTCCACCAGAGGTGGAAGAACGTTCCCTCACACTCTTTACATTTCCAACACTTATTATCAGACAGGTGGTAAATTTTGGCAAGTTTGACTGGGGTCATATACCATCTATAAATCATTTTCATTACATTTTCTTTCAGAGCGTTACATGCAGTAAATTTCAATCCATTACTCCACAACCTCTCCCAGTCCTCAAACATGATATTATGCCCAATGTCCTGTGCCCACCTTATCATAGCCGATTTAACCGTTTCATCTTGTGTATTCCATTTCAACAGTAAGTTATACATCCTTGAAAGTACTTTAATCTTTGGTTCTAACAATTCTGTTTCTAATTTCGATTTCTCCACCTGGAACCCTAGTTTCTTATCATTTTTAAAAACTTCTTTAATCTGAGCATAATGTAACCAATCTCGCACTTTGTCTTTCATTTTCTCCAAACTCTGCAATTTCCAATTGTCTCCATCCTTTTCTAATATTTCCCAATATTTTGGCCATTTAGCCTCCATATTGGGTCTTTTTCGGGCCTTAGCTTCCAGAGGTGAAAGCCACCTTGGTGTTTTATTTTCCAGCAAGTCTTTATATTTTGTCCAGACATTAAACAGTGATTTTCTGACAATATGGTTCTTAAAGGCCTTATTTGCTTTAACCTTGTCATACCATAAATATGCATGCCATCCAAAAGCGTTGTTAAACCCTTCCAAATCTAACACATCAGTGTCTTCAAGAAGTAGCCAGTCTTTTAGCCAGCAGAACGCTGCGGCTTCATAATACAACTTTAAGTCTGGCAGGGCAAAGCCCCCTCTTTGTTTTGCATCGGTTAATATCTTAAACTTAATTCTGGGCTTTTTGCCCTGCCAGACAAACTTAGAAATATCTCTCTGCCACTTCTGAAAGCACTCCGTTTTGTCCAAAACCTGAAGTGTTTGAAATAAAAACAACATCCTTGGCAATACATTCATCTTAATAGCAGCAATTCGGCCTAACAAAGAAAGTTTCAATTTTGACCAACTATCTAAGTCTCTCTTGATTTCTGTCCAGCATTTTTCATAATTGTCCTTAAATAGACTTAGATTTTTTACTGTTATGTTTACCCCTAGGTATTTTACTTTTTTAACCACATTAAGTTCCGTCTCATTCTGAAACCATTCTGACTCTGTATCAGTCAAATTTTTCCCCAAAACCTTGGTTTTCTGTTTGTTTAGTTTAAATCCAGCCACCCGACCAAAATCATTAATCAGTTGTAATACTCTTTTCGTACTGGGCTCTGGCTTCTGCAAGGTCAAAACCAGGTCATCTGCGAAAGCTTTTAATTTATATTGTTTCTGACCGACCTGAATTCCTTCCACCAACCGATCCCCTCTAATCATGTTCAATAGCACCTCCAGAACCGAGATGAATAGCAAAGGGGAGATAGGGCAACCTTGTCGTGTCCCTTTTTCAATTTTGAACTCTTCTGTAACCACATTATTAACTATCAATTTAGCTTTCTGTTCTGAATATATCGCCTCAATCCCATTCTCAAAACCCCGTCCCACTCCCATCTCTTTTAAATTTCCCATCATAAATTTCCAGGAGATATTGTCAAAGGCCTTCTCCGCGTCTATAAAAATTAAAACTGCTTTTGTATTTATATCTGTTTGCAAAAGTTCCAAAATGTCAATAATGTTCCTTGTATTAGCAAACAGATGTCTACCTGGGAGAAAGCCGGCCTGGTCCTTATGAATTACTTCATTTAAAACTTTTTTTAAATCTATTTGCCAAAATGTCTGCAAATATTTTGTAATCCACATTTAAAAGAGAGATGGGACGGTAGTTCTTAAGTTGTGTCTTTTCAGCTTCCGACTTTGGTATTAATGTGATGAACGCTTCCTTCCACGACTCCGGTGCCCTCTTCCCCTCCATAATTTCATTGCTGACCTCCATCAAGGGTTGTATCAAATAGTCTTTTAATGCCTTATAGTACTTGGAGGTCAGCCCATCTGGTCCTGGAGATTTGCCGAGTTGCATGTTCTGGATGGCTTGTTCAATCTCCTGTCGTGTTATTTTAGAATTCAGGATTGTCCTATTTTCTTGTGACAATTTAGATAGTCCGTTTTTTGCCAAAAATTGTTTAATCTCAACATCGTCTTGCGGCCCTTGGGTGTATAATTTTTTGAAATATCTCTGGAAACACTTTCTGATGTCCAGTGGATTCTGAATGTTTTTTCCATCAACCTCTAAGTTTGTAACAGTATTTAGTCTTTGTCTTCTCTTCAACTGCCAAGCTAGCAGTTTTCCACATTTATTCGCCGACTCAAACGTTTTTTGTTTCATTAATTTAACCTTCCATTCAATTTCCTGATTTATCAATTTAGAATATTGTGTTTGATAAAGTTTAATTTCTCTCAGAGTTGGCTGTGACTTCGGATTCACTCTTAATTTCTTCTCTAATTCTTTTATTTTATCCAAAATCTTATCTTTTTTCTCATTTTGTGTTCTTTTCTTTACTGCATTCTGTTGTATCAAGAATCCCCTCATTACAGCTTTACTTGCGTCCCAGACTATTCTTTTTTCCACCATATTGTTCATATTTATCTCAAAGTAGTCCTTCAAAACTTTTTGGGCCTTCTTGGTAATTTCCTGATCTCTGAACAAATTGTCATTCATCTTCCATCTAAAGGAACCAGTTGGTAATAGTGTCATATCCATCTTTACTGCATTATGGTCGGAACAGGTCTTTGGGCAGATTTCCACTTTTCTGACCTTAGGTGCCAGGCCTCTGGAAATCCATATTTGGTCGATTCTTGTCCAGGTCAGTTGGGCTTCAGAAAAGAATGTTCCCTCTCTTCCTAGTGGGTTCTTTGTCCTCCAAATGTCAATCAAATCCATATTGTCAGTCATTTCAAAAAAGGTTTTAGGTAGTCTGCCGTCTTTTGTAACATTTTGACTTTGTGACTTGTCCATGTTAGTTGATACGACCCCATTCATATCTCCCATCATTATGATGTTGTTGTAATCCAGATAGTCCAGCATTGTCTCCTGCAGCTTCTTGTAAAATTCCGATTTCCCTTCATTAGGTGCATAGATTCCTAATATCAACAGTTTCTCTCCTTGATATTGTATCTCAATAGCCAAAATTCTTCCATGTTCATCTTTAAATAAGAATTTAGGTGACAGGCTCTCTTTTGCATATATCACCACACCTCTCTTCTTAACTTTGTCCGACGATACAAATTCCTGGCCCAATCTTTTATTTATTAACACTTTTCTGTGGAGCCTCGTCACATGTGTTTCTTGTAAACAAATAATGTCCAATTGTTCTTTTTTTAATATGTGAAATATTTTCTTCCTTTTTCCCGGAATGTTACAACCATTAATATTCCAACTCAGCAGTTGCAGAGACATCCTGGATCAATCTGGTTATTTCTCCAGGGGTGGTATCTTCTCTGAATCTTCCGGTTCCCCAGGTGCTGGTGTTGATGCTGGCGTTGCCCCAGGCCCAGAAGGTAGTTCAATTCCTTTTTGAAGATCCTCTCCGTATGTAACCAAAAATTTGTCTCTCTCTTCCAATGTTCTAACTTTGACCTTTCTCCCTCTAAAGGTAAAAGATATTCCTTGGGGAAATTCCCACCTGAATGGAATTGCGTTGCTCCTTAGTAGTTTAGCAAGTTCAGAATAGGCGGCTCTAAGATCCAGCAGTTGTCTTGGGATATCTTTATAAATTTCAATTCTTCTATCCAAAACCTCCAGTGACTTTCCGAAGTGTAGGCCCAAAATCTTATCCCTTTCCTCCTTTGATCTCAATGTTATCAAACAGTCTCTGGGCCTCTCCTTCTTTATGAATCTTCCAAGTCTGAAAGCTGACACAATTTTAAAGTCCTTTTCTTCCAAATTCCAGAACTTGGAGAATTCTTTGGTCAAAAACTCAGTTAGATTTCCTTCTTCTGCCTCTTGTAAAGATCTAATCCTCAAATTATTCTCACGATTTCGCAGTTCTATCATAGAAAGATAAATCTGATGTTCCCCAACTTGTTTAGTGAGTGGTCTTACCTCTTGCTCTAAATTTTCCAATTTTTGTCTGGTGTCCTCAGCCAATTTCCGATTTTCTGCTGAGGCCTCCGTTAACTGTCCAATTGCTTGTGTATTCTGTACCACTTGTATGGTTAGTTTATTTAGACATTCTGTATTTTTGTCAATCTTTGCTGTTTGCACATCTACTTTCTTGTCCAAAGCTTCCAATTTTTCAAAAATTTTGTCTAGAACAGAAACAGATGCTCCTGAGGCCATATCTTCCAATTGTAACTGCTCTGCTTCACCCTCTCCCTCTTTTGCCTGTGACAAGGCAACTTCTTCAACTTCTACTTCTGAGGGCAAAGTAGGTACAGATGATCTACGTGTCTGCGAGGCTGAGGTTAGAGTTGTTAAAGTTGTTTGTCTAACTCTCCCTCTTTTTCTTGTGCCACTCATTCCAACGTTATCTGTCAGTCAAGGTCACACTGAGTTATTCCCATGGGAATGGAAAGGCCCAGAGCAAGCAAACAACAAGGGAATCGAAAGTAAAATGTACATGTAAAGTCACTGTTTTAATCCAATCCTCTAGAGGGAGCTTAAAATGTCTTTCAGAGTCTAATTTAATGTCCAAGAACCTTCGGATACAAATGTTTAGCAGAGCCTATAAATGGTCACTTTGTTACAGACAGTGCTTATTTATCTCCAAAAAGAATGTTTCAAATTTAAAAGGTCTCAATACCCTCAGATTGTTGCAAGTTCCAATATACAGTATCCAAATCTGCAGTATTGACAGCTCAATCTCTTAATGCTCAGGCAGCTCCTGACTCTGGGTTTCACCTTCTAGTTTGTAATCCAATAAAAGGAGGAAAGTCAAGTGCAAGTAATAATCCCAAATCTTTAGCTTAAAGTCTTTACTTTAAAATGCAAGTTCAATAGATGCTTAGATCTGTAAAGTTTAGAATCTCTTTCTTTTAGCCTCCACTCCTCCAGCTGATTGCTTTTTTCAAGTTCAATGGCTGCGGAAGACGGACTTCCTGTTTCCACGTCTCTCCGCTTTCAGCCAAGTTCAAGCCAATTTAGATTTTTCCTTTGAAGTCTCTAATTTCAAGTGATTCAGTCTTTTACTCACAAATTAGTTGCTTTTCGTCCGGATCCGTAATTTAACAGGAAAAGGGATCAGCGCTCACCGGCAGCAGCAGCGCGGCTTCGCTCCACAGACTGTGAAGCAGCTCTCAGCGCCGCAACCCCCCTCCACGCTCCGGAGCCCCTTACGGGGTTCCTTTAGCGCTTGGAGGGTCGCTCAAGGCGCCCACCGAGCCTCAAGACCCCAGGCTCTTGCTGCCTGGGGTTTTCCGAAGTGGGTCTCCGCTTCGCCGTAGCGGACGACCCGTTGTCTGCGGAGCCTCCTCTCCCGTTCAGAAGAGGACCGCCATTGCCGTTCGCGCCTCCCCCGGAAGTCCAATTTGTTTTTGGGGAAAGGCAAAGGGAGACGCGGGTGGCGCTGTGGGTTAAACCACAGAGCCTAGGACTTGCCGATCAGAAGTCCTAGGCTCGAATCCCCACGACGGGGTGAGCTCCCGTTGCTCGGTCCCTGCTTCTGCCAACCTAGCAGTTCGAAAGCACAACAAAGTGCAAGTAGATAAATAGGTACTGCCCTGGCGGGAAGGTAAATGGCATTTCCGTGCGCTGCTCTGGTTCACCAGAAGCGGCTTAGTCCTGCTGGCCACATGACCCGGAAGCTGTACGCCAGCTCCCTTGGCCAATAAAGCGAGATGAGCGCCGCAACCCCAGAGTCGGCCATGACTGGACCTAACGGTCAGGGGTCCCTTTACCTTTTAAAGGAAGATACCATCACACACATTCAGATGGCAAGTCCACTGCCTCTTTCCTCTAACTCATATTCAGAACTTGGCACCCAGCTGATGGTGTTCCAGAATGAGCTTCAAAATCTTGCTGGGCTGCTGCTTAGGCACCAAGTTTTTGTTTTAAAATTGTCCATTCTCATGCCCATTCTCATGTTGTCACACTCTGAACCTCTTGGGGAGTGGGGACCTAGAGAAGGGCCTCGGAAGACAAGTGCAGGGTCTGGATCACTTTGTATGGGGAGAGGTGGTCCTTAAGGTTTTGAGGTCCTGAGCTGTGTAAAACTTCATAGCAGATCCTCCAAGTGTCCCTATTTTCTAAGGATGTCCCTGATTTAGAGAAGCCATCCCAGTTTCTGATTTGATCCCAGAATGTCCCACTTTTCCTTACGATGTCTCAATTTTCATTGGAGAAATTTTGGAGGGTATGGAGCTATCCAACTCCTGAGCCGTCTGAAGGCAATCCTGTATAGGGAAGCTTTTTAATGGTTAATGTTTTATTATGTTTTTATATATGTTGGAAGCTGCCCAGAGTGGCTGGGGCAACCCAGTAAGATGTGTGGGGTATAAATAGTAAAATGACCATTATGGAATGGGACGTCCCTATTTTCATTGGAGAAATGTTCGAGGGTATGTTATAGGTCAGCACCAGCACTTTAAATTGGGCCCAGAAACTATTGGCAGCCAAAACAGTCAGGCCAGTACAGTGGTACCTCGGGTTACAGATGCTTCAGGTTACAGACGTTTCAGGTTACAGACTCTGCTAACCCAGAAATAGTACCCCGGGTTAATAACTTTGCTTCAGGATGAGAACAGAAATTGCACGGTGGCAGTGGGAGGCCCCATTAGCTAAAGTGGTACCTCAGGTTAAGAACAGTTTCAGGTTCCTCCAGAACGAATAAGTTCTTAATCTGAGGTACCACTGTACTGGCGTTATATGCTCAATCTCTCTTGTTCTGGTAAGCAACCTGACCATTGAATTTTGCAACTGCTGAAGTTTCCGAACCATCTTCAGAGGCCGCCCCATGTATAAAGCATTGCAGTAACCCAGCCTAGAGGTTACCAGAGCGTAGGCCACAGATGCTAGGCTATCCCTGTCCAGATAGGGGAGCAGCTGGGGCACTGGTAAAAGCTGATGGAAGGCACTCTCCACCACTGAGCAACAGTAATGGATCCAGCAGCACCCCGAGCCATGTAGTTGCTCCTTCAGAGGGAGCGTAACCCCATCAAGAGCAGGCAGTCTCCTATCCATCCAGTTTAGTGAACCCCCCATTAAGTTGGAATCTACACACATATTAAAAATGCTGTGAAAATGCTTTTTAAAATAGTTTTGAAAAATACATTGAGTTTTGCATAGCTCACTGTGTCACTTTTGTATATTGCGCTTTACAACACATTTGAAACGTTTTATTTGCAGCTGTGTAGCTGAATCCTAAAAGTGCCTCTGCCTTATCGACATTGAGCTTTGGTTTATTGGCTCTCATCCAGTCCATTAGAGGCAAAGCTGCACCTGCAGATGTAAAGGAGAAACAGAGCATAAGAGGCTCCAGAGATTCAGCATGTGTTGATGGTACTCATAACTTCTGATTATAATGATTAAAATGGTTTGAGGATGGTGCAATTGAGTGGTTGAACATTAACCAAGGGACTTGAAACCACCTAGCTGGACTCTATGACACTTCAGAGGCCTTGGGCAAAATCATTACCTTATCCCATCCGTTTTAAAACTCAGCCCCACCGTGTTCAAATAGGATCTGGCAGAAAAGGCTGAAATGACTTTCTGAAATATTTTTCCATGACATTATTGCTGTGAGATCATTTGCAGTCTCAGGATGAAAAGGATAATCACATGAATCACTTTCAGACTGTATGAAATGCCTCACTGCATTGGCTTTCTTTTCTCTTTTAAGGCTTAGAAGGAAATTATATATTTTTGAAAAAAAGCTTGCAGCTCTTTTAATGTGGGCAAGAACCAACTAAGAAAGGCGCATAGCTGGTTTCCAAATCACCAAAGAGGGTTTAACTTTGCTTGAACTAAATCAGCGGAGGTCAATCTGTAGCACAGGTGTCCTAAAGTGTTATTCCAGTATCAGCTCACGGCAGGGACAGGGAATGCTTTTCACCTCATGGGCCACATTTCCATCTGGGTTACCTGCTGAGGGCCACATGCCAAGGGGCGGAGCCAGAGTCAAAGGTGGGTGGAGAAATGGATGTCCATTGTATCTTTGCACAGTTGGCTAGTTTCTATGCACATGTCCTCACCCCTCCCCATCCTCCGACTAGATAATTCTGGCATTATCAGAATTCAAACAAAATCAGCCAGGCAAAAACACCCAGCGTGTGTGAGGAGTGAAGCTTGGGGTGAGTTTTAAGGGCCAGACAAAAAGAACTAAAGGGCCATGTCTGGGTTCCCCACTCCAGTTTGTGCTTGTGTTGCTTAACCTAACCTCCTCTTTTCCTGGCGCACTGATCTGATGAGCAGCATGTGGCTGGCACCAGGGCCGCCATTTATGTGTTCCACAGTGCCTTGAAGTAGCAGTGCTGTGGAGCATTGTGGGAAATTTAACTGCAATTCCCTGCAAGGCTCCAGAGAGATGGAATGTTGGGGTCATTGTGGGACATTAAATTGGCAATTTCATAGGAGCGCTAGCCCCCCCATTAAAATTCTATTTATACTTTTCAAGTTTATACATTTCACTAATTTCATACATTTCACTAATTTTACAATCATTTTGACATTTCAAAACTTGACTTCCTTCCCCCTCTTTCTGCAGTTCCTTAAATTTATTTTTACTTTCTTCTGCATACCCAAATTAACCTAATTTGCTCATTTATTCATCTTCTTTAAATATATACTCTTATGACACTGCAGGTTATTACAATAATCCTGCCAATGTTTCTATCTGTTTACAATTTATCTGTAAATATTCAATAGACCATTTCCATTCTTTTATAAAACAGTTTGTTATCTTGATTTCTTATTCTTCTGGTAAGTTTCGCCATCTCTGCATATTTCAAAAGTTTTAGTATCCATTCTTCCTTTGCTGGGACTTCTGCTTCTTTCCATTTGGGGGGCAAGTAACATTCTTGCCGAATAGAAGTGCTATGGCCTTCAGCACTGGGGGAAGAGGGTGCATTGATGGATGTTTTTCCAAAGACACTCAGATAAGCGACACATCCGCAGGTGTGCGTGGTACTTCTGAACAGGAACAGGAAGAGCCCAAGCTCTCTGCCCCCTGCTCTTGACGCTGTGGCATGGTGACGAGTGTATAGATCCTGTTGTGCACTTGGAATTACACTTGCTTATCTTTTGACCTTCACTCACGGCACACTGGACAACAGATCTGGCCACCAACAAACCAAAGCAAGGGCCAGTTCTGGCTGGATGTTGCTTCAAATAAACAGACAACTCTTCAACTTCCAGCACAAAACCGACACCCATTTTCTGAAATCACAACTCAGTTATGTACAAACAGTTCTGAGCTGCTACCATGCTCGCAGTGTTTGTCTTTCAGAAAAATAAACCTTGCGTTTTGCAGAACAAGCACACTTCTCGCCTTTATCAAATCAATGCTGATCTTTGCCAGTTGCCAGTTTTTCAAGAAGTTTGTTTATTTAATGTGCCAGGACATACCTAAAGCCAATTTAACACAGAAAGATACCACCTGCGAAGTGTGCTTCCTTACATATTTTGATGTGATCAGTGCACTTTGGATCAGGGAAATGGCATAAGGGAACTTTATCCAACCTGGTGGCCCTCCTGTTGCTTTGGACTACAACTCCCATCATCCTTCATCATTGGGCAGCGTGGTCCGAGGCTGCTGGGAGTCATAGTCCAAAACATCTGGAGGCAACCTGGTGACCTGGGAAACCTATGCCCTCTAGTAGCAAACCAGGAAGCTCCACTGAGCCCTCCATGTTGTCATTGCTGATGTTGTCCCTAAGGTTATCTCCACTGCCAGGAGCATGGGAAGGACACACCCTGTGGTTGATTTGAAGGTGAGTCTTGAGGGCTTATAGGAATCCTAGTACTGCTATAAGCCCCAAACAGCTCTGGTCTTGGCTTGGAACCTACTGGACTATTTCTTCATTTTGGGGTGGGAAACAGCTTGGTTTGCTGAGGCTAGGGATATGGGAGAAATTTGATTCAGTTTGTGTTTAAAGGCAAACCGGACAAATTTGCGCTTTCTGAAATAATATGTGAACCAGAATGCTGTCGTCCTTAAAAAATCCGCTTTCTCTGAATTTTGCAGTGCAGCGCAGTTTTCCATTTAAGTACTTAAAGGTGTATGCTAGGATAAAGTGTACATAAACATGTTACAAAGTATATATTACTGGAAAGAACATTAAAAGTCATTATACTAAATTGTTTTATTAGGACAAATCCTCATTATAATGCTGGTGGGTTTTCATGAGGATTCTTTTTAAAAAAAATAAAAATCATAAACAGATGTGGAAATGTGCAAAACCGAATTTAAGTTTGGAAAAACAAGAAATGGAAATAAACTAAAATGGGCAGAGTCACCCATCACTAGCGGAGGCCGGTTGTGCCTTGAGGTGGGCAGCCAAATGGCAAACACATCTTTCCTCTGCCAACTTTCTGTTTCATTGGCTGAGAACTCAGGATAGTTTAGTCGGCAGAGCATGAGACTCTTAACCTCAGGGTTGTGGGTTCAAGACCCATGTGGGGCAAAATATTCCTTAATTGCAGGGGGTTGGACTAGATGACTCCCAGGGTCCCTTCCGACTCTACAATTCTATGATTCTCACACCATACACTCATGTATGTAAGGAACTAATCCCAAGCAGTCATCTGGCTTCTAAGCTGTAGCTTTGCCCAGAAACGTACCGACACCACCATGCAAAATAATGTCTCGCAACAACCGGTGTAGAGAACCCTTTTGGCCCACCAGGCCAGATCTTTATCTTCCCCTGCTCTATGGACCAACTTTAACAAGTGGGTGGGACCCCATCTGTCAATCACCTGAGGCCAAACCTCCCTCCCGCTGAGTTGCTGCTGTAGGATGAAGAGAGTGAGGTGTGTTGGGCACAGTGCAAATGCACTGATGAAGTCACTGCTGCCGCATTTGTGCCATGCTGACCTCACCACCACCTTCCCCACTTCTTATCCTAGTACACAGCGGAGAGATCAGTTGAGTGATGCAGCCATACCATGCTATCTGTAACTGGAAATGCTGCTGCCTAGCCAAGCTTTTATGTCCTTAAATTATCATGGAAACTTTTCAAAAGATGGCTCAGTACCACAGATGTTCTAATTAAGATTCAGAACATCTCCCCTAGTATAAATGACTTCCGACTAATGTACGCTTGTTTGACACATGAACTAGCAACCTGGGAGTAGACATGTACCATAAATATCTCTTTATTAATACCCACAAAACAGTGTCCTTGTCATATGTGCAGCTGATTGTTGCTCTTCAGGGCTTAGTGAATCCACAATGTTCATTTTTCATTAATAAGAGGCTGCTCAGTCATTGACGAGCTGAAGGAATGTCAGCAAAATAATGAATAGCAGAAGCCATGTGATATTGTTAGGCAAGTATAATTGGTGGTTGCCAACAGCTTTCCCTGGGCAGCTGCCACCCTTAGCTGCTGTGGGCAGAAGGGTGAGGCAGGGGCCCCCAGCAGAGGACATTTTCAGTGGCAGACCCTAAATTATGAAACTCCCTCCCCACAGAAGTATATCAGGCACCTTCATTTTCAGTTAATGCTGAAGACACACCTCTTTACGCCTTTGACACTTCAGATTGCATTTTTTTTTTTAATTGCAAGTCTTTCAAATTGCTTTTAAAATTGTTGTAATCCACCCTGGGAACTTAAGGTAAAAGGTGGATAATACATTCAAAGTAATGATATAAATGATATAAATAAGCAAGCAATTTCACCCCCTACCAATGCAGGTTAAGCCTCTACATGACGTTTATCTAGAGATTTGGTGTTGATTTTATCCCTCATTTCCATCAGGTTTAAATGAAGCTGTGGGTGTCCTAAATCGGTGTCTGGGCATAGCAACTGGACTGAATGGGTGCTAATAAAAGGAAACCAGATACATACAAAGTATCTCCTCTGGTCACTGCTGAGGATACATGACCTGACTGTCTGTCTCCAGGCACTGTGGCTGGTTGTCTGTAGGGATTTCTGTTATCATCTATGTCTGGCACTTTGAGCTCCTTGGAAAAAGGATGGGACATAAATGTAATAGTAGTAGTGATAATGGTGATGATGATGATGATGAAGGTAGGTGACAGGCTCTGCAAGAACTTTCTGCTTCTTTTTGCTGTGACCTGCCTGCTATCAGTTTTATCGGTGCCGGATCTCGCAGAAACTATTGCCTGCAAGCCTGAACTTACAATGAAGACGTGATATGAACGTTACATTTTGGATGGCAGATCCCAGAGGGTGCCCATTGCCTGCCTCCAGCCTCTCTGCATCATTAACAAAATGAGATTCAGCCAGTAGCTGAGAGATGTGTCATTTTCGTGTTCTTTTGCTTCAGGTGCAAAATTGACTGATGGGTTTTGCCTGTGCATTTCCATCTCACTAAAATCTCTCACTGCTCCTTGGGTACAAGCAGTCTACTGCAAGGTTATCTTGAACATTCATTCAGAAATATCACCTAAAGCTGAGACTGCCTATCTAACCCACTTTAATCTGGCATGAGTAGGTACAAACCTTTGCTGTCTAAGTGGCTGGGATTTTGACCTGCATAGCCAAGGATGTTTATAGGATGATCCCTTTTCTCATTCAGTGAATAAGGATTTGTGGGGCCATTTGTAATGTATACAGTGCATCTGTGTAACCCTATCATCAATGAGGCATTGCATCCTCCTGTCATGTCTGCAGGGGCACAGGGTTGGTTGCCCTGGGCACAAAATTGTTAGGAGCACAAAATTTCAACACCTGGTGCTGCTTCAGTACAGCTGTGTGCTTCTGTTGCTGGGCTCCGTTGAAAACGGCTTTGCCATGAGAAGCAGGAAGTGACCTCTCCAGACAACAGAATGACTCTTCTTTTCTTATATCTGTGGCTGTGGGTGACGTGGACACCTTTAGTCAGTTCAATGTGCATGCGTACTCTGTCCGTTTCCCTCCATGCAGCCCTGGGCACTGGTAACCCACGCTAGGCCACTGCATGTCAGCATGGCATGGCCCATACCACTTGACCAGACCAGTACTAGACCAGAACAGGCAGGATTCAAGGGAGCTTCTGCTATGGTGCCAGAGCAGGACTTTGGAGCAGAAGTAGGAAGGCCCCCAACGCAGCAGGGCTGGCTGACCACATTTTTAAGAAAGTGAAGTAATGCGCATTACCGCTTAACTTTAGCAGGGTGTAAAGTTACCTAAGTGCAGCACTAAGCTTTGGGTCCGCTTCTGTGCAATTCAGCTAACACACAATCCCACAATATCTATACCAGAGGTAGGGAACTTCCCCCTGTTGGAACTTTCTGGAAACTACATGCCAGCAGTGGTTGAGGCCAGAGGCAGAAGTGGAAGGAGAAATGTGACTCTTACCTCTGTACAGTAAGTTGCATTGTAGCCCCACAAAAGTCAGAGGGCTCTTCACAGAAACACACACCCAACACATCTCCGTTCAGGCAAGCATTGCAGCAGTTCAAGGACACATTCCAGCCACTAGGCAAAAAGCACCCAAAAGTGGATGTGAAGGAGGGTCAGTGGGAGGTAATGGTTTGGAGATGGGCTTGGCTTGGGCCAAATCCTGAAGCCCAATAGAGCAGCCTGGAGGGTTACATCCAGATCCTGGATCTGTATATCCCTGATCTACACCTTTCATATTGGAAATTGCTTCTCTTTCTCTCCAGCTTAGTTTGCTATTGACTGCTCGGTTGAGACACCACACAGGGGCTGGACAGGGAAGCATAATTAGCTCTCAAGTGCTAATATGGGTTTGTCCTTCATTCTTGCTCATAGTTTTGATTATTTGGCTTAACGTAGAAAAATATGCTTAGCGCTAAAGGTAAATATTTGAGATTTGCAAAAGTGGACTTTTTTGTTTGGACAAGAGAAATACAGTGTTAAATAGCCCTGACGTATTGGATTTTGCTTATCTCGAGCCCCTTTCATCTTTGCATCATAGCTACAACTGCGCAGATATAAATTCTTTGCATGTGCTACAATGCAGCCTTTTTCATCTGGACTTTCCTGGACAAAGTGGCCGTGTATTTTTGCCCCCACTTGTAAGGAGAACACTGAAATGTTTGGATTATTAGAAGCTTGGTTAAACAAGAGTGTTATTTACACAGGATTATAATCACTAAGAACACACAGAGGGCACTGCGTGTCTGTTTATCCTACAGACCCAAATGGTAGTTTAGCAGTTCATTGAGCACAGGTTGCTTTAAGATTCCCAGGGATCCTCAAGGAACCTTGGCAATAGTCGGTCAAAGGATGCTCAACCTGACAGAGAATTCTTAGCACCTTCACCACACCACAGTTCTCAGAACTCTTTCAGAAATCTCGGATAGTTAAACTTATATAAAACCAGATCTGTTGTAAGATCATAGAATTGTAGAATTGGAAGAGGCTGTGAGGGTTGTCTAGTCTAGTTTGCTCGAAGCGGGGCTCAAACCCATAACCCTGAGATTAAGAGTCTTGTGCTCTACCATCCTCAGTTAATTTGAATGAATGGGGCTTTGGATACCTGAACATTTGAAACGGGGGCTTCTACTCTTACCGGTGGAGGCTGATCTATCAGGGCAAATGAGGCACTGACCCAGCAACCTCAGTCTGCCCTCAGTCAGTTCCCACCTGCCTGCCTTCTTACATCCAGTGCAGAGCTATCAGCTTCCTCCTTGCAGGACTCAGAAAAGAGGATGGCAGCAAAACAGAAATCTGTTGGCCCTGCCTGCCATTGGCTATGGCGCCATCTACTGTTGGCCTCCCTGCCTTCTGTCCTCCCAGGATGCTGCCACTGTTCTTAACTAACATTAGAAGGAAGCCAGAGTATTTTAGAAAGTAATTTAAATGTCTATGGAAGAGGAGGAAAGAGCTTATTCAGCTTTGGTGCTTTGGCAAATGAATCCCTTAAGAAAGATACATCAATTTTAAAGTGCCAAGCAGGGGGCTTGACTGGGGACAGCTTGGAGGTGTGGCAGAGCTGGGCCCCCAAGGAGTGTGCTGCTCACCTCCTCCTGCGCTTGTCTCCCAACTCCTCTGCAACCCCCCATGCCTCAGTTGCTTGCTCTTCTCTGCCTTCCTTTTCTCTCTCCTGCTACCTCAGGACTCCTGCATACCAGGACTTCTCCAGACCATATCCAGTCTCCTCAGGTGGTGGAGGTGGGTCGGTGGACAAGGGAAGCATTTTTCTCTTTTGCCTCAAGTTGCCAAACCATCCTGGGCCAGGCCTGGCACCAAATTATTATACTAAATAAAAAAGCACCTTCGAGATAGGCTGTGGCTGATGGGCTCTGGCAGTTTATTTGAGGAGAAATAGAAGTCAGCTGAAGTTGTGCTCTAGTCTCTGAACACATCAAGGTACCTCCTGGGTTCTGTGACTGAGAAGGTTACCCTCCCTCATCAGTCAGAAAATGTCAACGTCACTCTTTGTTATCAAGTAGTAGCTGGAAGCTAAAGGTCTCAAACGGACTGACATGTCATGGTTTTCTTCCTGCTCCTGTGTACAGATTGTGCTCATTTGATTTCAGCAAGGATGAAAAGCGGTGTGTGTGTGCGCACATGCGTTGGGGAAACTTCTATCTGATATAACAGAATCATAGAACCATAGAGTTGGAAAAACACCCCAAGGGTCATCTAGTCCAACCCCCTGCAATGCAGGAATCTCAGCTAAAGCATCCATGACAGATGGCCATCCAGCCTCTGCTTAAAATCTCCAAGGAAGGAGAGTCCTCAACCTTCCAAGGGAGACTGTTCCACTGTTAAACAGCTCTTGCTGTCAGAAAGTTCTTCCTGATTTTTAGTCAGAATCTCCTTTCTTGTAACTTGAAGCCATTGGTTCAAGTCCCACCCTCCAGATGAGAAGAAAACAAGCTTGCTCCATCTTCCACGTGACAGCTCTTGAGGTATTTGAAGATGGCTATCATATCTCCTCTCAGTCTCCTCTTTTCCAGGCTAAACCTACCCAGCTCCTTCAGCCTTTTCTCATAAGGCCTGGGTTCCAGACCCTTGATCATCTTGGTTGCTCTTGTCTGCACACGTTCCAGGTTGTCAATATCCATCTTGAATTGTGGTTCCCAGAATTGGACACAGTATTCCAGGTGTGGTCTGACATGAATGCCTAACATGATCTCTGATACAAAGGGCAGGATGACCCCTTTCCACATACAGAGACCAACTGGACTAGCAGTTGAATCTTAGGCTGTGTACACACTCCTGCTTCCTCTGCATTCAACGTGCTTCCACCGCTTGCGGGACGCGGGTGGCGCTGTGGGTTAAACCACAGAGCCTAGGACTTGCCAATCAGAAGGTCGGTGGTTCGAATCCCTGCGACGGGGTGCTCAGTCCCTGCTCCTGCCAACCTAGCAGTTCAAAAGCATGTCAAAGTGCAAGTAGATAAATAGGTACCACCCCGGCGGGAAGGTAAACGGCGTTTCCGTGCGCTGCTCTTGTTTGCCAGAAGCAGCTTCGTCATGCTGGCCACATGACTTGGAAGCTGTACACCGGCTCCCTTGGCCAATAAAGCGAGATGAGCACCGCAACCCCAGAGTCGGTCACAACTGGACCTAATGGTCAGGGGTCCCTTTAGCCTTTACCTTTATACGCACAACATTAGCTACAATCCACATCCTGTATCTCGCCTGTCATTCTTACTGGGCAAAGGGGAAAGAAAAACAGTGGGTCCTCCTTCCCTCCATCTCTCCCTTCTCCACAGCAAGGGACTGCAGCTCTGAACAGGGTTGGTGAAACACAGCAACCTTTTGTCACCGGGCCCACTCATACATAATATTTAAATGTCGTGTCCCACTTTGAATGACCACCTCAGAATTTCTGAGACATGTAACCGTCAGACTGTCGTGAGGAGTCCGGTTTTCAATGTGTTCCTTAGGCCAGATGCCTCCAAATAGAGACTCAATAGTCTGGAATAATGTGCTACTCTTTTTTTTTTGCACCATGTTATGCTCACTGATTTGTAGTGACATGATACTTCTCTGTGTTGTGTGAGTCACTCCAGAGTAACAGCATGCAGCTGCCATGGAACATCAGGTTAAAGCAGCCTCCTCCTGGTTGTTGCTTACGAATCTCAGGAGGTAACTTTTCTTTTTTAAAACATCTGAACCAGGCCACTGATCCTCTCTCCCACACTCTGAACACACTGAAATATTGTGATGACTCCCGTTATTCTTGCAACAATGCATTATAGCAAGGGAATGTGCATCTCCAAATGAAAAGCGTAGGCCTTTGGTACAGTTTAAGAGAGTGGAGCCTTGTGGTACTGGCTAGTGATGGGGAAGACATTCGATTCAGGTCTTATTGGAAGCAGAATAATCAAATGTACTTTCTGAAACAAGATGCAGACTGAAACACAGCTGTCCTTTGAAATTCACCCTTATCCGAATTTTGCTTCGCAGTTTGCCAACCAAACTATGATTACAAAAATGCATATATTAAGAGAAAGTGTGCATAACAATTAAGATATTAGTGAAAATAATGTACCCCAAATGCATTGTATTGGGGAAAATGGCTTGCAAAAATGCACACATTAGTCAAAATCGTTTGTTCAAAAAATGAATTCTCATGAGATCTTAAGAAAAGAAAGTCTGCAAGAAAGAAAGTTTGTTTTTTATTCTAAGCTGCTTTAGGCAGGCATTTGACTTGATAAGTGGGCTAAAAATATTTTGAATAAATATTGAATAGCACTGTGTGTACATATGAGGCTTTGGGTTTTCACTGAAATACATATATATGTACAAACATACCTTGTGTTACAATATTGTTAATAGCAGGGCCCCATGCCTTAAACTATAGCATGAGTAGGCAGATAAAAAAGGATGGCAATGTAAAAAAAGAAAAGAAGTATGATTTGCTTTGAAAAGATAAAGCGCTTTTATTTTCAAGCTGGCCCAAGAACCAGCAAGAGACCTTTTCTTGTTAAGCTCAGGCTTCCAAATGTAGACAAGTCATGCTTGGTATTGTGCATTAGTCTAAGAATAATAAGATCCACAGGCTACAAATTTGTGGTCAGTTGCC
Organism: Podarcis pityusensis; assembly: GCF_964106645.2. Lineage (NCBI taxonomy): Eukaryota > Metazoa > Chordata > Lepidosauria > Squamata > Lacertidae > Podarcis > Podarcis pityusensis. The sequence continues at coordinate 64,449,911 of NC_138032.1, forward strand.
AGAATGGAATTTCTGTTGACTTGTAGCAGAAACATTTGCAAGCAAATGATTTCAGAATAAAAAATAAAAAATCTGTAATTAAATGCTGAGTGAAAATCCTTTATCTACTGAAGTTAGGGCTAAATCTGTATTGATGGCTGATGTGGTACTGTTGCTTAGCATGCTATCAATGCTATACAGACTTAATGGCTACCTCATCTGGACTCCAAGCCCATATCTGCACCATACCTTTAAAGCCGTATATTACCACCTTAAACAGCTGTGGCTTACTCCAAATAATCCTGGGAACTGTAGTTTGTTAAGGGGGACCTTGAGTTGTCATGTGTCCCCATGTCCCTGATAAAGCTACAGTTCCCAGTATTCCATGAAAGAGGGGGTTGAATATTTAACAATTCTGAGAATTGTAGCTCTGTGAGGAGGTGTCCTACCAGCACCCTTAACAAACTACAATTCCCAGGATTTAAATGCATCGTGCAGTTGGGGGCCTTAGTTTCAAAGATCAGATGCAGCGACCAAAGAGTGTGCTTTTTGATTAGTATTAGCTAGATGTTTGGAGGATTCATGTTGGTGTTTACATATTGACTCATCACAATGCTTCCTGATTAAACACTCATAATATTCTACTTGTGTTTCAATAAATGAGCTGTGTATTAATGCAATCAAGCGTGCCTAGCAATTAAACCCCAAGGATGGCAATTTTTACACAAGATGCAAGCCATTTTGGTTTCAATCAGGGTTGGTTTCAGCAGGAATAAAAATGCTCTAGACATTGCGTCAGATCCCTTAAAAAGCAACGTGCTTTTATGCACTTAATTGGTGATCATCTTCATTCTATCAAAGCTTTGCGGTTATTATAATGGCGCTGTCAGAGATTTTAAAGAGCCTTTAGAGTGACAACCTGAAGTTTTATTTTCTGCACTCGCATTGCAAAGACGGCCATATAATTAGTCACAAATTTATCTCTGTCTTTCAACGCAGAGCTGAACTTATCTTTGGTATTCTGGATAATTAATGTATCTTTGGGATAGGCAAAACCTATGGTGGCATTCAAGGCTGCACTGTGATAAAAGTTCCATCTGCTCAACCATTGCAGCTTGTTTAATGGAATGATCCACGCTCCTTCCCCTGTGTGTCAATTTTTGGGGAACACACTGAGCAACTGGAAGTCCTTGCAGAGGTCTTGCACTGGTGGGACTCATTAGGGTAACAGCCATGAGTGTAGATCAGCCTGGGGAGAAGTCAGAGTATAGTGAGAACATACCCTCCAACATTTCTCCAATGAAAAGAGGGACGTCCCATTCCATAATGATAATTTTACTACAGTCATACCTCGGGTTACAGATGCTTCGGGTTGTGTGATTTTGGGTTGTGCACCGCGCTGAACCCGGAAGTACCAGAACTGGTTACTTCCAGGTTTCGGCGCATGCACAGAAGTGCTAAATCGCACTTTGCGCATGTGCAGAAGCGTCAAATTGTGATCCGCACGGTGCTGCAGGTTGCGAACGTGCTTCCCACACGGATCATGTTCGCAACCTGAGCGTCCACTGTATTCATGTTACTTGGTTGCCACAGCCATGTTACTTACACCTGTTACTGGGTTGCCCCAGCCACTCTGAGTGGCTTCCAACATATATAAAAACATAATAAAACATTAAACATTAAAAAGCTTCCCTATACAGAATTGCCTTTAGACGGCTCGGGGGTCAGGTAACTCCATACCCTCCAACATCAATGAAAATAGGGACATCCTAAGGAAAAGTGGGACATTCCGGGATCAGATCAGAAACCCAGATGGCTTCTCTAAATCAGGGACATCCCTGGAAAATAGGGGCACTTGGAGGGCCTGTGAGAAGGGAGGATCGCTGAAAGAAAGAAACAGTGGCAGTTTAAAACCCTTTCCACTTTCTTTCATGCCCCAATTTTATGCCCCCACAGGAGTATTCATTAGTAGTAGTAATAGTAGTAGCAGCAGCAGTATGGGAAGCAGTCCTAAGCTTTGTATGAACATTTGCTGCACAGATTTAGAATGTTTAGAATCCATTCTCTTGCTCTGACTTACAGCAGCAATTTATGGGTATGAGGCTGGTAATAACTATCCTGTCAACACTGTTTATAATTGGATTGTGATATCTTTGGGACATGGATAAATTCTGTTTGTGTAGCACAAAACAAAATGGAATTGTGCCATCGGGCAGTGTAGTGGTAAAACAATTCTATTTTTATGAGCAAGAGGAAAGAGAAAATTGATTCTCTGCTTAAGAATGGATTTCAAAGTGAGCGTTCTGACCACCAAGTTTGCTATCTAATGGTGTCAGGATTTCTCATCAATCCTGAACCTTTACAGTGATAAACAAACAAACAAACAAAAACCCCTCAAGGTACGTGGGCCACTCTCCACATGATTTTCAACAGAATCGTATGTTCCAAATCCTGCAAATATTGTGTTTCGAGCTTGCAAACTTAAATGGTAAAATTTAGGCTATTAAATTTGAACCATTGGAAAGATTAAAAATATTTAAGTTTTTACCAAATGGAAAGCCATTATATTTAGTTAGTGTTCCATAGCATATGAAAAAATCTTTGGCACAATTTTCCCTGATGGTGCAAATCTGTGGATTTGAGGAATGGATTTCTGTGGCATGGATTTCCCCATTTTGAATTTTGGTTTGCAATAAGTCATAAAGTATCTATAGAATATCTTTTATATTACAGACCTTTGGGAGCGAGAGGGGGTTGTACATGCATGTTTCCCTAGCTCTTGCACCACATAACGACATTTGTAGTCCTAAATCTGTAGAAACTAATCCACGGAACTCGCTCCCAGGGATGTGCGGTTGCCTCTGTCACTTCCAAACTTCAGAAAGACTTTGAAGACCTAGCAATTCCAAATGGCTTCCAATGGAGATTATTATGTTAAGTCTGATGTTGGCTTTTTGACAATTGGTATCGTTTTTATGCTCTCGGATGCCTAAGTTCTCCACTATGGTCAACCTATGGTCTATTAAAACAAATTAGACGTGCACGATTATTTCCCCATAAATAACTGGTGCAAGGGTGGGTGGGGAGGAGTGCTGAACTGGATTAGGACGAGTGCTGAACTGGATTAGGACTATGGCATGGGGGAAGGGCACTTTAACCTCTTTCCCCAACTGTGGTCCTGACCTCAATCCAGGGGCCATGCCCTATCTATTTGCAAAGGAAGGAAAGTTCCCAACGGCATCAGTAGCCAGCAAATCTGAATCAGGACAATGGCAGGAGCAAAGGATGAAAGACATGGTCCTGATCTTTCCCACCCCTTTCACATGCTGGTGGGGCTGGGTGGGAATCATGAATGCCAGGGCTAGAGAAGTTTATAACATCGCTTCTTGCTTGGCCCTAAGCCTTCTCTGCTTGGTCTCAATTCCATTTTCCTATTACATAATTATCACTTCTGGCTAGCAATTACACATTCTAGACACACATACAGACATGTCCTAATTAGCGAGTTGGCTTGCCTATTAGGAGAAGTGACAGCAGTAGGCGGAAGATAAGGTAGATTGGTACACCTTGAAAATTTGGGGGTATCATTTCCAATAACCTGATACTCTGTAATCATTATCATCTCGCCCTCTTTATTGTTTCATAATTATAATCCTTTTCAATTAAGTTACAGCGTTTTGGCTTTTAGTCAGCAGGCTGCCTGAATTTACATCTCAGCTGAGTTGCATCTGATAAACTTAACCGCAACCTATTCCAAGAAACAATGCATCAAATGGAAGCTTTGGAGACTCACTGGCTTCTGCGTAATTACAATGGCAATGTGATGGAAACTAAATCCTTTCAAAGTTGGGCATTATTTGTGCTGGATGAATTCATGAAGGGAAAATAGCAGCTGGCATTACTTGTTGCCTTTTCCATCCAAACCTAGTTTACCCTTATTCCTGAATTCTGAGGTTCCCTGCTCCTGTCTGCTGTAAAAATGAAATTACATTGTTTTCTATTCTGTCAATGGGAGTACCAGAATAATAGCTGGCTTACTAGCAGCTGTTTCCCCAGTGATCCTACTTTTATTTTGCTGAGGGCCAGTTCATGCCCCCAGGAGATTGCCAACATGGCACTACAAGTGCCACTGTGCCCACCAGTGTCCACGAAAGCTCTCAATAAATATCGAAGCCGCACTTTGGTTTTCAAACGTTTTGGAAGTTGAACGGACTTTCAGAATAGATTCCAAGGTACGACTGTATTTTGTGTTGTTTTAAACCCAATTTGCAGTTGTTTCTGGTGTTGTTAGCTGCTTTTAAGACATGTCTGAAAGTCATACATAGACACAGGCAAGCGGGTGGGCGCACGCACACACTTAAATAAATAACAAGAATGCTAAATAATAACAACATTGAGAACTATGGAACCGATCGCCTTAAATCCAGCCAGATTTGTTGTCTATAATGCTGCTGCTGAAGTTTTAATTGCTCAGACTTCCAATTTGACAAATTTACCTAGATAACAATATGCAATTTGTGTTTTGAGGATGGCCCTTACACCTGAATATCCTCTTCAGCTTGTAATTTAAATCAAGGAGATGACAAGCTCATGCGCCAGTTTTGCACCTTCGTGGTCTTCATTCCTCAGACCTGGCATTCAGAAAGGCAGCTGCTGCATAAGGTATCTGGCGTTCAGGCTGTTACCGGTAACTTTTGAAATTGACTTGAAGATTTTAAATGGGTACAAAACATGGCCCTGTCACCTGAGTCCTGGTTTGAATAATCGGCCTGGCTAGGAAAGTCCAAGATAGGGTCAAACTACACATTTCATTGGCTACTTAGCTGTGCCTTTTAACTGAAAGGTTTATTTATATTGATCGTCTAGCACGAGTAGCCTGATCCAGACTGGGACCCTAGCATGGGGAAAGGAGTATAACCATTAATTTATCTGCCTGATTTTTGAACAACTCCTATGGAAAGGTGTGTCCTGCACTCTGTATTCACAAAAATTCTTCACTGGGCTGGTTATACAGAACTGCTCCTTTCTACCACAAACCAGCAAAATGATACATTAAATACCAGGTATGCGACTGACAATAATCCAGGCTTCTAAAATGAGAAAAATAAATGTTTCTGTTGGTTCCTGCATGCAAAACAGAAAACTGCCCTTGGATCAGAGGCAGAGAAGTCAGCTAACGTGAATGGCGGCATAATCACCTCTGCAAAGTGTTCTGGAGTCCACCTCTCATAACCAGTAACCATTTCATTTCTAGGGCAGATATTTTCAGGCCAATTTCGCTGCTGGCCATAGATACTGCTAAATATTAACTTTCGCTTACAGTACAGACAATGGCAGCAGTTTGTGTTTTTCTCTTCTAATGATAATCTCTGTTGTTCACTACTCCCAAGTACAGCACTTATTTGGTTTTCTTGCTCCAATAAATGCTTGAAGGGATAGAATGAGAGCAAGCTCAGGATAATTGATTGACAGCGGAACAATGGCATGATTAATCCTGAATTTAGTTTTTTGTGTGAGGAGGAAGGAAACGAGAAGGGAGGAGGGGAAAGTAGCTTAAATTTTCTCACATTAAAAAACTTCTCAATTCCAACATGCCATTTTTACTTCCAACACACAGAAGGCTCATTTTAAGTGCCATATTTGTGACACGGCCTTGAATAGTAACTGACATGCCCAGGTCAATTATTATCTTTTGGGAAAATCATATACTGTGTGTATTCTGTAAATGCCACTACAGCTAGTCAATTTCATCCAGAGTTATAGCATGTAAACTGCTAAAGCTCAACTACCGTGGGAATTATACCTATTGTCCTATCTAATGAGACATTAAGTCCTAAGCCTGGAATATATATTCAAAACAAATTCTGTGCAAAGGTACCAGGTTAAATGCTTTCAAAAATGCTTCCCAAACCTGGCTTTTCAGATGTTGTGAACTGCAGCTCCCATAATCCCTGAGCACTGGCCATGTTGGCTGGAGCTGATGAGAGTTGTAGTCCAAAACATCTGGAAGGCACTAGGTTGGGGAAGGCTAGCCTCAGATCTTCAGTGGTGTAGATCTCAGGTGGATGGTTTAGAATGATGCCTACTTGGAAAACTTCTTTATGAATTCAAAATGGTCAAATATAAATCTAGACATAGGCTTGTGCCCTCAAATCAGGCAGACTTTGCATTTAATGAGCAAAACATACATTAAGCTTTTGTTGTTTTTTTAAGCTGCACCCTGAATTGCTTAAATTTGGAAAACAAACCTCAATGTGTCACAGCTTAGAAATAAAAAACTGTAACTAATGGACAGCTCCCTCCAGATACTGTCAAGCCACAGCTTCCATCATCCCTGATCATGGACCATGCTGGCTGGGGCTGATTGGAACTGGAATCAAAACAATATTGGGAGGGCCATGGGTTAGTCAACTCTTCTGTAATTCTGAACACATCTATTCAGTAGTAAGCCCCATTAGACATAGGGGAACTTACCTCTGGGTGCACATGCCCAGGATTGCACTGCTAGAATGGAATTTCCTTTTTCATAATTGCGAAAACAAAAACAAAAATCCACCCTTGCATTTTCCCAGTGGTGATTTCTCCCATTTGCTGTCTTTCAGTCCTAAAAAATAAAAAATAAATAAAAAAATCTCATTAAGTCTTTCAAGAACGGAAAACAACAAATGGGTAAAAATCAGTAAGAATGTGAGACACACCAAAATATCACAAGGTAGGCATGCTGCTCCAAATCGTAAGCCAGATTTGAGTACTCAAAACCCAGTTACTCACAATAGATTCTCCTTGAATTCAGTAGGATCATTTGCAACACTGTGGTTTCAGATTTTGTAGCTGTCATTATGCTCTGCTTGGCTACGCGTACAGCAATATGAGCGATAACCATCTTATTATTCTGAAGTAATGTCTTAGCATTAACAGGCTGGCAGGAAGATGCTCTTTTCTAATGACATGCCATTATTTTTGTGTGAAAGAATCTTTTCTCATTGCTGGGGGAAGCATCTTCATTTTCAAGGTCTGCAAAAGAAAAGTCAGAAAGGAACTCTTGTTGGCTTTAAAAAATTGGATGGCTTTATAATAATAATAATAATTTGTAGGGCGTGCATAGAGAAATCAGTGTCAGGGCTGTTACAATTCCAGGGGTGCTTCTGGAACAATATTGGTGGTGGTGGTGGTGAAGACAGACAAAAATGGACAAAAAGTAGGATGCAAGGAGGAATCCATGCCATATTTATATGGGAAGCGAATGCAGAAAGCGCCTGATCCATCTGCACCTGATGCATAGAAAAATTCCCCTTACCACTTGGCAGGATGATACCGTGCTGAGTTGCATACAGGGTAATTACATGACTAAATCAAGATTTTTAAAATTCCACTACCACTGTCTGTTCTGCACATCTGCCAGGATGTTTCTGTTATCATCAGCACTGCTTTGTAAATGGCCACTGTGCTTATTTTACAGTTCATCTCATTATTTATCTCTATACCCATATAGGTGGGGAGGTGTATGTATGTTCATGCGTATATGTGTGCAGGTGATTGCTAGAAACTTGCATTCCTCCCCCCACCAAAAAATAATATGCAAATAAATGTGTGTGTGCGCACATTCAGTTGCACTAGGAAGTTTCTGATGGGACTCACTGTTAGCACCAACCAGCGGATTTGCACCAGTGGGCCTTGCTTGCAAAGGAACAATGAGGAGCTGGTGTACAGCCTAGCAGGAGATGGGATGAGTGTGCTCATGCTCATGTCGAAAGGTGTAAAATGGGGGTATTTGTTGGTGTGTGGTGGGTGAAGGAGGAGACTGTGGTTCTTGAACCGCCAGCAGAGAGGCTGTTGTGCTGGCATAAAAAAGAAAAACATGGCTGCACAAAGTGAAAAAAGCCAGCATAATAGTTGTGCCAGTGGAATCTTGCTGTGCAACCCCCTTGTACATAAAGGAAGCATTGGAAGCACCACAACACGTGATTGGGCATAATTTATTTCAAAGCAATTGGTTGCACAACCAGCTGGGAGCTGTTACTCACACCCTCAGCCTTCGGCTAACACAAACCAATTTGCTAGCACAGCTAGTGCACCACAAAGCAACTTTAAGTTAGCTCAATGTTGAATTTCACTCTGGGGCTTTCGGGTTTTTGTTTTTGAAACATTTGTATCTATTAGGTGATATCCAATTTAGTGGTCCATTGCTTTCAGTGGGTCTACCCTGAAAACCACTAACATCAGATATCACCCCTAGAATTTCTTTTTCATATTTGTGTTTTAATAATGTTGCAGGTAAGATACAAGAGCTGGTTGTAAATTTATTTTGCTATTGAGTTGTTGTTGTTGTGCATTTTGGTTTTGTTGCAAACCAGCCTGGGATCCCCGCACGATGAAAGGCAGGATATCATGCAGCAGACAAACAAATCAAAGAAACCTGGAGAGAAACCTCTTTAAAGGAAAAGGGATTGGAACAAAAGCAAACAAAGCAGCAAGTCAACTTGTGGTGATAATAGGCCTAAACAGCAGAGAAATGGCTCTTCCCAAAAGTGTAGCTTCTCAAACATGTGTAATGCAATAGCAGCCCTTCAGCTTTAGTAGTTGGCTATGGCCTCTTTGCTGCTCAATAATGTCACATCTGGTGAGATGTGCAGCAGTCTAAGACATGGGCATAGATTTTGTGATTTTCATAAGGACTTTGACGAAAAATGCTACTTCCTTTTTCAACTTGTTTTATATGCAAAGCATGGATGGAATAGCTGTCTCAATGTGTAGCAGCTGCTAACATATTGTGCTGTGAAAAACCCTATGAGACGAGTATTTGTTCATCAGCTGGGCACAGCTGGCCTGTAGGGTGAGATTTTGACATTCATTAACTAAAATTTGAACAATATATTTAAATGATTACGCAGTGGAGTGCCCTGAAAAAGGCACTGTAGAATTTCAAGAGTTTCCGATGCTCTGATGTTGTAAGAAATGCGGAAAGGATTCCTAGCTCACTCTTGTGTCTTCAGGATAAATGAGAAAGGTTCTGTGGTAGTAGCCAGATAACAGACAGAACGGCCAAAGATGTCTAGCAAGTTATTGAAGCAATGTGCGTTAGTAACCATCACTTTCTACAAATGCTTTCAGTCTGAAACTTGTTTCTTTATTAATTATGAAGTCACAATGGATATAAAATATAATCAGTGCTGTTTTTCTAGAAAAAGAGGTGCTAGAACTCACCGTGAACGCCTCCCTTGTTCTCTTACAATGGTAATGGCGCCCACCTGAGAGATGCTGGAACTGAGTTTTTTCAGTGGCTGAAAAAAGAAGAAGCCTTGAATATAAATTTTCGTAGTCCTCTGGTAATTTTGTAGCTTTAGCTATGATCCTTGTGAAAAGACAGCTCTTTCTGTTTTAATATCGTTTCATAACAAGAAAGCTCTGCCTACTTAATTATGAGTGGGAGAACCACATAACAGATTTGGAATAGGAGGGTTGCACTTAGATTTCTACTGCAAGTATGTGTGACACTCGAGTTTAGAGTGTGAGATTCCCACCATGGTTCTTTCTGAGAGCCTCCCCTCCTCCCCACACTCTGCTTCCCCACTTAAATGTGGTCAAAAAACTGTGGTGGGGGAGGGAAGAGATCCCTGGAATCAGAGGTGTTTGTGTGAGATATATCCAGCCTCATATAACCAACATGCTTATTTCTAATTAATGCATGAAGGAGTTAAGACCATAGAGTAAGCTGTCCTGCCATGCTTAGCTAAGTCACACCTGCTCACCTTGGGAGGAAGGGCTACCAAACTCTTTCTCCCCAACCATGTGAATTCAGCCAGTAAGGATGTCTAAGCTGGGTGTCCAGGCTTAGACCATGTGGCTTTAGCAAGCCATCTTTGTGTTTTTATACATTTTACAGAAATCTTTTTAGAAGCATTTACTACTTTAACCTAATTTTTGTTGCCTGTCTTTTCTTGCTGCTGTATGGGAAAGCACATGAACCGGATCTTTGAAGAGTTTGTAAGTAAACCATTTTTAACTTACCAAATGTGTGGTCTTTTTCTATGCTAAGGGAAGCAGGGAGCTTTGTAAGGGGATTTTTAAACGTGTAATAGCCTATATTTCCATGCTTTACTTTGCTGCATGTTTTGTCATTTTAAATGTCTGCTGGGGCTCTCTTGGCAAAGAGTACTTGCCCCAAACCTGGATCCTAGGCATCCAGAGAATGCCTTTTTATTTCACCAACTCTATTTTTCTATTGTACCAAATACAAAAGCCAACAGTTTGGGTTCAATATGAAATGAATTTGGGCAGTATTCTCCAAAAACCCAGTGTCCAACTCTCCCATTTCTAGAGTTCCTTTTTTAACCATTCTGGTACTGATGTGTGTGAGTTTCTGGTGATTTCCAAAGTTGTCCCAAACAAAGTAAGGCACTGATTAGGATATTAAAACCAATTGTAAATCCATTTTTCAACTTTTGTTATTAAGTAGCTCAGCAATACTGCATGAGAGGAGGGAGCTGTTGTGCTCAGGTCCTGTGTTCAGGCTTCCCATAAGCATATTGTTAGTCACTGTCAGATCAGAATGCTGGACAAGATGGCCTGATTCAATAAACTTATCTAATGTTGTTATGTTGAGGAAAATACTCTGAGATCCCACGTTAACATTTTTGTTTGGTATCACAACGCTTCCCAGAGAGTTCTGCAGCAGTGCCCTTTCATCTACAGTGAAATCCATCTTGAGGGAATATTTTAATAATCGTTTTGAATTTGGGGTTTGTTTGGGGGTGTTGTTTATTTTTGCGTTTTAGGAATATTGCCATCTCATGTAGCAATATCTTTAATTTGTAAACAATAAACAGTGTTTGATATATTATTTTTCATTTTGTACCATTTACTGCACAACAGAAGCAATCAGAACTTAAAGTAGCAGCAACGGAAGCCCAGAATGAGACATCTTGGCACTAAGGAGCCTCTTCTTAAATTAAGCTTCTGAATTTCAAATATTTTCTAATGCATCTCAGAGGTACCTGTGATGCAAGGCACAAGATTAATAAGTCTTTCATTCTCGCCATTTTATTAATCAGTCAGTCATTTATTTGCTTAAAACCAAATGGTCAGCACAAAGCCATGTAATCATTTTTTTAAAAAAATGATGACAGCTGCAGAAAGGGATTTGTTAAAAATGGGCTTCACACCAGTTATCATGGCTTGGTAGGATAGCCACACTATGAATGTGCTACTCAAGATATTATTTTTATTGATCTAAACTCCCACTTGAACTTAATTATAGATTGCAAGATAGCTGGCAGAAGATGATATCTAAATTTATATGACCAACCACACAGAATATCCAGTGAGGTACTGTTACTAGATATACTACAATATTATGGCTCTGTTAAACTATAAATGATTGCCACCATCCAGATAAAATTATAAAGACAAGGGCATTTCTGCATTCATTTATCTAATTCCGTTTTATGAATCTCTTCCCATAAAATATCATGAATACGAAGAGCTGGGTGTATCTGCAAGCTCCACATGCACAGCCCTGGACTACTGGGAGCTGAAGTCTTGGCCTATAGTGATGTTCAAGGCCGGCCCTTTGATGAAACAGAGTGAAGCAGCTGCCTCAGGTGGCAAATACTGAGAGGTGGGGAGGGGAGATGACAGAGCTGTGAGTGCCATGTGGCCTGCCCTGTACCCCCTAAGCTAGCTGGCTGCCCTCAAGGGCAGTGGAGAATACTTTCCTTTCACCAGTATTGGAATAAGATTAAACTGCCAATCCTATTGGCTTCTGTGTATGCCTCGGGGGGTGCAGGGCATCTTGTCCTTTGCCTCAGGCAGCAAAATGCATTGAGCTGACTCTGATGATGACCCAGCATAGGTTGCCTTAGGCAGCAATATCTATTGAGCCAGCACAGGTTGTTTCTTTGCAGCTTTCTTATGATTTTGCACTTCCTTTTGACATATGGGAATGAGCCTTTTCCTCCACTTCCAAGAAATATACTAGATATTTCTCAACAGACAGGAATATCTATCTATCTAGGGAACTGCGAAAGTGTTTCAGCAGATTGAGAGCTGCACCGCTCATTATCCTGATTTCAGCCTTCTTTGTTTTGAAGTAGGCATTGATTTGGCTCAGTGTTTCAGAACGGATGCAAGCAACATCTTAAGCAGTAATAAACAAAAAGAACAAATCACTAAAGATTCTGCATTTTCCCAGAAGTGAATGTTACCCGTTTCTCTTTTAAATGCTACAATATTTATGATTTGAGAGCCTGCCCTGTACCCAAGGAGCCATGGATCTGATATGGAAAAAATGGAGGAATGCCAAACATTTCATTTTGACTTGTTGCAGAGTAAACAAGCAAATAAAAGCAAGACACCCACCCTAGGAGTGACTGGCACAAAAGGATGCTTAAATATAGAGGAGACCTAGACGCAGGTCTAGGTAGCAGATCTAATACATATTCAAATTCATCACATGAGGAGAATAATGCCTGAACAGGGCACACCTTGAAGAAGCAGCGTACAGGAAAGGGCACTTGTCACCACCACACATACAGCTGCTGTAGACACAGGTGGAGTGATATCTAGAAACAAATACAATGGTACCTTGGGTTAAGTACTTAATTTGTTCCGGAGGTCCATACTTAACCTGAAACTGTTCTTAACCTGAAGCATCACTTTAGCTAATGGGACCTCCCGCTGCTGCTGCGCCACTGGAGCACAATTTCTGTTCTCATCCTGAAGCAAAGTTCTTAACCTGACGCAATATTTCTGGGTTAGCAGAGTCTGTAACCTGAAGCTTATATAACCTAAAGCATATGTAACCCGAGTACCACTGTACATTTGCAACCTATTGCTTATCTGAGTCCGTTGTTGAGTCCATTTGTTGATGCTACTGTGGGTGCACTTTCTGCTAGACACATGCGCTGCTTGTAACTGGCCTTGCCTTGGGACCACAATGCTTGGGACCACAATTACTGATGAGCCAAGGACAAGTCTGTTCCCCTTTTTGAAGAAACATTCATATGGAATTGTCCCCCATGTCTCATCAGTTACATTGGGCTTGACTTTATGGATGTTAATTCAGTTCAAAGCTCCATGTGCTGTTCATCTGCTTGGGAAGGGCTGTATCCCAGCGGCAGAGCATCTGCTTTGAATGCAGAAGGTCCCAGTTTCAATCCCTGGCATCTCCAGGTACGGCTAGGGAGAGATCCCTTTCTGGAGAGCCATTGCCAATCAGGGTAGACCAATGGTTCCCAAACCCTTTCCTCCATGGCCCACTTGAACATTGCTAGGGCCTTGGTTGGACACTTAATTATTTTTCTGTCCCTTTGTAGCAGTTGTAAAAAATGGATGATTTTTAATTGCTTCTTTTTCATTATTATACATTGCATTTTATTATATTACAACATGGATTCCATAGAATTCAAACTGCAATGTAACAAAATGCAACATGGGAAATAAAAGAAGCAATAAAAAATACATTTAAAAATCAAAATGAATATTTAGTATGGTGGTTGTGCTTTCTCCCATCTTCAACCACAAATCCACAGGCGGCACTGAAGGCCACCTGAACAAAGCTTATGGACCACAGTTTGGGAATCCCTGGTGTAGACAACACTGCCCGAAATGGGCCGATGGTCTGGTGCAGTATAGCGCAGCTTCCTATGATTCTATCTGGTAGTTTGAAATGATGCCTATATTTTCCTCACACAAACCTTGTCACTTGCACAGGCTAACCCAGTGTAAAACATGAGTTCAGAGACTATGGGTGGTATGCAATGAAGTTTTACTCAGAGTAGACCCACTGAAATTAATGGACCTCACTTAGTCATATTGCTGAAGGACACGAGGGATATAAATAATATGCAGGTATACGAGCAAAAAAAAACAAACTAATCAGAGGGGTGGAAACCAAATAAGTTAGTCAGAGAATGAGAGCAAAGAATGAATTAACGTTTACATAAAGACTTAACAGGTTAAAAAAGGAAAAGGGGAAGCCGACCTGATAATAAAGAAAGAACTTGAATAAATGAGGAAGCCCTGAAATCTTTGCCACTTTAACATTCATACTAAACAAGAGGGAAAATTAACAAGTGTGAACATTGGCTTTGCTCTGCAACAGGGAAGGGGAAGTCATTCAAAGCATAACTAATACAAGGTCTGTAGCGGGGAGTTATCACCTTCCTCCAGGAGGCACAGCAGCAACAGCCTTATTTCAAATGGTATGATCAATTTGTTTTGTCCCTTAAGCAAATTTACTTGAAGGAAGCTACCTCTCCATGCAACTTGAAATGGGACATTGCAGCCCCTCCTCGTGGGTATATTGAGTACTGCTTGAAAGAGACAGCCAGCATTCCTTGAGATGAGGGGCATCGTGTAATCGGTAGGCATGTCAACTGTGGTTTTCCTCAGGTTCTCATTTTTCCAAGCTTAAGTTCAGTTCTCCATATTTCCATATCAGTCTGCATATTTTTTTTAATGAAATCCCCATGAAAATTCACCAGCATCTCTGTGGGGATTTCTCCAAAGAGGTTACATTTTATATTTTATTTTCACTAATATGTGTGTTCTTGTGTACACTTTACTTTAGCGTATGCATTTTTTGTACACATTGCATGGCTAAAGAACTTCACTGCAAATTTCAGACAAATGCGAATTTGTGAAAGATGTCTGTTTCCGTTTTGTATCATTTCAGAAAAGTTAGAATTTGGTACGCTTACCTGCAAATGTGAGCTGAATCAAATTCTTTCCCCACCCCTGGTTAGGACATCATTTTTAGCCATTTTGGGGCGTTCTCTTTCTTCATTGAATAAGGGAGAGTGAGGGCATGCTTGCAAGCTCTGCCTCTCCTATATATCACCTCCCCTTCATTTGAAGCCCATCACAAGTGGGAGCAGCAGGGACCCTTCTCTACCTGCTGCATAATGAGGGCTCCAAAATGCATGGAGAAGACTCCCAATGGAAGGAGAAGTTCACCCTGAAGAGGGCTAACGAAGCACAAATTTCCCCATGACAAAAGACAGGCACAGAGTGACAGGTTCATAGATCCAGCATACATAACGCAAGCTATTTGTGTTGAGTTCTGGGACACCACTCAGAAAACCAAGGTAGCAGAGAATTACTTTAAACAGTGTGCCCACAATTTATAAGATTGCCTTGTCACATACTAGAGTGCCTAACTTTCCTTTCCTTTACAACATTCTGAAAGGATATTTGAATATTCAATGCGACATGAGATAGCCATCATAACCCCTACCCCGTTCTGTCACATTAGGGTATTTTTGGTCAAATTTCTCCCCTTGGAGAAAGAAGACTCCAGGTTACCCCACAACAGGTGGGCACGACAGGTGGGCAACAGGTACCCCACAAAAGGGGACAGTGGGGTTCTGGAACACTGAAGGATTTTGAATTCTTTCACAGCCAAGATCCAATAATGCCTCTTGACACCTGTCTATTAAAGATAAGTGTGTATGTTTGAATGTGTGGTTGGTCCTTTATTTGTGGTGCGAGGTTACCTGGCTTGGTCCTTGTGTTATCTGGCATCTTAAAACTATAGTTTATCTAAACCAATGTTTAGATAAGGGAGAAGTGAAAGAGATGGTGTTCTGCTTGCCTACCTCACCACTTCTGCCACCGAGAGGGAGGCATTCCATCATGTGGGACTGTCGCTTGCTTTCCCCTACCCCAGGTGGAGAAGGCAAGTGAGAAGGCAAGGCACCCTGGCTTCTGCTGAGTTCAGCGGGAACTGAGGTGTGGTGGCAGTGGAAGTAGGGCATAGTTGGTCAGGTCATGGTGTGGCAATTCCACAGCTGCCAGGGAATTCTGAGGTGGCCTGGCCCCTTCCTTGATAATTTTGGAGCCCCCCCCCCCCACTGATGGTGTGTTTGGTGTGAATTTTTAAATTACCAGAGTTTGTATTTACATTGTTTCAGGAAGTGCAAATTAGGTAATGTCACCTTCAAATGAGAACTGGATCTAATTTCTCCCCATCCTAATCTGTCTTAAGTGGGGGGAAATTATGAGCTGACATTTTGATACTAGTGACATCACATGGGTGCTGCAGAAAACTTGCATGCATGAGCAGCACTGAGCCCACAATAAATACCACTCTGGAAGCTCCCTTAGATGTGTAGGAGGAGATACAGAATTACACCATGAGCAGAACCTGCTAAATTTCTGCCCAAACAGTGAAGTGCTACAGAACTTGGCAATGCCACCTGCTTGGAGAAGGAAGTTCGAATGAGATCAGTCCCTGAAGTAGTGCAAGAATGAGAACCTTGAGCCAACAGAATGAGGTATATGATAGTAAAAGGTGCAAGGAAAGTTGGACAGAATTCCATTTAAACAAAAGAAAAGAAGAGTTTGGCAATTCAACTCAACCAGGGGTCACATTGAAGGTACCATCCCACCAGGTGGCTCTGATAATTATCACTGCAGAGTTCTCTTTTTTTTTTTATAAAATTTTTATTGGATTTTCACATTTTATAAAGACATCCCACACACAAAAAAGACACAGACAAAAACATGTATAATTTCAAAACCTTACTTTCTTAACCTTGTTCCTTGACTTCCCCCCACCCCCCCTTCCTACATCCCAATTCCCATAATTAAATCAGCAAGTTGTTATTTCTCCTCCTTACCATATTAATATTACATCTCTTATAAAAAAAAATTAAATTCTTTCCTAAGGTGGACCCACGTTCCCTTCCATCGATTTCCCATTTTATATTAAATATGGATCATATTAGCTAAACCCCAAAATCATAAACGTTTTTAAAATTCTATTTTCCCCTCCCTCCCAACCCCGGTTTCCGTCCCTTCCCTGATACGTGTCCACAATAACAGTTCTTAGCCTGGATTCCTCACGTCCGAGGCCTTCAAGTCTCTTTCAGTCCCTCTCCGCCGGTTTTGTTGGTAGTCCTTTGTGTTGGTCGTCAAGTCTCGAAGGAGTTCTGTCCCAATCAAACCAGGTTTTCTTCCCACAAGAATACTTGGTAACAGCTGCTGCAAAAGTTCCACCAATCCTTCATATTCAGAGTGGAGGCCCCAATCATATTTCTTCTTCCTTTTAAGTTCCTGTATTTCAAATACTCCAGGGGCCTCCTCCTTCATCTTTCGCATCTTTCGCAGATTTGTAATCCATGTAATCCAAGGGTCTTCTTCCTTATAGTCCACTGGTGTAGGCTTCTGGTTGGTACTTTCCATCTGTGCTTTCTCCATTCCTTGCTTGCTCTCCTCCAATTCTTGAGATATCTCTTCTAATTCAGCTGCAGATTTTTTCTCATTCAAATCCTTAGTGCATTCAGCAGAGCTACTTGTTCCAGAAGTCAAGGTCGTGAGTTGTTTGTTCATAGCCAGACTCTGCTCCTGTAAAATTCCCACGAGGAAAAACATTCTTTCTATCTCAGCTAGTAATTTTCCATCTGCAGCCATTGTAATGTCTCAGAATTCCCCCTAGAGGGATTCTGGTTACTTAGTAGTCTTTTTCCAACAGTCCTTTACCTCGTTGTTTGTTTCTTTGTTTCCAACAACTTTAATTCAATTATAACACATTTAGTCCAGAGAGATCTTAAGTAACAAACTTTTTAACTTTAAACTGCCCGTTTGACAGCTTTGACAGCTGTCAAACTCCTTATTGCTCTTCAACAGACTCAGACACAGGACGCTCCCGGGTCCGGGAGGGGGGGTTGCACATAAAAAAAAAAAACTTCTAACGTTCCGCTCTCACACTCCAGCTCAAAACTTCTTTTATCAAATCGTGGAAATTAATATCCTTTAGCTTGCGCCGAGAAGGGTAGACTCTCCACCTTAGTTCTCCTGTTCTTGCTTTAGATCGTTTGTAGGGGGGGGTGCGGACTTCCCTTTAACACATCCCCCGGTCGTACCGAATTCAAAGGTAAACATTTTAAAGTCCAAATTCCGTTCTACTCACGGGTTGTTTCTTTTCAGGTTCAAATTTAGGGGAAAAAGTCAGCGCTCTCCGACCATGGCACACGGCTTCGCTCCACTGAAGTAGCGGTCTACTCCCAGCACCACGCCACTCTCCGTACCCTCTCCGAAGCCTTTAAAAAGGCTCTTCATGGGTCGGAGGGGGCGCTTAAGGTGCCCACCGAGTCACCAAGTCCGCAGGCTTCCGCGCCTGCGGTTTCTGAGGGTCTCCGCGTCGCCGTCGCGGTAAGACCCGTCTCCAGCAGAGCCGATTCCCTCCGGAGCTCGGAGGGAATCCGCCATTAGTCGATCGCGCTAACCCGGAAGTCTGTATCACTGCAGAGTTCTCCAGCAGCATGAAGCAGCTCTCTCCCCATGCTACATGGCAGCAGGGCTCGATCAGTGAATTTTTAACAAGTTATCTAAAGCAGCATAAAAGGCAGAGCCTAGAGACCACAGCTTGGTGTGTAACCTCATATGCACCAAGCAAACATCCTAGCAGTGGTTTGGGGAGCAACATCGGCCAAAGGAACAATACCTTTCAGGAAAGTTACTCGAACTCCAGGATCCAATTAGTTGTAGACAAACCAGTGAGCAGCTGTCTCAATAAAATATCAGGTGATGGAGATGCAGAAGGTGAGCGTTGTGCAAAGGGCAATTATAGCCAGGAGAATGGAAGAGGGAACATCCTGCCATTTCAGCTCAGGTTAGCAGCAAGGAAGAAGAGCAAATTGAAATGTTACAACCTAAGGTTTTATTTTTATTACCACTTCTAAAAGTTACACTGGATCAAGCTTCAACTAATCTTGAAACTCACTCTCCAGATGACTTCAGGCAGGGTGAGTTGAGACCAAGAGAAATGAAGCTCCCCCCTCCCCCCTGGGTGTCATATTGGATATCTCCAGGAACTCAAAGTCCTCCAGAGCTGCTTTAATATTTAAGTAATGAAGTGGCAAAGAGCCTTCCAGTGGAGAAAATCGGATTTAATGCAATTCTGTTGTCTTCTTTTATGTAGTTTCAATACAGTTGTCCATCATCCCAAAGTATATTAGATGTGACTGGATTGACAGTATGAAGACTCCAAGAGAACTTTGGGGAATGTTTAGTCCCTTCAGGACATGAACTCTCTTCCTGCGATCATTTCCAAAAATAACAGAGAGGAATATGAAATTGAGGGAACTGAAGTTGTATGTAGTGCTGATGTGTGGAATGCAGCAGGAAGCTTAACTTGCTGTGAAGCTTAGCTTTCTTTCCTCTTTTTAATTTACTCTTACAAGAATAAAAAAGTAAGGGCTGAGGTTTGACATACAAAAACCTGTATTCAATTGAGTCACACTTGTAGTAGGCACATTTAAATAAACGGACTGCAGATAGCCAAGTGAAATCCATTGATGTCAGTGGGCTTAGTCTGAGTTTGATGTGGTTGGAAACAATGCAAGCTTCATTTCTGAACAAAACTATCTAATGGACACTGCAGTCCTGTGTACATTTCCCTGGGAGTAAGCCCTATTGATCGCAGTGCAGAGGCGGAATTAGGGCAGCACGGCTGGCTCTGTTGCACTGGGTGCTGAGCCTAGGGAGTGTTGCAGGGCGTTGCAACGATGATGTAGTTAATTGAGCAGAATGGAAGGTGAGAGGCAGGAAGGTGAGAGGGGGCTGAATTTGAAAGACCAAAGTCCGCCCTTGCGTAGTGGGACTAACTTCTATGTTGACTATAGCCCCTCCTCTTAATAACCAATTGATTACTAATTGAGGGTCTGGTTCCCTCCACCCCAGTGAAACCTAATCTAGAGTTGCCATATGTCCAGACATAACCGGAATGTCCATGAAAATCCGGATCCATACTGTCAGGGTCATTTTTGGAGGTTGACCAAAAAAAGCTCAGGAACTCCTCTGGGCAAAACTAAAAAAAGCTCAACAATTTTTGTGCCTGGATTTACACTTTCTGAAATATGGCAACCCTATGTAATCTAATCTTAAAGCCATAAATTAAGGATAATCATTTCCCTTCCCCGCGGTAACACAACAGACAAGCCTTCACCAACCTAGTGCCCACCAGATGTTTTGGAATACAACTGCCTTCAGCTTCAGCTAGCACAGCTGTTTGGCTGGGGCAAAGCGGAGCTGAGGTCCACAACATCTGGATGGCACCGGGATTGTGAAGGCTGATGTAGATCATACAGTACCAAACAATGCTACTCAGTGACCTAATGGCATGTTGTATCCTGTCGTTTCTTCTCTTTGACTGACAACCAACTTCTCATATTTTACAATCTTGAAATATGTCCAGTTAAACTGGTCCAAATCTGCCTGTTCTGAACCACATCTCTTCAAAATACTTCATAGCTCCCTGGATAAAGTTAATCAATCTAAGCAGTGAGATGCCACCTTAACAATGTTTTATTTTTTATTTTTTAAAAAAATCTTTAGCATTCATACAAAATGTGTATTGTGGAACATAGTAATGGCAGGCGGGAATGGGACAGCCAATTCTCTCTCACACACACAGCTAGAAAACTAAGCCCAGGTATGACACATAATTCAGCAAGCAGAGCCATGCAATTCTGTTCAAATGTTCTGAATAGCACAAAGAAAGCATTTCCTTCATCTAGCAGTAATTTTGTTTTGGCATTCCTCAGTATTATTTCATTTGCTGTTATGACATGTACATGGTAATAGTCTTGCAGCTTAACTGAAATGTCTGAAACAAGCCAATGGGTTAGGTGGTAGAAAGTTTCTTTATGGATTATAATAATTCATCTGCACCACCAATCAGTGTTTTTTTAAAAAATAAAAATAAAAATAAAGGCTTTCGTTATGATTACTGGTCTTTTGGACCCAATAGCGGATATTTTCAGTGTTCTTATTTTAGCAGAGTACCTGTTGAAATGTATTGCTTTACATTGTGGACCTGCAATGGCTTTTCCCAAGTTCATGAGTAACTATTATGAGAAAAGCATTAAAGTTTTTGTTCCTTTCCTTTACTAAATATTTATGGAGAGTTGCTTTCACTGTGTGGAAGTTTTCCATTCTATTCAACTGATTTTTTTCATGTTCTCAATTTAGCCAATTATTTCTAAATATATTCCTTTGGGTGTTCTGTAACTAAGGATGAAACTAAGGATGTCGGTTTCAGTTCTCTCAGTTTCTTATCCCCCCCCCCCCCCAGTCTTAAAGTAAGTTCTGCAGTAATATGCATTTTTAATACTACTACTACTACTACTACTACTACTAATAATAATAATATCCTTGTGACAAATTCTTCAACATTTTGGTGCACATTTTGCATGTTTTTGTATGCAGTTTTGACTAATTAACACATTTTTGCAAGCAATTTCCCCTAATATAATGCATTCTCACTAAAATTTTCATTTTAGCTCACACCTCCCCCTGACATATTTGTAAACACCGTTTGACTGGAGAACTGCATTGCAAAATTCAGCTGAGTGCAAATTTCAAAGAATATCTATGTTTCAGTTCTTGTATTGTTTTGGAAAATGTGAATTTGATAGATTTGATTTTAAATGCAAACTCAACTGAATTTCTCCCCCTTTTCTCAGTTGCAGTCCAGTGTCTGCCCAGTGTCTTAGATAGGAATTGTTTCCAGCCCTATCTGGCGACGCTGCCTATCAAACCTGGGACATTTTGCATGCAAAGTATGTGTTCTGTTCCTGAGCTACAGGTCCTTCTTATGCACCTGTATGTAGGTTCATTTGCACAGCAGAAACAAAACCCCTAGAAGAAAACAATCAATTCTTCTTCACTCCAAGTTCTCTCACCTCATGATGTAAGAGATGGAGGACAATACTGAATTCCTTGCAAAATGATGTTCGCTTGCATGCATTTGCTCAGGAAACATAACAGTAAAGTCAGGGATTTCTCTTCTTTCTTGGCTGAGAGGAAATGGATGCATAAGAAGGGCAATATGTTTTCTGAACAAATACGAACAGAACATTGTTCCTAATAGATATAGTAGCTTAGCCTTCGCATCACCAATTAACCCAATCTAATTTTACATTAGTGTACTCTGGTCTCTTTTATTCAGATATTTTTTGTCAGAAGAAGAGCTCTGCAAGGTTCAAAAACTTTTTTGCTACCCAGAAATGGATCAATAAAGGTTGCCATGACAGTGTGGTTTTACAACAGCAATATATTAAAGCGAAACTCGTTTCCCCTCCTGCACTCAGATTATGTTGTAAAGCATCCAATAAAAACAACATAATGTCACCAGACTGTTTACTCTAGCTCTTCACCAGGAGACAGGGAAAGGAAGGCTGGTGTGTTTGTGTGTGTAAAATTCCTATGACTCTGAAGAGATCTGGTGTTGTCCTGGGAGAGAGAGAAATTGAGGCTAAAGCTAGATGTTACTGTAGCAGATCTATGGGTTGCCACTAGGGACGGGTGAATCTGTCAACCTCAGTTTTCTTCAAAATCTCAAGTTCAGTTCTCCACATTTAGTTTGCATTAAAAAGAAGAAGAAGAAGAAGAAGAAGAAGGAGGAGGAGGAGGAGGAGGAGGAGGAGGAGGAGGAGGAGGAGGAGGAGGAGGCCTCGTGAAGATTCACCAGCATTGTAGTGCAAATGTCCCACAATATGCAGGTTTGTGTGCCTAATATGCACATTTTTCCCCAAAGCAATTTTCCCCAATATAATGTTATTATATGGAAATTATAATATAATTCCTATGTTATTTTTAAAAATGTGTGCTTTTATTTGCACACTTTTTCCTAGTATGTGCGGTTTTGTAAACATTACTGGGTAGGAGAACTGCATTGCAATATTCAGAAAAGTGTGGGTTTTGAAGAATGGCAGCGTTTCAATTATTGTGCTGTTTCAAGAAGTGCAGATTAGAGGGATTCACCTTCAGATATGAACTGAATCTAATCTATCCCTCATCTTCAGTTGCCATGAGTTATTATATCAGAAGAATTTTAAATATCTCTGACCAGTTTCTATGGTCTGAGCCATTTATGCATATATATTTTTGTTGAAAGCCCTGCTAATTATATGCAGAATGATACAAAAATGCATATTATATATATCATATGCATAAAACAAACTCAAACTCATATGGTACTAACTTTCTGCTACATAATTTTGTATATCTTAATAACAGGGATTGCCAGCTTGGCACCCAAGGGTGCCATGGTAAATGTGGTAACCTTCTTGGGTGATTCCAGGATAAACCATAACCCCTGGTTTCCCAACTTTCGTTTCCCAAAAAGGTTCCTAATCATTTTTAGAACCTGAGATAAGTGGTAGAACGTACACTGTTCTTCCCAATTTTTGTGGTGAATTAATCCACCCCACTTTTTCACTGTTTTACTTTGCAATCTCCTGAAAATATCACCCCCCTGGGAAAATCCCCACCCTGGGGGGGGGGGGTGGAATCCTGTGGACAACCATATGTGTGAGAAAAGGAGAGACCAGCAGGATATCCTTGACTTCCCATGGTAGGCATGAAGTTTTTGTCTTTGGTGGTGGTGAGGAAGCAGCAACTGTACTCTCAATACAGACACAGCAGCCATGTTGTGTTATGCCATGCCCAGCTTAGCAGCCATTTTGTGACTGGCCTTCACAACACTTTCCCCAAATTCAAAATGTGCCCATTGGTCCAAAATAGTTGGCGACCTTGTATTGATACATAAATATTTTTATGCATTTCTATGGATCTTTGCGTGTATCTGTTTATGTGCTGGAAACTTTAGGAAGCTTGGGGTGTATATGCATATAATACTGCATTTATAATAATGGATATAATGCAAGAGATTTGTTTGTATTTTTAGTGGAAACCATGACGGGGGAAAACTCACTTCTCATCAAGATTAATGAGTGATATGGAAAATTGGGGGGGGGGCGGGAAATCCACCCCAAGAACATATGTGCCACACAACCTGCCTCATGTCTCCTAAGCTAACCTGCTTCTTGTTTGTGTTCTGCCCCATTTATTGATGTTGAAATAATGCTGTCAGTCCTGTTAGTACATGGAAGGGAGGAACCAACTTGTCCTTTACCTCAAAGGTAGCAAAATGCATTGGCCACCAGGCACTCTTAAACTGCACTGCTTCATTTGTTATTGTACCTCAAATGTATCTAAGAATGAACTGTTGAATCTTTCCGAATAGTCACCCCTTCAAAAAGTCTATTTTGTCATTCCAAAACTGGAATAGTGCTGCTAGCGATATAATTTGAGCCAGGGGCCTTCTGGGATTTTCACCCAGCATAATGCCCACAATTCCATGGGGCTCAGATGCATACATGGAACTCAGATGACCTATTGTTTTCCATGACAGGTACACTTTCTACGAGAGGTCATGCTTTGGACGCACTGAAAAGAATTGGACATCTGTTGCAACAGGGGTGTGGAACCAGTGGTGCTGCATATATTGTTGGACTTCAATTCCCATTAGCCCCAGCCAGCATAGACAATGGTCAAGGATGATGGGAGTTGTAGTCATACCACATCTGGAGGGCCATAGCAGATTTCCCCATCCCCAGATTAAACAATCTCAGGATTTTGCTGCTCAGAGTGTTGTTTCCTTAAAGACTCAAGTTCTAACCAGTCCTGTTCTTTTACTCTTAACAAAATGCCTGACATCTTCAGTTCAAGTTGCCAAAGCTTTGTTACAGAATCGTTACCGGTTCCTATCAGCATAATTGCAGGGGGGGGGGGTTGTGTTTTTTTTAAAAGACATCAATGGAAAATTGCTTATGAAATTTATCAGCAATAGGAAGAAATTGTTAAAACCATGGGGGAAACGCTTGGTATTCAATATAGGATAAAATATAAAGATGCCCCTAACTGAATCTGTATTAAATACAAAAGCTTTGGATTTGCACAACACAATGGAGGGTAATTGCTGGTACAGCTGAATGGGAAAAAGCATATCATATTATATATTTTTCAGACAGAGAGGACTCAAAGAATTGCATCCCCCCCCCCTTTCATTGTTGTCTTTGCATCTGGTTCTCTGGGAGCTCATCCAAAGAGTCTGTTCATTCAGTTTCCTCCTGGATTAATATATGCCATTATTTGTCAGTAATGTATAAGGCTTTGGGTTAGGAAGGTGGGTGGATGGCAACAGTCAGTACTATGTCAGCCTGCATTGTCAGGGTGTGAATGTTGCTTTTATTTCAATTCTCTTGTTCTCTAAAGCCCCCCCCCCCTTTTTCTTTTTAAAAACAGGCCTCTGAAGGAACTAAGGGAAGAATTATTTTGCTTTTAAGCTGATGACCAAGAAATGAAATTACCATCTAGGAAAAGGCTGACATTTAAAAATGCCATTAAAAATTATGTAGGCAAACTGGGTTGGAACTGTGAATGGAAGGAAAATAGCCACATGATCTGCAAATGCTTCACTTGAGCACGCGGTCCTTCAGTGCTATACTAGGCAGAGGACATATAGTCATGGCGGCTGGTTCCATGAGGCAAGGTGAAGCCATTTGCCTCAGGCAGCAAATCTAGCCCCCTTCCCTGCCACTGCGCTGCCCAGTCGTGCCGCTGTCAACTCCACCAAGACTTTGCCCACACCACTGCCATCACAGCACCTTTGCCCTCACTGCTAACACTGCACCCTTGTCACTACATCGTGGTGGCAGTGTTGGTTTAGTGGTGGGCACAGGTGGAATTGCGGTGGTGGGGCGATGTCGGGTGCAGGGAGGGTGCCTGGGTCTTGGGGGGCAGTGTTGGAAGGGGGTGGAGGCAAAGCATTTTGCCTGCTTTAGCAAAACATCCAAGGCCACCCCTGTCTATTGCACTTCTGATAATTCCAGTTGTGCAAGCTCAGGCACAATTTTGAGCAAACAGGAGCACATCTTGGGACTGAGTTTGACTTTTCATGGTTTCCACATATAAAAGGGCACCTTTAGATCCAGCTCAAATACAATACAGTGGTACCTCAGGTTACATACACTTCAGGTTACATACGCTTCAGGTTACACACTCCACTAACCCAGAAATAGTGCTTCAGGTTAAGAACTTTGCTTCAGGATGAGAACAGAAATTGTGCTTTGGTGGTGCGGCGGAAGCAGGAGGCCCCATTAGCTAAAGTGGTGCTTCAGGTTAAGAACAGTTTCAGGTTAAGAACGGACCTCCGGAACGAATTAAGTACTTAACTCGAGGTACCACTGTAACAGTGCAAAGGCTCCATTGTTCTGGAATATTTTGCTCCCTGAAAGTCAAGTCTGCCTCAGCCTGTGGTTTTGGTTTTCTTGTTTTCTTGTTTTCCTTCCTTCCTTCCTTCCTTCCTTCCTTCCTTCCTTCTTTTAAATAAAGTGTTAGCAGATGGAATAGGATTAAGTTAGGATCTGATATTCTGAAAGGTTGAATCAAATGCTACCGAGTGTTTGATGGGCCAATCTACCCAAAATGTGTAAACGAGTCAGCCGGCTTTGTAGGACTTTCATTGATGCTCAGTGTTTTGATAATCAAAAAAGGTGGGGTGGGCCCCAGTGTGTTGGCTATGATGTGATTTCTGAAATACAGACAACTAGCAGCTTTGCACCTGACACTGCTTGAGAATCCACTTTGAAATCAGTGGTTAAAATCGGTGCAGTTTCAAAACGTTCCCTCTGCCATCTTAATTCAAAATGGCATCCAATTGTATCCAAATGTAGCTGACAAATGTAACTGCTCCTTGAGCTCAGGAACCAGGATGCAGAATTTGGGTATAACATCTTAAGAGGTGTCCAAAATACATATAGATAAACAACTTTCCGATATATACAGTACATAAATGTAATTTCCAAATTAAAATAGAAACTTTCCTTTTATGACTTATGAGATTGTATATTTTGAACATAACTAATATATGTGTTTGGAAGGGGGCTGATATACAAGTTTGTACTGCTATCCTTGGGTGCTCACTGGAAGGACAGATCCTGAAGCTGAGGCTCCAATACTTTGGCTACGTCATGAGAAGAGAAGACTCCCTGGAAAAGACCCTGATGTTGGGGAAGATTGAGGGCACAAGGAGAAGAGGACAAGATGGTTGGACAGTGTTCTCGAAGCTACCAACATGAGTTTGACCAAACTGCGGGAGGCAGTGGAAGACAGGAGTGCCTGGCGTGCTCTGGTCCATGGGGTCACGAAGAGTCGGACACGACTAAACAACAACAACTGCTACTCTACCCTATGCTTGGGCCCTGAGTGTGATCAGCAGGTATAGGCAGCCCCCTATTTATGTAGGAGTTTTGTTCCGAAGCACCGCACACATCAGTGAAATCGTGTATAATTGAAACCCATTGTAAAAGCCTGCAAACACCCCATTCTGCCTTGCCCCAACCCCATGCAACAAAAGTGCAACAAAAATCCTTCATAAGAATTTCACTCAAAAAAAATGATAATTTTCTGATGCAATTTCTTTTCTCATTAATGGGTGGAGAAAGTTTTTTTTTGGGGGGGAGGGGGGAATGATTAGAATGTTCTTTTTTGCACGATACTATCACTATGGCACTAGCAGTGCACATCAAAAGGGCCATGTCTCCCCCATAAACAAAACATTTGGGGTGGGGAGTAGGAAAAAGTAATTACAGGGTAGCCAGCCAATCAGGAACAGTATCCAACTGTTACAAACAGTAAGTAAAATGATGAAATATACCAAAAACGCACAGGATGTCCAGGGGTGTGAAGTATGGTCTTTGCTCCTGTGAGAATGGGCTGGAAAATCAAACGATGCTACCTGAATCCACTCACATCCAAATGAGTCCAACATGATTGCAATGAAGGTGGTTTAAGTGCATAACCACCACAAAGATGTCCATTTGTGACCCTCTTCCAATGCTGCAGTTTAGCTAACTACGCTCAACTTTCAGACAGACTGTTTTCAGAGACTCTCACCTGATTGCTGAGTACTGGGCTCTTTGCCTCCAGTTCAGTTTATAACTAGCAAAAAAAAGTAGGTTTTCAGAAAACTGGCAGGCTTGGTGAAACTGAGTTCCCTGGGACTTATTTTGGGGTAAGTGTGCATAATAGGGTTGCAGGCTAAAACTGTTCTTGAATCTGTTTAGCCACTGCAGGTTGACAAACCTGAGAAAATAGTATTGCAAGAAGTTGTATGTTTCCAAAAGTTGATCAGATCAGCCTTACACTGTCCTCAGTGCATTGAGCACAATGTGCTCTCAGAGACAGAATTTAGCTCAGGCATGGGGTACTTGTGGCCTTCTAGATGTTTCTGGACTGCAGCTTCCATCATCCCTGACCATTGGTCAAGCACACAGGGATTGATGGGGGATGGAGTTGAACAACATCTGCAAGGCAATAGGTTCTCCATCCCTGGTTTTGGCAGTCTCTGTGCTTTGAATTGAAAGAACTATTAGTGCAGTGACTGAAAATGTAAGAATAGCCTCCCATGGTGATAGAAAACCCACCTGTTTTAAAGAGAAGGAGAACTGAAGGAAAGGAGATATATTTGTCCTGAGGAGAACCATGTTGCTATCAAACTGTCCAACCCATTCAAAACTGTGTCTGCCCTGCACACAACCTAGTTGCCCTGTGTTGTCATTTTCTTTCAGCAGCAACATAACCTCATAGTCTTTCAAACCATACACTATTTGAAGATATAAAGCCTGAGCAAACTTTCACCTTAAAGTGATGAGATCTGAGGAAATTAAACCAAGATTTATAGGACAACGCTGTAGTATTAAAAATATATAAATGGGAATTTTTATTTTTTTAAAAATACAGTTGCCTTGACAAATGAAAGCCAGCCACACTATGCACTCTGTGATCATAACCCATTGTAAATAAGAGGCTGGGGTTTGCATTTCCTCTCCTGAGATTATGTTTTGGATGTTTTTTCATCCCCATAAAAAACTCTACATTTAATCTTTGGCAATCTCATTTTAAGGAGATACTCATCATGTCCTGTTTCATCCAATTGTGCTTGAAATACTTAGAGCATAATTTAGCTGGAGTAATAGATGTCGAGATAATTGGCAAATCAAACAGCTCATACACTTTGCCAGCTGTTGCCGAAATGGAGTGATGCCGGAGGGCTGGGCCAATTTCCCCCAAACCGAGTCACATAGCAGAAAAGGCAAGGCAGCCTCTGCAGTCTTGCTGCTGAGTTTTTATGTCTTCATAGGTTTGACTCATCGTTCACTGCATATTATGACATTTATCTTATTTCTTGTGTAGGTGGTTAGCACTAGCACAATTCAGTTTATTTCTATCCAGCCACTTCACGTTTGTGGTCCTACTAGCAGGAATAACAAGGGAGACCTGGACTGACAAGCTGGGTCACTTTGACCCTTCAGGTAAACTCTGGGCAAGGAGAACTCCAAGTTCCTCTGCTTCCTCCGCCACGGCCTTCACAGCATCCATCCTCCATACCAGAAGGGAGCCAAGAGACAGCATAACAAGCTAAAGCACCCAGTTGGAGCCGCTGTGTCCTCAAGGATTTAAAGAAAACATGTTGTACATGTCAGCAAAGGAGAGCTAAGGTAGTAGTGGCCGGATTAATGGTGTTGCTCACCTGTCTTCCCAACACTTTACATCACTGCTAGTTACTGAGAGGGAGAAGCAAGGCAGCAGTTTCTCAGTGTGGTATGGATGCAATGATAGGAGCATTCAATTGGCTCCAAAGCTGTGCCCACTCCCCACCCCCTTGACCCTCTCCCTCCTCTTCTCGGTAACTGGCAGCAATGTGTAGGGTTGTAAAGGCAGGTGAGCAACCCCACCCTGCTTGTGCAACCCTACCTGACCTTCTCACATGACCTATATAGCAACATATATAATCTGGCTCGTATGTTTCTAACAAGATGTTCTAGGCTTTTATCATCATCATCACCATCACCATCATTTATTATTTCTACCCCACCCATTTGGCTGGGTTTCCCCAGCCACTCTGGGCAGCTCCCAACAGAATAATAATAATTAAAACTAATAATAATAATAAAGCAACCAAACATCAAACATCAAAAACTTCGCTAAACAGGGCTACCTTCAGATGTCTTCTAAAAGTCAGAAAGTTGTTTATTTTGTTGATATCTGATGGGAGGACATTCCACAGGGAGGGCACCATTAGTGAGAAGGCCCTCTGCCTGGTTCCCTGTAGCTTCATTTCTCACAGTGAGGGACGCACCAGAAGGCCCTTGGAGCTGGACCTCAGTGTCTAGGCTGAACGATGGAGGTGGAGGCGCTCCTTCAGGTATACTGGGTCTGAAGTATACTGAAGTATACTGAAGTTTATGACTCTGTAAAATATTTAGGGCCATTTAAATACTAGAATCCTTGTGCAATCTCAGTGATGTGGGGTTTTGGGGTTTGGGGGTTTGTTTTTGTCAATTTCTGTTTGAAGGTGAACCTACCTAATCTACACTTTCCAAAACTATGCAGGAACTTAAACAGCGTCAGTCCTTTGAAATGTGCAATTCTCTGAATTTTGCCTTGCATTTCTCCACCTCTATTTTACATGTGGAAAGGGGGAAAGATGCGTTCATCATTTTGTACAATGGGATGCTGCGTGTGGCCAAGCTTATTTTTGTTACCGTTTTAGAATGATAATTACTAAAAACTTCCAGTTGTCATTCCAGATGCTATCAATATTCATCAGGTCCCTCCTGATTCACTGCTTCAGTGTGGCGGCAGATAGTCCCAGGAACAAAGCAATGAAAGTATATGACCCTCCAAAGAGACAACAGAGTTTCTCACAAAAGGTGCCAAGGAGTGCTCTGTGAAAGCCATAATTGTTGTTTCTGAGGGCTAAATTGGACATTCTCTTTGAAAAATGCATGTTTGCCATGGAAGTGGGAGTGTAGCTGTGGGTACAGGGTGGGCACTTAAAAGAAAGGATTGACATGAGGTTGCAAATACCTAACCCCTCCCAAACCCGCAGATTCTTCTCTGCATATTTTCCCCAGGGCCAATTCCCCTTCTACTGGGCTTACTCCTGATTTTGGAAGTCAACTGAGAAGAGAGGGGAATTAATTCAAA
This sequence comes from Podarcis pityusensis, assembly GCF_964106645.2. Taxonomy (NCBI): domain Eukaryota; kingdom Metazoa; phylum Chordata; class Lepidosauria; order Squamata; family Lacertidae; genus Podarcis; species Podarcis pityusensis. The sequence goes on from NC_138032.1 coordinate 64,480,730, forward strand.
ACAGGAAACTCAAAACAGGCATTGGCAGGATTGGCAGACAGGGGACGGTCAAATACACACCCACCAATTTCCCCTGCATGCGCATGCCAGATGATGGTGAATTTGTCCAGTGGCTGAAACAAGAGGGGTATTGCTAGTCTACACTGCCCCATGACAATAGTATGTATCATCATCATCCATCTTAACTCACCTGACATGGTATTCCTATCATTATTGCATATGGATGGAGGCCATCTAGGTGCTGGTCGGTGGTGGCAAAGTTCTTCCACAGCTGTCATTGCTGCTTGTTTCTGCTGCAGATAAAATGCTTCCCACCTCACTCTTGGAAAGGCATGACTGCGTTATACCGACATGGTGCTTGCATAGCAGTCTTCCAACATTCAGCTTGTTAATGTTTTTCTTTTAATGTGCAGTTGTTAAATATATTTAGCCATCGTGGTGTCTCTTCGAACAGAAAGGTAGGATACCAATATAGTCAATAAATAAGTTTATTAAAAGAATAAATAAATAAAGCACCAAGCAAGCATCCTACACTCTTATTTTATGTCAGATTCATATTTATCACTCCTGTTTCATTAAAAAGCTTTCTTATTTGGTTATGTGAGTGGGAAAGCATTATCTCCCAATCTATTACTTAATTATGTGTTTTTCATCTCCTCTGTAAATTAATCTTCTCCCTCCCCATGAAAACCATTGCTTTCTAAAATCACTTTATATAATAATTTCCCCATTCCCTTTATCATTTCCATTTCTCATCTCCAAAACCATGGTATACTTGTAATTTTCCATGGCAATAATTGCCTGTTTCAAATGAAAAGGAGATTTTTGAGTGTTTAAAAGGAGTCTTTAGACATGTTTTTCACCCATGAGAATTTCCAAGGATGAAGCTGGTGAATTACTCAGTAGTGGAAGAAGATCAGGTTAAAAATAAAAACAGACCAAGGGTACAATCCACAATAGCTTTCCTTTGATTGTGACCACAGTCAAACAGGGGCACTCATACTGAAAGCTGTGCTATTTTCATTCCTGGTAATATTGTGTCTGGATGTGAAATGGTTTTAAGCAGTTTGTTGAATTTCCCAGAATCTCCTCTCTCATTAATGGAAGATGGCCCAGAGATAACAGACATTAGTTTACAGTTTTTCTTATTCAGTTTGGCATTAGGTTCATCTGGCATGCATTGGAGATGGACTATTAACATTTAAAAGCATTGACTAAATTGGTTTAATCAATACAAACAAGCGCACATATAGCCCCAGGGAAATTTTGGTGCCCGAATCAAATGAACAATTAATATTTATTCCCTCCTACATAGGAGGAGGAAGAGTGTGATTATTTCACACTTTGCAACAAATCACATCTCTTTAGGAACAACTGATGCATCCATAGCACACTGAAGCCAGAGCTCCCTTTGCATGTGAATTGCAAGAAGGGGTCAGTGGGTATCAGCCAGCCAGTGGGAGACTGGCTTCACCCCTAGATGTTTCCAACATTGGTGCAGACTGCAGTGAATAAGTCTACATGTGAGCAGCTTGTGCATAGGCTTCCAGGCTAGTTGGCGCTCATGCAGTGGTCCCAATAGCTGCATGTTAGCAGCTTCTCCTGTGGAGGCTTCTTTGCTATGGATCAGGGGTAGAGAACCTTTTCCAGCCTGAGGGCTGTGTTCCCTTGTGGGCAACCTTCCAGGAGCTGCATGCCTGTGGGGGCGGGTGGCGCCAGAGATAAACAGATGCTACTCCTGCGCTTTGTAGAGTAGGCTGCTGTCAGGAGCGAGGTGGCAATAAATCACACAAAGTAAGTGAAGTGAACTAATCCAGAATGCGGCAGCTAGACTGGTGAGTGGGAGTGGCCACCGAGACCATCTAACACCAGTCCTGAAAGACCTACATTGGCTCCCAGCACGTTTCCAAGCACAATTCAAAGTGTTGGTCTGACCTTTAAAGCCCTAAACGGCCTCGGTCCAGTATACCTGAAGGAGCGTCTCCACCCCCATTGTTCAGCCCAGACACTGAGATCCAGCTCCGAGGGCCTTCTGGTGGTCCCCTTCCTGCAAGAAGTGAGGTTACAGGGAACTAGGCAGAGGGCCTTCTTGGTAGTGGAACACCCTTCCATCAGATGTCAAGGAAATAAGCAACTATCAAACTTTTAGAAGACAGCTGGAGGCAGCCCTGTTTAGGGAAGTTTTTAATGTTTGATGTTCTATTGTGCTTTTAATTCTGTTGGGAGCCGCCCAGAGTGGCTGGGGAAAACCAGCCAGATGGGAGTTGCATGAATGAATGAATGAATAAACAGAAGAAACAGGGTCTGCTCAGGAGTGCCAGGCCTAATGAGCACAGCAACTCTTCTTTGGTAGGTCTTGCACCCATGAGGCAGTTGTGGAAACTGAAAGTCCCTGCCTTCCCACAGCTACCTAAGCAATCTGAAACTATGCCAGCATGCCTGCCTTTGCTGCTCCCTCTTCATAAGTCTCCTGGTCCTGGGAGACCAGGAGGTAGGGGAGCTTTTCACAGCAGGAGGTGGAGACACCCTGGTATCTCTGCTTCTTGGCCTCCCGCTCCTGCTTCTGCTTCCGCTTCCGGACTCTTTGTCACAGACTCTCCCTTCTCAACAAACCCTGTTACCTCTTCAGCTTTGGACACCTCATCTGCTCCCTGTGACCACTCATCATCATCATCATCCCACCACCAATCCCTGGACTACGAACCTTCCTCCCATGGCTTTAAATAATACCTATCTAACAAAGGCATGATAGTCCAAGGGTGATCATAAGATAGCCAAAATCTAAAACTAAAACAAAGACAAAGATTATTACTAACTGAAATGCTCATATTGTTGGGGTGTGGTAATAAGGAACACAAAAACCAACAATAAAGATTTCTAGGAGGAGTAGAATTGCAGTGCATCTTAGATTTTAAGAACAGAATGGGAGCATCCACAATATCAACAAATTCTCCTTGAATTTTTTGGACAAGTATGGAAAGTATGAGGAAAAAGCATGTCTTTTATTGTTATTTCTATTGAAAAGGCTCTTCGGGGGTTGTTGTTTTCTCCGCCAGCCTAATGTATCCACTTCTTGCCCCAAAGGAACATTTCAGCATATCCACAGTTGGAGATCTCTCTTGCATGTTTCTTCCAAGGACAGAAAAACAACTTTCTTTCTTGCATTCATCCATTGCAATTATGGCACCATTCCTGAGATGAAGTATTCTGCTTCGTTTCAAGTCGAGGATGAGCCATCCAACTGCGACTTCTTTCAAGATGCTATTGTGCTACCACATGAAGTCAGTGTCAATTGATTGTTCCTTTCAGGACACTTTGATCACTGCTGAGATGTATGAACGTGGCCATCAACTCCCAGGTTTGTGGTTAAAATGTAAGAGAAATTGCTGCTGTCCTTCAACAAACAAGGCAGTGGAGGCAATAACATCAGGTAGAGAAAAGGGGGACACAACAGTGGAAAGAGTGTCTTTCCATCCTGCTTAAAAGGTGCAGTTTGACTGGGATATGTGAAGTCTATGAGAAGCAGATTGACCTGCAGTGGGCTCCCTGCCAAAGCTGGTGCCCTGTCATTTTCATACAGTGGCGCGACAAATGATTATTTAAAGCTTCTTTTGCACCAATAAAGTTGTTCTGGGAATTGGACTGCAATCCTAGAGAGGTAACTTTGATCCCACCGAGTACAGTGCAGGACAGCAACCCCTGTCAGTTCCATGAGGCAGAGCTCTGGCAGTCCACTTTGGAATATAGGAGCCATTTGGATCAGCACTGGGAATCCTTAGAGAGCTGGCAGGTCTTGCAGAAACCAACCCTGATCTGCTAATAAAAATCTGCTATCACATATATGTTCTCTCCTGTTTGTTTGTTCCCCTTGAGCTTCTGGTAGCCCTTGGCTCCAGATTGTTTTAACATCAGATATTACCTGGCGCTCTGCAAGTTCAGTCCAGCTAAAGCAGCTAAAAGTAGAAGGTAAAGGACCCCTGGATGGTTAAGTCCAGTCAAAGGCGATTTTGGAATGCGGCGCTCATCTCACTTTCAGGCCAAGGGAGCCGGCGTTTGTCCACAGACAGCTTTCTGAGTCATGTGGCCAGCATAACTAAACTGCTTCTGGCGCAGCGGAACACTGTGACAGAAACCAGAGCGCACGGAAACGCCATTTACCTTCTCAGCTAAAGCAGAAGAACACTGTTACATATACATATAGGTAATGTTGTTTGTATTTCAGAAGCATAGATATATTCCTGACTGGCACTGCAGAAACAAAAGGCCCATAGCTCATTTGTAAGATCCTACATCCAGTTGTTGACATTTCCTGGTAGGGCTGTGAAAGACTCTGCCTGAAGTTATTTTTATTACTACTACTTCTACTGTTGGTGTTATTAATTAAATTTATATGACCTGCCATCAATAGCACTCTTTAGACAGCTCACAATACAAAAAGAAAACACTGAATAATGTACACTGAATATTGCATTGTATTCAAAATACAATAATTGAAACAATGAAAATCAATAAGAACAGCAGAAAAACTTCTCTAGCATAGGCAGGGGGTTGTGATCCAAGGATGCACCACACAGCAGGACTTTCTCTTTTCTCCCCATGCACCCCCAAATCTGCTCCAGAGAGTCCCCCACCCCCCTAGAGCAGATTTTGAGAGAGTGTGGAAGGCTGCAGAGAGAGGATGGAGAAATACTGTGGTGCAAACTGAAGTCTCTTCTACGAGCAGAAGGGCAGTGTTGGATACAACCCAGAACAAACAATTTGCAGTTCTTGAAACCTTGGACAGCTGCCACCATTTAGCATAGAGAATGTTGCGTTAGATGGACCAACTGTCTGACTCAGTATAAGGAAGCATACTGTGTCCCCAACACCCTTCCATCCAAGCCAAGGGCTACTGACATGTTTTAGGTGGATTTTCCACACCCCTATGTTCTCTACTGGATATATATCTCAGTTTTCTAGTTATTCTTACAAGAATACAGGGTTGGGGTTCTCATAAGAGACTCACAAGAACAATTAGCTTTTGGGTAATCATGGCACCCCAGATTACATTGTGCGTCAAATTTCATCTTTATGTCTACTGAGAAATACCTTAAATCCCATTGAGTGTATGAGGTCTAAGTGTGTGTAGATATATGTAGATATACATATCTATCAGTCAAAATGTCTGTGCCCTTAAGGATTGTTTCTTAATTAACATCTGACTCGTTAGAGCTTCATCTTCTAAATATAATTTTAAAAGGAAACGAAAAGGGCAACTTGATGTGCTAATTTCGCTCTCTTTGTGTTGGACTGAAGGGGGGGGGGGGACAAAAACACATGACAGGGCTGGCAGTATTTGAAGCACATCACCATAAACAAGTATGCCTTATCACCCGTTCTCTCCATTATTTCTCCCTTTTAATGCATTTCCTCCTTAACATATTGAATTATTCATCACAAATTGGATACTTCATTCCTAGAATTTGCAGTGCTAGCATGGAGAAGAATTCACCATGATCCTGTCCTTTTTATAAACTGTACAAGAAACAGATGCAAAAAATTAACTGTTTAAGGTTGCTGTTTCATTTTCCTTTTACAGGGGCGTGGCATGGGAGAGGGGACTGCCAGGGCAATCTCCCCAGGTGCATGTTTGTTTGGGGGGGGGGGGATACTGCTTACATCAACCTCCCTGGGTCTGCCCTGTAGCTCATTGCAAGGCTGGGATCTGATCTGATATAAAAATGCAAAACCAAACTGAACCATTTCCACATAAGTCACAACAAAATATAAAATAAAGATACAACAAACAAACAAACAACAGCAGTAACCTCCGCTTGGACAATACCCCAGCCCAAGAGTCTGTTCAGCAGTCTCAGCTTTTGTAGCTGGAGTCAGTCAAGGTCCTACCCTCTCAGGCCAAGTGGGAAAAGACCTGCAAGGCAGGGAGCCTCAGAGGAGGAGGTGGCAATGTATAGGGGCGGGGAGGAAGAAAAGGAATGTGAAGGGTAGGTAGACCCCTAAAATTGTGTCTTTGGCTACAATTCTAAACAAAGGTAAGCACCACTGAACCTACTTCTGAGTAAACATGTATAGTATCGGGCTGTTGTGTTGGGTGCAGGATGACTTTGTAGGTTTTACATTCACTGTTTTTCACCATGTTTCTCCGGCTTGGTTGGTTTTTTTGCTCTTTAAAGTAAAAGGAGGACAATTAAGGAGCTGATTTCTGAGTGGGTAGCAAGTGCATGGTGACCGATCAAGTCCTAGCTGCTGCTGTGTCAGTGCAATTATGCAGCATCTGGTTTATGAGATATGAGACCATCATTTCAACGATTACCAGAGTTATTACCTTGGCAATAAAACAGAAATGCACCTGTGCTGGATATAACTGTACATCTCTACTGCCTTCGTTGTTTTTTCCAAAAAGAGAGAGATACTTTTGGGAACAGTTTAGTTTACTGAAATACATGGGGGGGGGGGGAAATGCAGGACAATTCGAATGTTCTTTACACAGTGTGTGTTGATCACGTATTCCAACCCCTGCCAGCTGATCAAGCACAAAACTTTCTATTTGATTCCTCCCTCTCCTTTGCGCCTTATATTTACTCCTCCACTGAGCATTTTCCCTTCACAACATTGTGAGAATCCACCCTTTCTTTCTGTCCCTTCAGCCAGAACTTTGGTTTGGATCCTGATCATTCCCTAACTGAACTACTGCAGTCTTCTCTTTGGCCTCCCCTCATCACACCTCAGGCCATCAGCCTTACCTGTCAAGATTTGGGTCTAGCTTTATGACAGGCTTCTGTGGGGTGTGAGTCTGCTGTCTGTGTCACTAATGGAACAAGTTTTTCAGAATGAAGGGCCTGCTGTGTCCTGATCGGCTTGTGAAGTTAGCTGAATGGACGGGAGTCAGTTGACTCTCTTGAGGTGAACCGGGTTCGTGTCTCCGCTCCTCCACATGCAGCTGCTGGGTGACCTTGGGCTAGTCACACTTCTTTGAAGTCTCTCAGCTCCACTCACATCACAGAGTGTTACTTGTGGGGGAGGAAGGGAAAGGAGAATGTTAGCCGCTTTGAGACTCCTTCGGGTAGTGATAAAGCGGGATATCAAATCCAAACTCCTCCTCCTCCTCTTCTTCAAATTGACATTCTGAAGAGAGAGAACTTTGGTGGCACAAGAAATTAGAAGACCTGGAATAAAAGTCTCTGTCAAAGTGCTACATTTGCAGATACCACATGATGACCCTCTTAGATTCCAACACTGTGTTTCCATGTCCTTTAGCAAACAGCCAAACTCCATAGCCTTGTCTTCAAAGATTCTCATGGGTATGTTCTGCCTTTATTTCCTGTTATCCCCCAGGTTAGGATCTTCAGTCCTCAAGCTCTACCATCCTCAGCTAACCAAATGCCCCCCTGCTTCTGTAAATGAATCATTCTCCCTTGCTGCCCCGTATGTCTAGAATTTCCACCCAGGACTGCTATGAATGCACACACACAATTCCCAAGTAAAGCCTTTTAATAATAAACCCATTTATTGGTTCTCTCACAGGTTGATAGACTTTGGTGTTTCTTGCAAGACCACTGGTTCTAGTCTGGTTGTAGTTGTTTTTTTAAAGATAGATACCCACCCAACCTTCTGGAGAAGATTCAGGGAATACGTAGGGGGCATAGGGGAGTGGAAAGGGCATCCAAGTTACATTGCTAAAAGTCATTGCACTCCTTAGTTGAATACCGCCCAATGCCTCCTGCTGCCTGTCAGGTAAGCTTTGCATTCACTTGAATTGTTATAAACTGTACCCCTTTAGGATAATGCTCAAAGCTGGGGGAAGACCAAGAACATGAGGGCTGAATAGAGTTGAAATTTCTCACAACGCACTGGTATATTAGATGAAATAAGGACTAGCAGCCAGACCTTGATAAATCAGTTTCTCTTGCTAGCATTTTCACAACTGCACTGGTGTAAAAACAGGTTACAATGTAAACCCAGAAATGATATTATTCTTAGGTGCCCATGACTGCTTGCTCCTTGCTTTATACAACCAAGACATTAGGAAGAGCTTTCTGTTGGAAAAGGTTGTTTGACAGTGGAATGGATGGAAAGAAGGTGGTGGACTCTACTTCACTGAAGGTTTTTAAACTGAGGTGATATTCTTTGGCTCTGGTTCCTGCATTGCAGGGGGTTGCATGAGAGGACCCTTGAAGTCCTTTTCAGTAAATTCTTGAGTGGAGAAAGTGTGGGCAGACAGAGGACTACACTCTGTTGTGACTGAATCTCCCTTCCCCAGGCAGCAAACGACCCAGGGTGGCTTTAAGGTTGTTGTCACACCCAGTCTTTTACAAGACCCAATACTTATCAAAAGGCCTGTTTTTATCACAGTCTTCTAGGAAAACATAATGCTATTTATACATTTCATGAAGTCCATCTTTTCTAATTAGAAGACCTCAGAAGAGGTATGTGCTTTCAGGGATTTTTTGCACCACACTTTCATAGTCTTCCCCAGAAAATCTAGGCTAGCCATAATCAAGCACACATCATTGATCTTCTTATCTAAAATCAGGTCACTGAATGAACATAATTTACAGGCAATGGTTTTGGGAGGTTTTTTGTGTGTGTCATAGGCTGTAAATCTTCCGCAGATGTGATCTATTCATCTAGTTAAACTAAAAGAGCACTTGTCATTCTGATTTACAGTCTCTCTTAGATAAGCACTATAACTGTATCTCCCACAAATACACTCAGTAAAGCCAAGCGGCTGCCTAATCTTCTTGGCAGAGAAACAGCAGTCTTGCACAGTTTGACACTGGCTTGCAAGGCAGATTTCCCAAAGGCCTTGAAGAAGCCTTTCCAATGGGATCAGGGGCCCATTGGAAATAATTCTCAGAATGGCCTGATTTCTTCCACTGCCCAATATCCCATCCTCGAGTAGAAAAACGTAATCTTATGACTGAATAGCTTGTGGCACCTTCTTTGAAAACAGGAGAGGCTCACTTGCAGTTTGGTCTTTCCTCTTTTCCCTGAAAGTTCATGAATTGAGCACACTGCCAGCATAGTGACAATGTCAGCATATTTTCCTGCTGGGGATATACCGTTAAATTGTCCTGGTAAAACTGGGGCATCACATTTTTTCGTATGGGGAACACAGTGACCATTTTGGATGCCACGATCTCATGCTATTTCACGCCGCAATCTCCCTCAAAAGTTCGGGGGGGGGGCTGTGATATTGTGCAGCACCTCAGACTGCATGTTTGGGGGCACCATGCCCCAAAAGTGCTTTTTTCAGGGGGAAATCTCAGCATGAAATAGTGTGAGATCATGGCACCCCAAATGGCCACTGTGCTCCCATAAGAAAAAAAAAAATGGGAAAATGGCATTCTGGAAGATGGCAACCCAGTTTTTCCCTTCAACATGTTGGAGGGTACGTGGGGATTGTAGAGGCTGAATTATAATCCTTGATGTCACTGAACTCACCTGTCTGCTTTCTTAGCTCATGTATACTAAGCTATGGATAGCTTTTACTAAAAAAAATAAAAACACTAGTAAGTTGCCTAAACTAGTGTTTTGCCAAAAAGAAAAAGTGAATGGTGAAGAACTGTCTTCAACAAGCTACCTCTGCCACCTGCTACTCAACCCTTTCCCCCAAAATGTTATTAGGCTGGCAGGTCAAGACTTTTTAAGTGGTGGCTTGATTAGTGCTGGTATTTAAAAGAACATTCCAAATTGTGTGTGATTAATATGCAATTTACTATATTTCTGGGTGTGTGTTTTTTAATGCTTTATATATATATATATTATTTTTAGACCATGTTGTAAAATCAAGGTATCCTGAAAGGCCAGCTAGAAATTCATTAAATAAATGGAAGCAAGAAAACAATGAAAGTTTCCATTTTCACCTCATGCGCGCGCACACACAAAAGCACTTATCTTAAAGAACAGGACGGAACTGGTTTTTTGTTCCAGAACTGAGGAATACTGACAAAAAGGTATTAGAATATCTCTCATTACCTCCACCACTCTCCACAGCCCCTGCCTGCCTTTATTGTGTTGCTGTGGTAACTCTTCCTACAGAACTAAAATTCATTGAAACACACCCCAAAATGGCACTGTTTAAACAAAGATATTGAAAACATTTTAGCCTGAAGCCTTGTGAAACAACATCTAGCCTTACTTAAGTGTTCAACGTCTGTTTTTAAAGTCCTCCATTTTGTTTAACAAGTGAAAAGCTTTTGATATAAATCAGAAATGTGTATAATGATCCAAGCCAGGGTGGTTTCTCTTCCCTCCAAATAAGGCAAGTTTGCTCTGCTCTCCTCCAGTCACTTGCAAAGTGTGATATTTTGTATGCAAGATGGACTTCTTTCTTGACTTCTGGTGAATGCAGAAAACACTGGTCTGTCCCAAAGATATTGGCCTGTTCTCTTTGATAGCAGGGAGGAAAGGAATGATTGAGACAGACAGGCAAAGGAAGAGAGTCAGATAGCTCAATAGCTTTCTAGTGAGAGGCACCACAATGAGTCCGGCTAGTGCAGTGGGGCTTCCCTCTCTCCTCCCTAATGTATCCCCCAAATTGGCTCAAGGGGGTTTCAGAGAAGCCCCAGAGCATAGCTGTCAACTTTTCCCTTTTCTTGCAAGGAATCCTATTCGGAATAAGGGAAGTTCCCTTTAAAAAAGGGAAACATTGACAGCTATGCCCCAGAGAGGGGAGGGGAGATGGTTTCATCTAGCAAGCAGAAATGTTTTCAGTGACTGAATAATTGTATCTGCACACCATTGCCATATGTGGGTGTGCCACTGGTTGTCTTTGGTGTTGGTGTTGAAATCAGTCAGATCTGATTTGTTTGACCAAAAACTAGGGATGGGGAGAAAATCCATTCTGTTTGTATTTTTAATGAGCAATTATGTAATTGATACTTCTTGAACCGATGCACAAGCCAAAACAGTTCTCCTTCAAAATTTGCAGTTCCCCAGCCAAGCAATGTGCCCCAAAATGCATAGACAGTCACACCTTGATTCGTGAACGCCTTCTGAGTTGAATGCTTTGACTCCTAAACACTGTAAACCCAGAAGTGAGTTTTTTCAAACATTCTTTGGAACCTGAACGTCCAACGTGGCTTCCGATTGGGGGCCAGGGAGAAGCCCTCTTATATACCTGCTGGGATTGACAAGGCATCTGACCCTCACCTGAATCTCATAGCTCTCCTGACGAGTGATTTGGTCTGCAGCCACTATGTGGAAATAAAGGCTGAGATTGCCCACCAGATACCAGGCACTCTACTATTCAAATTAGGCCCCAGTGTTTTTCTTACCATACCCTTCTCAATGAATTAATCAATTTTAATCTAACATGTAAATTTCAAAACTTGTTGTTGTTGTTTAGTCGTTTAGTCGTGTCCGACTCTTCGTGACCCCATGGACCAGAGCACTCCAGGCACTCCTGTCTTCCACTGCCTCCCACAGTTTGGTAAGACTCATGTTTGTAGCTTCGAGAACACTGTCCAACCATCTCGTCCTCTGTCGTCCCCTTCTCCTTGTGCCCTCCATCTTTCCCAGCATCAGGGTCTTTTCCAGGGAGTTTTCTCTTCTCATGAGGTGGCCAAAGTATTGGAGCCTCAGCTTCAGGATCTGTCCTTCCAGTGAGCACTCAGTGATTTCCTTAAGAATGGATAGGTTTGATCTTCTTGCAGTCCATGGGACTCTCAAGAGTCTCCTCCAGCACCATAACTCAAAAGCATCAATTCTTTGGCGATCAGCCTTCTTTATGGTCCAGCTCTCACTTCCATACATCACTATTGGGAAAACCATGGCTTTAACTATGCGGACCTTTGTTGGTAAGGTGATGTCTCTGCTTTTTAAGATGCTGTCTAGGTTTGTCATCGCCTTTCTCCCAAGGAGCAGGCATCTTTTAATTTCGTGACTGCTGTCACCTTCTGCAGTGATCATGGAGCCCAAGAAAGTAAAATCTCTCACTGCCTCCATTTCTTCCCCTTCTATTTGCCAGGAGGTGATGGGCCCAGTGACCATGATCTTCGTTTTTTTGATGTTGAGCTTCAGACCATATTTTGTGCTCACCTCTTTCACCCTCATTAAAAGGTTCTTTTATTCCTCCTCACTTTCTGCCATCAAGGTTGTGTCATCTGCATATCTGAGGTTGTTGATGTTTCTTCCGGCGATCTTAATTCCGGCTTGGGAATCATCCAGCCCAGCCTTTCGCATGATGAATTCTGCATATAAATTAAATAAGTAGGGGGACAATATACAGCCTTGCCATACTCCTTTCCCAATTTTGAACCAATCAGTTGTTCCATATCCAGTTCTAACTGTAGCTTCTTGTCCCACATAGAGATTTCTCAGGAGACAGATGAGGTGATCAGGCTGTTAGTTTGTTTGGCCAGCTCCGGCCCATCTGGAGCTGACACTACGCCTCATCTTGCTTTGAGCCCAGCAGAGCAGATAACGCCCAGTCCGCAGAACGAAAGGATAAGCAGGTATTGTGCTACATGCTAATTTTTATTTACACTCTATGCTGAGAGAATACAAACATCCACCCTGCCTCTGTGAGAGCAGAGAAGCAACTCCCTCTCGACACAAAGAAAGCCGAGAGAACAGTGAAAAACAGGAAACCAGTGTACGTCACATCCAGTCTCCCATTCCCGTGGGAACCCAACAGTAACTCTGACTGTGGAATGTAAACAATTGTCTTGTGACAAGCATTTTGCTGCTCAGTGAGGGAAACAGAAACCAACACAGGCACTCCCATTTCTTTAAGAACTTGCCATAGTTTGCTGTGGTCGACACAGTCAAAGGCTTTTGCATAGTCAATGAAGCAGAAGTAGATGTCTTTCTGGAACTCTCTAGCTTTCTCCATAATCCAGCGCATGTTTGCAATTTGGTCTCTGGTTCCTCTGCCTCTTCTAAATCCAGCTTGCACTTCTGGGAGTTCTCGGTCCACATACTGCTTACTGCTTATCAAAACTTACTTATTTGTTAATTTGAGCAAGTAAACTACTGCTCTCACTTCATTACAAACAATATTTCTACCTGCAACACACTTGAGCAAACCTGCTCCTCTTCCTTTCACAGATTTTTTGTTGCCACTGTAGCTGCCTCTGATTAGTTGAGAGCTAGTGTGGTGTAGTGGTTAGGAGCGGTAAACTCGTAATCTGGTGAACCGGGTTCGCTTCCCCGCTCCTCCACATGCAGCTGCTGGGTGACCTTGGGCTAGTCACACTTCTCTGAAGTCTCTCAGACCCACCTACCTCACAGGGTGTCTTTTGGTGGGGGAGGAAGGGAAAGGATATTGTGAGCCGCTTTGAGACTCCTTAGGGTAGTGATAAAGCGGGATATCAAAATATCAAATCCAAATTTCTTCTTCTTCTTCTTCTTCTTCTTCTTCTTCTTCTTCTTCTCATTTAACTCTTTTGGGGGGAAATTAGCATGACACGTTATATGCATGGAAGTTGTTGACTCAATTAACCAACTAGAAGGGTTACTGTTAATAGCACCAGTTTTCCTATAACTTGATATTGCTAGATAGTTCTGATGAACTGCAAAAGCATTTTTAGTTCTTTCTTTTGACACCCTGGAACTTTTCTTTATTAGTGTCACTTTGTTTTGTACGATTCCTTGCAAATGAAGGAAAACAACTTTTCTGCTTGTATATGTTGATAATATGATTTTGATTACTGAGAACAAACAAGATTGTACAAAAGCAAGATTGGGCGCAGGCCTGGCCGGGACATAGGCGTCCTGACTGTGAGAAAGGTGACCTGTGTGCTTGCTTGCTTGATTAACAGTTGTTGGGAACTTCAAGGTCCCTGCTCTCCCTTCGTATTGTCTTTATACTGGACCTGGAGACTCCAATACAGTGGTACCTTGGTTTACGAACTTAATCCATTCCGGAAGTCTGTTCTTAAACCAAGGCGTGCTTTCCCGTAGAAAGTAGAGAAAATGGATTAATCCGTTCCAAACAATGAAAAACAACCCCTAAAACAGCAATTTAACATGAATTTTATGATCTAACGGGACCATTGATCCATAAAATGAAAGCTATAGACCAGGCTGCAATCTACTACCCAGTATAAAGGGGGCGGGGAAGGAAGGCAAAAGTTCTCTCTCCAAGGAGAGAGAGCTCCCCCCCCGGCCAGCCTTTCAGGATCCCTCCCCACACACACCAGTGCTCCTTCCACACCTACTTAAGGCTGGCACAAGCAGCCTGTGCCACTTGGGTGAGTTTTCCTTGCTGAAGAACTCTTTTACTGCATCCTGCCCACACTGTCCCAGAGCCACGCAGCTAGCGATGGATATAACAAAGTCCTGGGTCACAGGAAAGCAGAAAACACAAAGCAAAGCACAACAAAGGCTGGGCTGGGATTCTGAAAGGTTTTCCCCTCGCGCTCCTTGCAGTTTCTTGGCCAGGAGGGGGAAAGCCATGCATGAAGATGCCAAGATTTGAACCACAGACATCTGCATGCAATGGAGGTTCTCTCCCACTGAGCTATGGTCCTTCCTGAATCAAATGAAGAAAATGTTTTCCACATTAATTGAGCAAACCGACTGTAAGGCACCTTTCCTCTGACTGAAATATTGCTCGCTTGTGGTTTCCCCAACTACTAGCTGCTGTTATTTTATGACAGTTTACTGGCAGCCAAACATTTCAACTGGGGATGAAGAAGGCCAGAGGATTAGTCAGTTCGGCTGTAAGCAACTCTGTCGAGTGAAGATTCTTCAGAGCCCAATTATAGAGTTTATTGTCGGTTTGCAGAATTATGACAAGTGATCTACTTTTCTGATGAATTACTACCCAGAGTTCCTTTTTTGAATAAATAGAATCTGCTGTGCTTGGACAATCACGTTTCCAAAATTGTTTGTGCCAGCAAAACAAAATAAAGGCGGTTGACCTGTATTTTCTGGGCTATTCCATTGCATGCATTGTCCACATATTGAATCTGTTTTCAGAACCTAGCTTCAGTTTATGCCCACAACACAAAATGCAGCTGAGTGAAAAGATAACTGAGAGATTTGGGGTGGGTGGGGAGAGTTGTGTCATATTTAAGCATCGTAAGAGGATCTCAAATAACCATTTATTGCTGCTATAAATAACTTAATATTGTTTTTAATACTGTAACCTGCCCTGGGACCTTACAGTGAATCGTGGGCAATAAATAAAATAATAAATTTCACGTTGATTGCTAAATTGGCATTTAGTTAGTTGAGAAATAGTATGCTGGTCCGTATCTCTCCAGTACTGATGTCAGAGAATTATGACAACAGCAGAAATGGGACATTGCCAGTGTTCACATATACACCCCATGTTTCTGCTGCTGCGGGTGACTAACATGGCTACTCCTCTGCAAAGCTTTAAACTTGTTTTCTCTTCTTCATCAAATGCACCCGTATGTTTCAAGAACCAGCATGGTGCACTGGTGACCGTGTCAGAGTGGGTGTGGGGTGAAGAGACCACTACGAAGCTATAAAGTTCACTGGCACCAGTCACCATCTCAGCCTAATCTACCTCAACAGGTTGTTGTCAGGATAAAAAATGGGGAGGGAAAGTTATGTGCAAGGCTTTTATCTCCCAGGGTGGGGAGTCGGCTGCGGGGTGGGGTGGGGGGGACAAAGCATTAGTATGCAAGCTCAGGCTGTGCTCTAAGCTGGTATTTGGGAAAAGCAGCTGCATTCCTAACACTTTATCCTACTGACCATCAAAGTACACAAGGCCAACCTAGACTTAGACTCATAGAATTGTAGAGTTGGAAGGAATCCAACTGGTCATCTCCTGCAATGCCGGAATCCCAGCTAATAATACTAAACATGTCAGTTGCCACAGCAGGTTAGGTTGGGGGCTGGTCATCATTGGGATCACAGTGTGTGGGGAAAGGGGACAATAACCCAAGAGGGGCTCATTATTTTTTCCCCACTTTCCTCTAAGTTCCCCCCCCCCATAAAATGTTATTAAGGTTTTTTTTTTTCATAATACATAATACATTGTAAAACAAATTAATCTGAACAAAACTAGAAAGAAAACTCAGAGTCCTCTCTCAAAGGGAGCTCTTAACTCTTGTCTCAAACAGAAAGTGGCGGACCATCCCAGCTCTCACATGGGAGCTTTTCCCATCCTCTCTTGGCAGAGAAAGGAAGAGTTAAACCACCTCACCTGACAGCCCTGCCCTTCCTTTCCCTGCCAAAGGAAATTGTCCCTCACCCCATGGGAGCTTCTCTCCTGAGATTTTTAACAGCCGCGGTGTGGTTTGTTTTATCAAGACTATTGTGCCATGTGTTCATATGTACACTCTGTTCACACAGGCATGGGAGCCATTCCACCGGGCACCTGGGAAGGTGTGTGAATGAATTGGTCACATGGGTTCTGGTACCTTTTCTCACAAAGGGAGAAAATTAGCTGGCGATTGTGAGTTTTAGTGGTGATGAATACCAAAGGGAAAGGGATTAAGAAGCCCCCTTTTATTGGTCATTTGTGGCATATTGTAGCCTCTGTAACCACACTCTGTAAAAGAGATGGGGAAAAGACAGGGGAATATTACGTGTCAATGTTGGGCCCCAAGGACTGGTTTTATGAACAGTGTTGGGCTTTTGAAAGAAGTTATATGGCAGTCTTGCTGCAGGCAAGGATTGCCGCTCATGCCTTTTTATTCAACTACTGTTTCTTTGTATAATATATCACAACGAATTCACTTAGGATTCCCATAGTAAATGTTTCACTACCAGGAAAACTGACAAGGTATCAAACTCTGACAGAGAAATTGGCCTCAGGGAAAATAGAACTGTGTTTCTTAGTTACTTCTTAAACAAAGCAAAATATGCTGTGCAAACACTTTCTGAATAATAACATCAAAAGACTCTTCTCATAACACAACATTCCTAATGAATTCCCTGCCATCTAAAAAGAGTGGCACTTATTCCCCTGTTACTTTATGTCTCATGTGTGGTATTTTGCATGGATGTCATGAGGTAACATTAGGGGTAATGTAAGTTGAACAGCTGCCATGCAGAACAAACAGCCATTATCTGCATCCACCACGCCTCAAGTCTGAACATTCCCTAGGCATTATGCATACTCTCCAATGGGTCTTGGGGAATATGCCTATCTCAACTGTATTTTGTACATTCTCAGTGTAATAGGCATAATAAGCTGAAAACTCTGGTGAGATACTGACATCCCCCAAGACCTGTTTGACTAGAAAATGTGCATAATTCCCTCTTCAAGGTCACACGAAACGTGGCGAATGTGCACAATGACTGGTTACTCAGCATATTAGTTGTTCAACTCACGTTACAGAAACAGGCTGCTTTAGCTACTTATTTCCTGTGCCTGCTTGCAAAATAGCAGGACTGCCCAGAATCTCATTTTTCCAAAAGCTCTTTTTCCAAGAAAACAACACTTACTCCTCAATTCACCGCCAATAACTAAAGACACCAGAGAATTCTGCTGAAAATGGAAATGGGAGCAGAAATTGCTTGCACTCTCTTTATTCGTTCCATGTCCAGAATGGAAAATAATCCAGTGAAGATGGTCAGAATATGATTCTCCATGCCTGGTGGAGAATATGCACCGTTAATGAAAAAGTTGTTCTTACTTGTTGCTAGGCTAGTTGTTGGCAGTGGTGGAGAAACAAAGCCACTGAGCTCCAGGGCAGGTACTGTAGCCTCAAGGGATGAATGTTCTCAGATGCTATCCTGCCTTTGGAAGCTGCTGCCTGAATTGTGGGTCAAAAGGGGCAACAACCCTTGTGGGAAGCTGAGACCCAAACATTTAATATTACAGTCGTACCTTGGTTCCCAAATGCCTTGGTACTCAAACGCCTTGGTTCCTAAACGCCGAAAACCCAGAAGTGTTCCAGTTTTCGAACGTTTTTCAGAAGCCGAACGTCTGATGCAGTTGTCAGCTATTGTTGCTGGTGTGCCTGCACCAATCAGAAGCTGTGCCTTGATTTTTGAACTTTTCGGAAGTCAAACGGACTTCCAGAATGGATTAAGTTTGGCACTTTTGTGTTTGTTATTTATTTTGCGTTTTTGTTTTTGAGGCTTTTTTGGTTAATTTGTCTTTGTGACTGTGTGGAACCCAGTTCAGCTACTGATTGATTGATTGATTGATTGATTGTGAGAATGTGGAAATGGATAAAAGCCCCCCACCATCCAAACAATGACTATCGTCAGTGCAGGTAAGAAAAAATAATAATTTTAATTTTTATGATCTACAATACAGTGGTACCTTGGGTTACAGACGCTTCAGGTTACAAATGCTTCAGGTTACAGACTCCGCTAACCCAGAAATAGTACCTCGAGTTAAGAACTTTGCTTCAGGATGAGAACAGAAATCGTGCTCCGGCGGCATGGTGGCAGCAGGAGGCTCCATTAGCTAAAGTGGTGCTTCAGGTTAAGAACAGTTTCAGGTTAAGAATGGACCTCCGGAACGAATTAAGTACTTAACCCGAGGTACCACTGTACAGTCTTATTTATTTTATAGTACAGTACATTGATTATTGCTTTCATTTTATGGATCAATGGTCTTGTTAGATAGTTAAAATTCATGATAAGTTGCTGTTTTGGGGTTGTTTTTTAAAGTCTGGAATGAATTGATCCGTTTTGCATTACTTTCTATGGGAAAGCGCACCTTGGTTTAAGAACGCTTCAGTTTTGGAACAGACTTCCGGAGTTTGAGAATCAAGGTACCACTGTACTCAATTGGCATTGAGCTAGTTTGTAGCAGTGGTTGCTAGAACTCAAGCTTCCTAAGTATTTTTCTTACATTTTGCTAATGTAATGTTGTTACATTAATAGCATCGAAATGTCATATGTTTGTTGTAAGTTGTTGCTGTTTTATTATTGCTGTTACTATGAAATTGTTCTTGTGAACTGGTGATGGTGCAATATGTTGGTGTTCTGACTGCTGTAAGCGATGAGCATAATTTGTGTGTGTGCAAAAATGCTGTACAAATAAGGTGGAGGTAAGGATGATGTGGTCTGCAATGAAAGGCCAGGTATCACTGCTAATATGATGCATGAAACTACCATGCATTGCTTTGGATGTGATGTTTATCAAATTCACAAGTTCCAATAGTTTGCTTTCCTTTCAGTATGTGGCTATCTTTAGAAAGGTGGTTAATTTTTATTAACATAATCTTCATGAAATCAATTTCATGTTTGGCCTTCAGGACCCCTCTCAAATTACATCCCTTACATTTTTAATTTAATGGAACATTAAACAAGGCTTTCTATATATCCAACTTACAAAATACTTTGTTTGCATCTACAGCAGTCACAAAATTAAAAGACGCCTGCTTCTTGGGAGAAAAGCAATGACAAACCTAGACAGCATCTTAAAAAGCAAAGATATCACCTTGCTGACAAAGGTCTGTGTAATTAAAGCTATGGTTTTCCCAGTAGTGATGTATGGAAGTGAGAGCTGAACCATAAAGAAGGCTGATTGCTGAAGAATTAAAAATGCTTTTGAATTATGGTGCTGGAGGAGACTCTTGAGAGTCCCTTGGACTGCAAGAAGATCAAACCTATCCATTCTTAAGGAAATCACTGAGTGCTCACTGGAAGGACAGATCCTGAAGCTGTGGCTCCAGTACTTTAGCCACCTCATGAGAAGAGAAGACTCCCTGGAAAAGACCCTGATGTTGGGAAAGATTGAGGGCACAAGGAGAAGGGTATGACAGAGGACGAGATGGTTGGACAGTGTTCTCGAAGCTACCTACATGAGTTTGACCAAACTGTGGGAGGCAGTGGAAGACAGGAGTGCCTGGCGTGCTCTGGTCCATGGGGTCACAAAAAGCTGGACACAACTAAATGACTAAACAACATGCTGCTATGATGCCTATGAATTTATGCTGCTGCCCACAATTCCTGGGTGATGAATAACGGTTGTTGTGGTTTCTTCTGACCCACAGTACAGTGGTACCAGGGTTTCAAACACCTTGGGTTACAGACACTTCGAGTTACAGACTCCGCTAACCCAGAAATAGTACCTCGGGTTAAGAACTTTGCTCCAGGATGAGAACAGAAATTGCATGGCAGCAGTGGGAGGCTCCATTAGCTAAAGTGGTACCTCGGGTTAAGAACGGTTTCAGGTTAAGAATGGACCTCCGGAACGAATTAAGTTTGTAACCAGAGGTACCACTGTACCAGAAGATGGCTTTTTTCTCAGTGAATTTGTCCACAAACTGGATAACAGAGTGTCCATTCTTAGGCCTGAGGTACCGGAGTTCTGTTTCTCTACTTTATAAAACACACACACACACACACACACACACACACACACACACCATTTTAGCAAAGCAGCCCCAAGTACGTTTTGGTCAATGTTTAACACAACACAGGCCTGCAGAATTTACATGAGCACAAAGCTGAATCCATCGCATGAGCCATGTTTTGCAGCCTGCCCAGTTTGTGACAACCCACCCAATTTTGCAGTCCTCAGAGGGTGGCGGTGTGTTCTGTTTTACACATAACAGTCCTCTATTGAGTAGCAGTTTGGTCCAAGTCTGGCTTAAAGACAAAGAGCCAGAGGAGAGGGAAGGGGGCTTTGCAGTTGGCCCTCAACAGCAAAAGGACAGCAGATTGAGCATGCCCTGCTATGGTGGGATGGATTTATAGAAATTATTTCTAAATTTGTTGCTATACACAAAAGCCTCCTAGACTACTTGTTCATTAAACTTTTGTGGAGGTTATACGACTGCTCTGTACTGAAAATTCATCCTTATTTGTTTGCATGGAATATATACTGCTTGCTGTCAATTGATCATTATCCCACACTTTATAGCCACCTTCCTTTCTGCGCAAAATCTTTTTTTTACACCAGAGCACTTTAACCCACTTTAATCACATAAATCTGGATTTCTGGTATGCGACTGAATCCATCCTCCAACATGGTGAAAGTCAACCAGAAATTAGGTTTGGCTGGTGCCTTTGTTATACACCTTTAGGTGTATAACAGGCCTTTGACTCATTGACATGCTATGCCCTTTTAAAATGTGCTGTTGGAGGGGAGATTTTTTGTTTTGTATTTTGTATTTTGTGTTTTTTATGCTGTGTTTTTATGTTGTGAACCACCCAGAGATTTGCAAGAATAGGGCAATATACAAATTTCAATAATAATAATAATAATAATAATAATAATAATAATAATAATAATATTGTTCCCCTGGTGAACTGCCATACATCACTAGTTGGTTATTTTTGGCTTGTTGAGCAACAGGTTGTATGTACCAGAACTAGATCTTTAATGGCAAGAATGTGTGTGTGTGTCCGTGCGTGCATGTTGGAACTGGTGCAAAATGCCCAATAACCGAGTATTTATTTCAGAGCTAAAATTATGTCAGGAGTACTGCCCACACCCACCCAGCCACATTCCACATGACAATTATGAAAGATTGAGATTATTTATTTTTATCTGACAAGCATAATGAAGGGGGCATACTATCAAACTAATCAGACACACATTCACTCAGAAGCACATACCATTGATTTAAATATAATTGAGTGATGGATTGATGTTAAAACATTTATGCCCTGCCTTTTTATCATAACAGATAATCAAGGCAGAAGGCAATAAATTAAAACCCTTGGCAATAAAATCCCATAAACTAAAACAAGCCAAATGACAGCAGTCAAGAAGAGCAGCACTCATCCCATGCTCTAACATATACAAAACTGTTTTAAAATGCCATCCGCAGGCCAAAAGACTGGTCACTAAAATAAGGGCTAAACTTGGCATCCACTAGATAAAGAGTGGTTGTTGTTCCTACTTAATAACAGGCATAAGCGGATGTTCCTAACTGGGAAAACACCACTTGGAGCAGGGGAGAGAGACTCTCTTTCCTCCCAAACACGATTGAACAAACATAATACAGTGGTACCTCGGTTTACAAACTTACGGTAATCCATTTCAGAAGTCTGTTCTTAAACCAAAACCATTCTTAAACCAAGGCGCGCTTTCCCTAATGAGGCCTCCCGCCTCCGGTCCCCCTTCCACCATTTGGCTTCTGAAATATACTCAGTCGAGAGTGGATTTAATGCTCTTTATTCAGCTCATAGTGGTGAGGAGGGAATGGAAGTCCCCTCAAAGTATCTGCTTTATATACATTATTTACACAATGGGCTGCACGTGGCTAATTACGGAATTCTCCTGTAGGCCAATCAGGTTGTGGATTCACTTTTATCAGGAGCTGGATTGGGTGGCTCCTGCCGACCAATCATACTGCTGCATTGTTCTAGGACCAATCAGACTGCTGCATTCTGAATCCTATTGTTCTAGGACCAATCAGACTGCTGCATTTTGGAGCCTATTGTTCTAGGACCAATCAGACTGCTGCAGTTTGGATCCTATTCAACTCAGTACATAGCAGCTTCCGTTCTTAGACTGAGGTAGAGTTCGCAAACCGGGACACCACTTGTTTTGCGGAGTTCGTAAACAGAATAGTTCATAAACAGGGCTGTTCCACTGTAATCCCTTGCCCATCTTGAAGCTCAGAAGAAATGCTCCCATTGGCTGAGTATGTGTGTCCAATTGCGTTAGGGAGGGAAGTGATAAGCATTGTCATCCTGATAAGAAATTATAAAAGAGTAACTAACTTTCAAGTTAATGGCTAATTTGTAAATAAAAAGTGGGTGGGATATTTATATCAGACTGCTGAACAGTTTTGGTATCAAATTTATTTTATCGAGCAGTACGATCTCACCATAAGGATCCAGGGTGGCTTACAACAATATAACATAAGTGTACACACAAAGAGATGAAAGCATCACAGTTATAAAGCAAGCAAAACTGTTCCAAATGGGACAGAAAAGTCCCTGCCTCAGACTGCAGTATTGCTGTACGGGTCCCCCCCCCCCACGACTATAGCCTCATATCAGTTTAATAATGAACCCATGCATCAGTATGTAGTTCATTTGGAGTCAGAAGTGCAAGCCACTTCAGAATCTGCTCATACATTTTTAAAAATGGATATAGTTAAAGGAGAGAAGTAATAAATTTGATCCACATTAATTAATACAAATGACTTTTAAAAATGGAAGTCTAAAAATTATTTTGCTGCAGGCAACAAAATCACAACACTCTTCTTTAATTATTGAAAGAATTGGAAATGAATGGTAAGACTATGATTAAATGAGCAGGAATACTTACAAGGAAATCCAACTGCAACCCCCCACCCCACCCCCACCATGACTTTTACATTTTCTGTACTATAATTCAATGCTCTTTACAAGCACTTTCCTGCTTTACTTCCTGGAGATTCTGAAGTGGTATATAAGAGACAGACAGTAGAGAGGTGGCCTAGGTCACACACAACATTAAAACACACAAATATGAGTGTCGCAGTCCGGTCTACGTGCGATCGAAGTCCTGGCTGAGGACGTTGGGACCGGGGGCAAGATGGCGGGGTGGGAGCAGGAACGAGAGTCCAGAAGCCAGGGGTCTGAGGGTCAGGAAGCAGGGAGTCACGAAGTCAAGGGTCTGAGGGTTGAGAAGCAAGGAGTCATGAAGTCAAGGGTCCGAGGGTCGAGAAGCAAGAAGTCGCAAAGTCAAGGGTCCGAGGGTCAAGAAGCAAGGAGTCAAGAAGCCGAGGTCCGAGGATCAGGAAGCAAGGAGCCAAACACAGCAAAGCAGGAAACGTGTTGCTGTGGCAAAGAGCCGAAGGGAAATTCTGACCTTATATCCCTTCCCGGCTCTAGCCACCAGGTGCAGTGAGTTACCAAGCATCCTCACCTTGCATCTCCAGAACAAACTTAGGAAGGCCCCAGTCCTGCAAAGCTCTACTGGTCACAGGGCCCGTCTCCTGCACACACTCCTAACAATGAGTGTTCCTGGAAAGGAATTTGTGGTGTTGTTGCTCCTCCTATAGTCCTGCTGCTGTCATGAGCTGAACTATGGTTTGACACAGGGCATCATCTGATTTCAGACCTGTGGTTTGTCTTACTCCTGTTTGTTCTAGGGTTTACTGCACATTGGTTTATCAGGTGAAAATATATCTATTTTATGTCATGAACCACCCTGTGATCTTCAGATGAAGGGCAGTAAACAAATTTAAGAGTACAGTGGTACCTCGCAAGACGAATGCCTCGCAAGACAAAAAACTTGCTAGATGAAAGGGTTTTTTGTTTTTTGAGCTGCTTCGCAAGACGATTTTCCCTATGGGCTTGCTTCGCAAGACGGAAACGTCTTGCAAGTTTGTTTCCTTTTTCTTAACACCGTTAATACAGTTGCGACTTGACTTCGAGAAGCAACTCATAGAACGCGGTGTGGTAGCCTTTTTTGAGGTTTTTAAAGACTTTGGTGATTTTTGAAGCTTTTCCAAAACTTTCCCAACACCGTGCTTCGCAAGACGAAAAAAATCACAAGACGACAAAACTCGGGGAACGAATTAATTTCGTCTTGCGAGGCACCACTGTAATAATAAGATAGAATACAAACCATGCTCCCAGGTTTGGACAACACATTAAGTCAAACTGTGGCTTAGCTCACAGCAGCAGGAGAGCCAGGAGAGGAGGGCAAGAGTCATCATCTGCTCTCTGGAAAGCCACACACTGGCATTAAGCCAGTGGTTTAAAACCAGTGTGCCATGGCACCCTGGGGTGCCTTGAATGTTGGTCAGGGTGCTGCGGGCAACACTGCCCTCTGTCCCTCTTTCCTGCCCTCTCTCCTCTGATGCCTTCTCATGTCTCTGCCTCCCAAAGGCTTGTACAGCTATTTGTTGCAATAGCCATGGCTACAAGCTCCCAAGATGAATGGTGACTCTGGGGCTGACTGGAGGATGCTGGCTGCCAGGAGCTGAGATGGCCTTGGAATAAGCAAGCAAGCAGGCCAGGGAGCCCTGCCAGGCAGTCCACCAGCTCTTGCTGTTTGGAATGGACAGACAAGTCCTAGGCACCTGTGGGGCAGTGTGAGGAGGCACCTTTCTTTTGGGTGGGGAGGCAGCTCAGAGACCAGGGGTGGCAGCAGTGGGCTGCCCAGAGGACTCCCAAAGAGAGGAGAGAGGAGGCCAAGGGAACACTCCACAAAGGAGGTTGTTTGAAAAAGGATGAGAGGCTGCCAGCTCTGCAAGCAAGGGGTGAAAGAAAGAAAGGGGTGAAAGAAAGAAAGAAAGAAAGAAAGAAAGAAAGAAAGAAAGAAAGAAAGAAAGAAAGAGAAAGCTGAACCATTGCAACAAAACTGGGGTGAATATAGGATCTATATTGCATTAACATTATAGAGTAAGGTGCCTTTACTATCGCAGTCTGGAATAAAACATCGACTGGAACACACAGCATTTCTTACCCGAAACAAATATTCTTTATGGTTTTGCAGATAAAAAACTGAAGCAAATGTGTTAACAGAGTTCATAACAGCTTTTAAATTGCAGAAATCCCTGCCTCTCTGAAAGCATCATCCTAAAGGCACTAATATTATTATTTATTATTTTACAACAATCAGCCAAAAGAAGATAAAAGTTCAAATTGCTGATTATTTTGGAACAGAAAAATTACTTTTGACAAAGGAATTAACTTACTTTTATTATTAGCTCAGTTGTAAAGCTTGTCAAAATATTTGCCTATCTCATAATGATAGTTAAGTTTCCCTTACAAGCTATCTCATCTTACAAAAGTGATTTTGAGGCTCCAATGGGAGCCTTTGTGTAATGCATGAAAGAAAGTTAATTATTCTTCTGACACGTTTTATGACTTCTAGCGAACACAGTTCCAAAGTGAGCACATTAGTGCATGCCTTCGGGTTCTTATCTGAAATTTGCCACCTGCTTCTAGGCCAGCAAAGGAAAACGTTTAATTAAAACTCTAATGCTGCTTTTGTTTTAAGACAAAACAAAAAAATCCCCAAAGTTAAATGATTCTAGGAATTGAAACTGATATTTTATCTTAGTTGTTGAATGCTGCTTGTGACAGTTTTATTTAGTGTCCTGAGGTAGAATTTGCCTGACATTATCGACCTCCTTGCCTGTGCTAGGGCTGCCAGGGAATTCTGACAAAACAGAAACGGGAGTGGGAATTGCAGATATTTGCTTATTTGTCCCTTGTTGCTAACAAAAATCAATCCAGAAATTATGATCAATATTTGCTGTTGCTTTGGTTTCCCATGCCCTACCTCATTTACACTGTTTCCTTTACATTGAAATAAATGGGGCACAATAAAGTTATGACAATGTAACTTCTGTCATTTGCATAACTAATTGTTATGTGCATTATGTAATTTTTGCCAGAGTGTGGAGCAAGACAAATAATGTCGCTTTTGGTAGAAGACAAACTGCAACAGAGCAGAAAAAAAAGCTGCAGTTGATAAATCCAAAGTGGAACAGAAAACAATGCCTTTTTACAACCCTACCTACAGGTGAAACCCGGAAAATTAGAATATCGTGGAAAAGTTCATTTATTTCAGTAATTCAACTTAAAAGGTGAAACTAATATATGAGATAGACACATGGCATGCAAAGCGAGATATGTCAAGCCTTTATTTGTTATAATTGTGATGATCATGGCGTACAGCTGATGAAAACCCCAAATTAACAATCTCAGAAAATTAGAATATTAAATGAAACCAGCAAAAGAAGGACTGAAAACAGAGCAACATTGGACCTCTGAGAAGTAGAAGCATGCATATGTACTCAGTACTTGGTTTGGGCCCCTTTTGCATCAATTACTGCCTCAATACGTGGGCAGGTGTCAAAGTCCTGCTGGAAAATGAAGTCAGCATCCCCATAAAGCTCGTCTGTGGAAGGAAGCATGAAGTGCTCCAAAAA
The DNA here is from genome assembly GCF_964106645.2 of Podarcis pityusensis. Lineage (NCBI taxonomy): Eukaryota > Metazoa > Chordata > Lepidosauria > Squamata > Lacertidae > Podarcis > Podarcis pityusensis. The sequence continues at coordinate 64,507,453 of NC_138032.1, forward strand.
CTCCTGGTAGACGGCTGCGTTGACCCTGGACTTAATGAAGCACAGTGGACCAACACCAGCTGATGACATGGCTCCCCAAATCAACACAGACTGTGGAAACGTCACACTGAACTTCAAGCATCTGGCATTGTGCGCCTCCCCATTCTTCCTCCAGACTCTGGGTCCTTGGTTTCCAAATGAGATGCAAAAGCTGCTCTCATCAGAAAAACTATGGCTTGGTGAGAATGAGAGTTGTGGGTACCCAGAACAAAAATGGCAGCTGCTTTGCTATTCCCCAGGTCCTGCTGATGCTACCAAGAGTTAATCCATCCTAACATCCAGAAGGGACGTGGGTGGCGCTGTGGTCTAAACCACTGAGCCTTAGGCTTGCCGATCGGAAGGTTGGCGGTTCGAATCCCCGTGACGGGGTGAGCTCCCATTGCTCGGTCCCAGCTCCTGCCAACCTAGCAGTTCAAAAGCATGTCAAAGTGTATGTAGATAAATAGGTACCGCTTTGGCGGGAAGGTAAACAGCATTTCCGTGTGCTGCTCTGGTTTCGCCAGAAGAGGCTTAGTCATGCTGGTCACATGACCCGGAAGCTCTCTGTGGACAAACATCGGCTCCCTCGGCCAGTAAAGTGAGATGAGCGCCGCAACCCCAGAGTCGTTCGCAACTGGACTTAACTGTCAGGGGTCCTTTACCTTTACCTTTTAATCCCCAAAAGGGGGTGTGAAGAGAGGGGGGGGACACATTCCAACCTAAATGTGCCTTTGCTGCATCCTTTAACCAAATCCCCCATGTCTATAAGCTAGTACATTCTTAATTCAATGCTCCTTTTAATAATGGAAATCTTGTAAGCCAGCCTCTGCTCTGACTTGATTTTCTAATTGCAGAACATTCCTTTCACTGAGAGAGCAATTCCAAGCATTCACCCACTCTGCTATTGTTGGCCTCAGCTGAGCTTCTTAAAAATCTGATTGGCATGTGGCGTCTCCTTGGTGTCGTCCCGGCACGTCCCACAGGCTTAAGGAGGGATGCAACGCAACATTAAAATATAACACCGAAGAGTGAAAATCTTCCACTGCCTTCTAGGACTGCAGCATCTGCCAAGTCATTTGGTGTCTCTGCTTCTGGAAGGTTTTAGAAAGTTATGGGAGACATATTTGAATAGCCACATCTTTATCCAATTCTTGGCTTTGCACCATGCCATAAAACGGGTGGTGGTGTGTGTCACTCACAGTGGAGGGAAAAGAAAATTTATTTATTTATTTATTGCATTTTAATGAGAAACAACATAATTCACAGTTCTTTTATAATTGTGTTTTTCTTTATTGAAATATATATCAGTCATAAGCAATGATTCATACATAACAGGTTTTTCTTTGTTTTGTTTTTTACCCCCCCCCACCACAAGAAGAACCAAATACCTGTGTAGTTACATTTAACATTTAAGTCATTTCAGTTTTTAAGCAAAGGTATCCTTCCACAAATTGTCATGGGTTCTTGGAGGCCTGTAACAATTCACATTTCTCTAGCCAGTATGTGAACTGAAATGCAGCTATCCTTTGAAATTCACATGTCTCTGAATTTTGTGATTCAGTTCTCCGCCCAAATAATGTGTTCAAAAATGCATATACGAAAGACCCGTCTGAATAAAAAAGGCATATGCTAGAGGAAACATAACAGACATAAATGAGTTCTATTAGGGGAAATGACTTGCAAAAATGTTGAGATTAGTTAGAACGCCATGCAAAATGTGTATATCAGGATAAATTTCCACACAAAAATTCTATGAGGATTTTTTTTTTAAAAAAAATGCAAATCAATGATATAAAGAATTAAACTGAAGACTGGAAAAATAAGAACCTGAGAGAAACTCAAATTGGTAGCTTCATCTATCCCTAGTCATAATAATCATTAGAATGATGCGTTTTAGTCTTGCTTCTTATCTTCATTAGGAATATTAATGTACCTTAAGCAATGTTTCTCTGAGTTTTGAAAGCTGTTGGTGGGTGTAAAGGATTTTTTAAAAAACAAGTAGCTGCTCAGCTTACTTTTTTTCCTCCTTTATTTGTCTTACAAGGGAGATATCCAGGCTGAAAACATGAAGCAGTAAGACTTCCGGTGTAGCGCGACTCTCCTGCAAGGGGGATTTTACCGCGAGGTGAATCCCGTGCTATTTTGGATAAAAAGGGGTGCTACAGGGCGCAGTAGCCCCTGATTTAAATCTCTGGGAGGTTATCCAGAGGAACAGGTGCCCAGCGAAGCCAGGAGCAACCTGCCTGGCCGTCAGGTAACCCTTAAAAAAGGGCGAAGAGAACGGCGGAGTGGGGAGCGGGCTAAGGGTAGCCATTTTCTATATCCAAATAGCGAAGCCCCGAGCTTGCAAGAGGAGCGCTTCATTCTCAAAATAGAAGAAATTCGGACCAATTTGGATTACAAATTTGATTCTAATTAACTAAGGAAGGATCCAGAGCAGAAAGCAAAAGCGCGGAGTTCAGCTGTCATCTGCAATCAATACAGACGCAGTGTAGCGTGCAGAGCAGCAAAAAGAAAGTAAGTTGCCGCTGGTGGATACTGTTTCCTTCTCTCTCTGAACTCTGAACTCTTCTAAAAAGTAACATCTTTAGAAGTGACAAACTTTAAGGTACTTTTGAAGCTAAAAGGGAGAGCAGAAAGTTATGATTACAGTCATTTTGAGGTCTTCGTTGTAACGGAGGGGAGAAACAATGGCGAACAGTTACTTTCACTTTTAAGAGAACAAAGAACAAAGAGCAGCGGAACGGAAAGGGAACTTCCGACTCCATTGTAAAGCTTCTGTTTGAACATAGCAGAAAAGAATATAAACGGTCTGTAACCTTTCATTTTTTCTGACTATTTGTTCATATTGTTGGTCCCTATAATAAGCCCACTATTATTGGAAATTGAGAAGAATTTTCTTTTTACCCTCTCCTCTGTGTTTTTCTTTTGAATTTGGAACTTCAAAACTGGCAACTATTATACAACCCTAGTGGAAGGAATGGAACATTACAACTTGTTTTTCAAGATTTTTGATTTGAAGTACAACAGCTGAATACGGCCTGTGTTCTTCCAATATTATAAAGTGACCTGCGCTTAAATTTTTTTGTTTTGTTTTGTTTTTTTCTCATTGGGAGTCTGCTATTTTGTTCTGGAATCTCACCTCTGGACTCTGGATATATAGGTACATGTCAGGGAACTGACATCGGAGCTAGAGGCGGAGGGGAGGCTCTCAAATGATGCTGGAGAAGGGCCCAGCAGGGAGAGAGGCAGCTCAGCAGATGGGGAAGCAAATGCTGAGGAAGGTTTAAAGAGGACAAAATTAGAACTGAAAGAAGTAAAATGGGAAGAAGAAAGGATTAAGGTGGAAAGGATGGAATTAAACAAATCACAAGAAGAAATCAAAGATGCGATTGCGATGAATGAACTGAGACAGAGGGAGGTGAATCTGAGGCTGAGAGCCATCCCGGAGATACAGAATGAAAATATTAAGGAGAGGCTGATATCAGAATTGGCTAAATGGATGGAATTACCAATAGAGGAGGTAGCAAAAACAGTACAGAATGCATTTAGAATGAAAGTAAGAACAACCAAGGCAAGGAAATTTATAGGAGACTGTTTAATCACCTTTAAAGATAGGGAGATGAGAAATTTGATATTGCAGAAAAACAGAGAGAAAAGACTATACATAGAAGGAAATTACATAATCATTTTCAAAGATATACCGATAAGATTGTTAAAACGAAGAGAGCCATATAAGCCATTGGTACAGATTTTGAAGAAAAATGACATTGACTTTAAATGGGAATTTCCAGAGGGAATTTCTTTTTTTTACAAAAGCAAAAAGCACAGATTGTTGAATCCAGAGGAAACAGGAAAATTTCTGAGAAGGTACAACGACTTAAAAGTAGGAGATGGAGAAGAAGGAGAGGACAAAGGAGTAGAGAAAGGAGCTGGAGCTAAGGATGAATCAGAAGAAGAGGAAGAAGAAGAAGATCATGAGTAAAAGGCAGAAGAGGAAGAAGAGGAAAAAGGAGAAGAAATAATCAGATCATAAAAACTAAAATAAAATAAAATTATTTAATTGGAAATCATCATGTCATTAAAATTATGGAATTGGAATATTAATGGGATGAACGAGAAAAAAACGGAATAAAATTGAACAATTTTTAAAGAAGAAAAATTTGGACATTATATGTTTACAAGAAACACACGTCGCAAGAAAACATAGAAAAATCTTGATTAATAAAAGATTGGGGAATGAATTTGTATCTTCAGATAGAGAGAAAAAAAGAGGGGTGGTTTTATATATCAACAGTAAAATTGAATCACAACAAATCTTTAAAGATGAAGAAGGAAGAATCAGAAGGTGTAATAGAAGTATTGAAGGAGCTGGAGCAATTTGGAATGGTAGCAGGTAGCAAATAAAAAGAAAACCAAAATAATAGCGAAAAATATGGACCAAAATATGATAGAAATAATGCAACAAAAAACAGAGATAGATGTGGTGGAAAAGGTAAAATATTTGGGAATTTGGCTAACTCCCAAAAACATTGACTTATTTCAAAACAACTATATTCCGGTGTGGAACGAAATAAGGAAAGACCTGGAAGTATGGGGCAGACTGAAACTATCCTTTTGGGGTAGAATTTCTTCTATAAAGATGAGCGTCCTTCCTAAGATGTTATTCTTGTTTCAGACTATCCCCATAATAAAGGGGGTATCAATCTTTACAGAGTGGCAAAGAGTGATATCAAGGTATATCTGGCAGGGCAAGAAGCCGAGAATTAAATTTAAGTTATTAACAGATGTGAAGGAAAGAGGAGGCTTCGCCCTGCCAGATTTGAAACTGTACTATGAAGCAGCCTGTCTCTGTTGGTTGAAAGAATGGATAAAATTAGAAAGTAAGGAATTATTAGACCTTGAAGGTTTTGATAACAGATTTGGATGGCACACGTATTTATGGTGTGAGAAGAAGAAAATACAAAAAGGGTTTGGGAGCCACATATTCCGAGGTTCATTAATAGAAGTATGGGATAGGTATAAAAACCTATTAGAACCAAGAGTTCCGCATTGGTTATCTCCGTTAGAGATTATGTCTGTGAAGAAAGTAAATATGAGAAGTAATTGGATTACATATGGAGATTTAATAATTAAAGAAGGAAGTAAATGGAAGATCAAACCATATGAACAAGTTAAGGAACATGTTTATGACTGGTTGCATTATTTTCAGGTTAATGAAATGCTTAAAAAAGATATTAAGGAAAGTGGTTACACGGAAAAAGATTCAAAGTTTCAAACAGATATAATAAATAACGATTGTAAAATTTTGTCAAAAATGTATAAGATATTGTTAGATTGGTATACGAAAGATGAAGAAGTTAAAACGGTAATGGTACAATGGGCCAGAGATTTTGGATATAATATACAATTTGATGATTGGGAAAAATTATGGAAGGAAAACTTAAGATTTACTGCTTGTATTGTGTTAAAAGAAAACGTCATGAAAATGTTTTACAGATGGTATATTACACCGGTAAAATTAGCAAAAATGTATAAAACCTGTAATAAATGCTGGAAGTGTAAAGAAAAAGAAGGAACGTTTTATCATATGTGGTGGGAGTGTAAGAAAGTGAAGGGCTTCTGGGAGATGATATATAATGAGATGAAAAAAATGTTGAAGTATACTTTTGTTAAGAAACCAGAAGCCCTACTTTTAGGCATTACAAGAAAGGAAATAAGAAGGAAGGATTATAAGCTTTTTCAATACGCAGTTACAGCAGCAAGAATTCTACTGGCTCAGAAGTGGAAACAAGAGGAAATACCGACGAAAGAGGAATGGAGGATGAAATTAACAGACTATGCAGAACTGGACAAGTTAACAGGGAAAGTTAGATATCTTCGAGACCAAAAGTTTATCGAGGACTGGGGGAAATTTGTGGAATATCTGAAAAGTACATGTGAAGTACAAACAACGCTGGTGGGGTTTAAAGAAGCACTGTAAAAACTGAGGTATATTGTTAAATGAAAATGGATGATTGGAGGGGGGACTAATGGCAATAGAGAGCAGAAGAAATGCGTAAGCAAGAGTTAAATATGGATGATTGTCAGAGAAGTTGAAGGAAGTCCAAAAGTATGGAATTTGTGAAAATTTGGATTAAAACTGTATATTTATGTTAAAGAATTAATAAAAAGTATTAATAAAAAAAACACCATGAAGCAGTTAGTTGTTTAATTAACTAAAGAAAACATACATCGTAATGGGGAATGAACTTGTTACCTGTGAAAGGACATTCTGTTCTGATAGTGTTGTACTACATGGTCTCTCTGATCTCTTCCCCAAGAGCTTTAGCCAGACAGTGGCTGCAATCCAGAGCTCTACATGAGCGAAATCTGCCTATAGAGCTTTTTTATTTTATTTTCTCCACCACAGCTGCCACACCCTAGAATCTGTCTCCTTTTTCCTGGCCAACCAAACTACAAGCTGACTTAACAACTTAGGAGAGTTTGCAGGAAAAAAACAACAACAGAGATGGAGACAGACAGTCCTTTTGTATTGAGCTGCAGCAGTGAAGAGCAGGTAACTAGTAGTAGTAGTAGTAGTAGTAGTATAATGGTAGCACCCCTCATTGTTTACCATGTGTGATTTTTGAACTCTTCTGTCCTACTGATGTCTGTGGTCAAAAGGTTTTGTAGGTTGAGAGATTTGCAATGCTTGCTGGACTAAAGATGAAGGGAGCTACGTGTACCTTCAATCCTCTGAGGGGGAAAAATAATTTGTGATTGTGTCTCCAAGCACGGTTGTCTGCTTAGCACATGAGAGGAGATAGCGTCAAGATGGAACAGAAAGACTCAGTCAGTTTGCACATCTAAAACATCTAGCACACATAACAGAGACAATCTATTGAGAACCAGGTATTATCAGAGCTGCATGACTGGCCCCCAATATTCTCCCCGCCCCCCACAACTACAAAATGTGAGTTGAAATGTCACCACGTGACAAGTTTCTCTGTCCATGTTCCACTTGATTGACAGCTGTTTGTGGGAGCAGCCCCTTTAACATCAGCTGTGCAATAGGTTTTGTAGTACCGCCATTAGTGTTCCATCAAAAGGGGAGTCCTTCACTCCCCCCACCCTCAAAAAGGAGTGTTTGCAAAATTGTTCCAAGCAGACTGTGTGGGTGGTGTTCGGTTGCATGGTGTGGAGGGAGAGAATCTCTTATCAAATGTATCAAATTTTCCTTCTTAACGTGGGCTTTAATTCTGATTTCATCTGCAGAGTACTGTACAGTACTGAGTTTTGTTCCTCACTGTCAGCAGATCAGGGGTGAAAATGGTCTCTTTTCTCTCCTGTTTCCAATTTACATATCCGTTCTTTTTCCTCTTATAAATATTTAATACTCTTGTTCTGAGCTTGGATGGAATTATTCTAGGAAATATAATTGTTTCATGTTTCAGAGAAGTAATCGTCTCCACGGCTAGCTGAGCCTGGATGGACTGGCTGTCATGAAGTGGTGTGTTCCAGGTGAGCTAGAGAGAAGGTTTTCTAATACCAGCAGCAAACAGAGATTCTCCAAGCCTCCATTCTCTTGGCTTCCAGCCAGCTGCCCAGCCGGACCCTCTCCCTCCTTTCTAAGCTCTGGTACTGTGTGCAGTGGAAGCCAATCATAGTCCTTCACTACTTTCTTTGGAGACTGGTCCGCAGAATGCCACTGTCACACCTCTCAGGTTCTCTCGTTGCCATTTGGGAGAGTTTTGCTCACTTTGCAATTTTTAAATGAACTAACCCAATTTGTGCTTCCTGGACTAATGGACAGATTAAAATTCAGCTGGCACACTTCTCCAGATTTTGCTAAGCTGTTCTTAATAATAATAATAATAATTATTATTATTATTATTATTTATTTATACCCCGCCCATCTGGCTGGGTTTCCGCAGCCACTCTGGGCGGCTTCCAACAAAACACTAAAATACAATAACCTATTAAACATTAAAGCTTCCCTAAACAGGGCTAACTTCAGATATCTTCTAAAAGTTTGGTAATTATTTTTCTCTCTCTTTTTTTAAAAAATAATATTTATTACTTTTATAGATTACAAAAAGAGAAAAAAGAAAAAGAAAACAGAAAAAAAGACAAAGAAGGAAAGCAAAAAGAAAAAAACAATACAATATATAAACAATGCAAAACACAACCTAAACTCAAAACTAAACACATTAAACTAAACTAAACAAACCCCAATCCCTAACCTTAACCCTAAATGAAACAAAACAAAAACAATTTTAAAAAATACATCATCTCTTTTCTGTACTCTATCTTTCATTCCCTTGTTTCCTCGACCTCCTCTCACCTCCCTTTTTGTATTCCACTTCTTTTAATTGTTTCAGCAAATCCTTTCCATCTTTCTCCATTTTCTATCATATTGTAAATAACGTATTTTTTAACCTTATTTTCCATTAAAACTAAAATACTTACATATGCTTAACTCCTTATAACATTTCTGCTAAGCCCATAAAAAATCATTCCACCATTTTCCTATCACTCATTAGTTTTACCATATGTCTATATATAAACTTTAAATTTTCCAATCTTCTTCCACCATCTCCTCTCCCTGGTTTCGGATTCTGCCAGTCCTTTCCATCAACTCCATAAGGTCCATCAACCTGGTGATCTTATGTCCGAGGCTCTTAACTCTTTTCCAAGTCCCTTCTGCAGGTCTTCTTCATTTTCTTTAATGCTAAAGAGCAAATCTCGGGGAAACTCCAACCTGTCAATCCTTTTCTTCCTTCTGAACAGATCAGCCAAATTTCCATAGTTAAAGCTACAGTCCATAAAGTATTTCAGGGCATATTTCAAGATTCCTCCAAATCCAAAGGCCCCCAAAACTTCAATCTCCTCCAGGCCCGAGTCCATGTCCCAAAAGTCAGTTAATCCCTGCATAGAGGGATCTTTCCAACTTTCCTTCTTTAGTCCAAGCCAGGATCCATTCCTCAGTCTGACTTTTCCTAGATTCAATCATAAAAGGCCTCAACTTATAGTCCTCAATTTGCTTCTGTAAAACCACGGATCTCACTTGTATTACTTTATGTTCAACAACAGCAGCATTCTCCTTCTCCTCCTTCTCTTCCACCATTTGTCCTGCCAAAATGGATTCCTGTACCAAGTCCTGAATTATTTCTGTGTTGGTGTTCGCTTTTTGACTCAAATTAGTCACTTTCTGTTCCAAATTATCAACTTTAAAAGTCATGTCATCCATCTTCTTGTGAAGCTGTCCCAGCGAACAGCTTATCTTACATAAAACAGTCACAATGGCCTCTCCTGTCAACATTTTTAAATGGTCCAAGGTCGCTCTCTGGTTCTCAGAATCCTTATCTGCAGCTGGAAATCCCCCAGTTACACTCCTGTAACAGTTTCAAAAGCTCCCTCTAGAGGGAAACAGTCTCCACTTGTATCAGTTCTTTCAGGCACAACTCAAGCATTAAAGATAAATTTTCAGTTACTTTTCCTCTTTTTTAAACGCAGAGGAGGACAATGGAAACAGTATCTTACTCTTATTTAGCTAGCTGTCAAATCCGTTCTGTCAAATGCACTCTCTCCAAACGTCATCTGGTAGCCAGTTCCCAGGTTCAGAGCAGTGGTAATTTGATTTTTCACTCTCTCCTGCAGGCTCACTAGATCCAAAATTTCCCCCTCTTCTCCTGCTTCCAAGGGGGGTTTTGTATTTTAAACCGATGGAAATTTAATCCTTTGCCAAAAGCTTTCAAAGACTTTAACTTATAATGTCTTTGCTTCAGTCTATTTACAAAAACGGAAGGCGCACTTCCTGTTTATGACCTCCCGCTTCAGTGCCGAATTAAAGTATTTAAAAATCCAATTTTTCGATTTACTTACGAGTAGTTGTTTAAAATCCAATTGTCCACAGGAAAAAGTCAGCGCTTTCCGGCAACAGCAATGCGGCTTCACTCCGTGAAAAAAGCAGTTGATTCAAAGCACCTCACCACTCACCCCATGTCGCTCCGGATTCCCAAAACAGGGTTTCCCCGCAAGTAGGGGAGGTGCAAAAGGTGCCAGCCGAATCCCAGGTTCACAAGCTTCTCCCGCTTGTGATTTCAATGGGTCTCCACCTTCGCCGTGGCGGTCAGACCCTGTTTTTCACGGAGCAAGTTCCTCCCGAACGGAGGAGCTCCGCCATTGCCGGAGGCGTCAACCCGGAAGTCCCCCTATTTTTCTCTTTGACATCTGGTGGGAAGGCGTTCCACAGGGCGGGTGCCACTTCCAAGAAGGCCCTCTGCCTGGTTACCTGTAACTTGGCTTCTCGCAGCGAGGGAACTGCCAGAAGGCCCTCAGCACTGGACCTCTGAAGTGAAGGCCCAAGACAGGTGTTGATCATCATGTGAGCTGCGCACAGGTGGTCTGAAGCGAGCGAGCTACCACCATTCCTGTGGAGCCTCCTTTTATTGAGACAAATATGCAAGCCAGGCAAATACACTTTGGGCTGTGACCTTTACACATCTTCCGTCCTGAGATCGTGGGGTGGTACAAAGCTATTTTGGCACCTGTTCCACAGCGTCATTTTCCCCTTGCACAGTGTATGACGAATGAAGACAAAAGGTCTCAGGGAAAAAGTTACAGACAGGACACTGCTGACTGCTGAGACCGCAAAAGGTCGGACATAGGTCAGACATAGGTCAGACATAGGGGACAATGTTCTAGAGAGCCATGACTTGTCTGAGGGGGGGTTTCCCCTGCACCCCAGGGTCACGCGTGCAGGCAGACTGTGACTGCCTGCTGGTGGAAAGTGTGCTCCCTCCGAACCCCACTGTCCACTCGGCGATATCCCTACATCTCCCCTTTCCTGTCTATCAAAGAGCAGATCCCGAGTCCACCCGTGCCCTGTGTGTGTGAAGCCGGGCATACTCCAAATTGGAGGAGTTTATAATGCCGGAAGTAAGGTGTTAAACTGAATTTGATATGAAGCAGAGAGTGCCATGACGCAAGGACCAGAGCGAACTTTGCAGAGCTGTAAAATAGTGGAAAACATTGCATACCACAATAGTAGCAAATAAGGCAGGTTGGAAACATTACAGCATAGGTGAAGATGTGTTTGAGTCATAGAAGATCAGGAGGTCCGCTAGTGAGGCAGTTCCACAGATTGTCAAAGCTTTCATTGGCAAAGGTAGGCATGGCATGAAAAGAAACAGCATAGAGTTCGCAGCAAGTTGGGCAAATATATGGCAGCAGTCAGTGAGGAAATGTCTCTGGTTGTTCAGGCTAGTCGGCAGCAAGTTGGGCAAATACACTTTGGGCTGTGACCTTTACACATCTTCCGTCCCGAGATCGTGGGGTGGTACAAAGCTATTTTGGCACCTGTTCCACAGCGTCATTTTCCCCTTGCACAGTGTATGACGAATGGAGACAAAAGGTCTCAGGGGAAAAGTTACAGACAGGACACTGCTGACTGCTGAGACCGCAAAAGGTCAGACATAGGGGACGATGTTCTAGACAGCCATGACTTGTCTGAGGGGGGGTTTCCCCTACACCCCAGGGTCACGCGTGCAGGCAGACTGTGACTGCCTTCTGGTGGAAAGTGTGCTCCCTCCGGACCCCACTGTCCACTCGATGATATCCCTACAGACCTCAGTATCCGGGCAGAACGATGGAGGTGGAGATGCTCCTTCAGGTATACTGGACCGAGGCCGTTTATGGCTTTAAAGGTCAGCACCAACCCTTTGAATTGTGCTCGGAAACGTACTGAGAACCAGTGTAGGTCTTTCAAGACCAGTGTTATATGGTCTCGGCGGCAGCTCCCAGTCTAGCTGCCGCATTCTGGATTAGTTGTAGTTTCCAGATCACCTTCAAAGGTAGCCCCACATAGAGTGCATTGCAGTAGTCCACATAGAGTGCATTGCAGTAGAGCATGCACCACTCTGGCGAGACAGTCCGCGGGCAGGTAGGGTCTCAGCCTGCGCGCCAGATGGAGCTGGTAAACAGCTGCCCTGGACACAGAATTGACCTGCACCTCCATGGACAGCTGTGAGTCCAGAATGACTCCCAGGCTGCGCACCTGGTCCTTCAGGGGCACAGTTACCCCATTCAGGACCAGGGAGTCCTCCACACCCACCCGCCTCCTTGTTACCATAAAGCACCAATGCTGCAGCAAGCAAAGGCTCTAGCAGCTCAGCCAGCTGCTTGTGGCTGGAAAGCCAGACAGGATGTTTGTGACTGTTGCCATGGGAACAAAGGGGCAGTCCATTCTGTACTGAGCACCGGATGTTAGCTCAGTGTGTGTGTGTCATATGACCCGTACTGGATGTACTTGGGAGGAGGTTTCTTCTTGCTGTTGTTGAGTGCAGACATGATTCTCTGTACTGATGTAAGAGGCAGAAATAAATGATGTAAATAGTTTTCTGTCTGCTTCTTTCCCCTCCCTGGGGACACCAAAGGGGAGAGAGGAAGAACGGTGTGTTCCTCTCATACATCTGAGAAGAATCGCCGGACCTCGCCTGCTTATCAGCAGAGGTATGGGACAAGGGGAGGTCGACAGGAATATCTGCCGGTGCCTACGCTTGTGGCACATTCCTCTGACCCAGGCAGAATTCCAACAGTGGCAGCCTTCGGATGGTTGCGATTCATCGAACATCTGCATGAGAGGCTGGTGGATTGTCCTCCTCTGCTCCAAGGAGGAAGAGAAGCGTCTGAAAGCAGCCAGAGGCTCCACAGACAGCTGGTGGAAAGAAGAGGTGTTTTCCAGAGCAACAAAGCTCAAGGTATGCTGCATTTCGGGCTAAAAGTGTGAACGCAGGAAGATTAATTCCCTGGTTCACGGAGCTGCGTTTCAGAGAAAACAAAAGCTCCGGAGGAAGAGGCCTGCAGCTTGAAGGCTGAAGCCTGCATTCCACAAATTTTTGTGGTAGATAAGAAGTCCTATTGAAATGCATTGTTGCTAGGTAACGGAAAGTTACTGGCAAAGGGGCTGGACTCTGCGTGTAAGCCTGGGAAAGCGAAACAAAACCAGAGAATGTTTTGGCTACAAGGTTTACGAGCTCTTGGAAGGGACTTTTCGATAGCAGCCTGAGTTTAGCTGCCAGGTGCAAAGAGCGTAAACAATTTGCAGTTTCCTGCGTGAGAAAGACAAAAACAACTGTTGGATTTTACAGTTTGTTTGACAGTCTGAGCTGGAGGCTTGGCTTCAAGATGGATGCCAAGAAAGGGGGAGGTTTGCCTTGCCCACCTCCCTTAGCCTATGACAATTATTCATCTTGGTCTGTAAAGATGAAGGCCCTGCTGCAGAATCAGAGGCTTTTTGATGTAATTGAAAACCCCATCCCTGCAGCACCAACCAGAGGTTGGGAGTCACGGAATGTGAGGGCCAGGACTGCTATAATTCTGTGTGTCTCAGATGATCAGTTGGTGCATGTTCAGCATTTAGAAAATGCGAAAGAGGTTTGGGACACGCTGCGTACAACGCATCAGAGAGATGCTGGTTCTTCAGCGTTGCTGTATTTTGAGAAATTGACCAATCTGAGACTTGCGCCTGATGGAGATGTTCAAGCGCACCTGACAGAAATGAAGTTTCTGCGTCAACAGATGGTGGAACGCAATTTCCGTCTTCAGGAGGAAGTGTTTTGCTTCATGATGATAAACAGCCTTAGCCGCACCTACAAGGTTGTTGCCAGTCAGCTTGGTTCCCTACCGGCCGCGCAGCTGACCGCGGAGAGAGTTTGTGCTGTGGTCCTGAATGAACACGACAGACTTGCTGCACTGGAAGAAAAAGACAGGGGGAGGGAAGAACAGACTTCTAATTCCCCCACTGCTGATGCTACTAGGGAGCATGGTGTAGCATTGAGTGCTGTCCGATGCTACAATTGTGGACAGACTGGGCATCTACAGCGAAACTGTAAGAAGCCGCGCCAGTCAAGAGGAGCAAAGAGCAGCTCTACGAAGCCTGAGGCGTCAGGCAAAAGCCGTACCAAGTGCCAGGTGAAACCTGCAAAGGCTATGATGGCGAAAGGAACCACGCCAGATGTTGGGAACTTGTTCATAATTGACACGGGCGCCACGGTTCACATGTGCCCGCACAGAGGACTGTTTTCGACGTTGAAGAAGCAAAGCTTCACTGTGAAACAGCCCAACGGTCAGGAGTTGGAAGCGACTGGAATTGGGACTGTGTATCTTGAGAGTCTGAACTTGACTATAAGTGATGTTTACCTGATTCCAGAACTGAGATTTAATCTGCTGAGCGTGTCGCAGATTGCAAAGAAAGGACTGAAACTGTCCTATGATGCTAAAAGCTGCAAGATCTACAAAGATGGAGAACTGTTTCTTACTGCCAGAGAGAAAGATGGACTGTATTTGTTGACTTTTGATCAAAGTGATTACATGAAATGTAATTCTTCTGTTTCTAACGAAATCTCTCTTGCAGGTGTGACCAGTGCGAGCACCAGGAAGCTCACCAAGAAGGTCAACAGAGCATTTCAGCGGGTGTATGCTGATGTGATTGGTCCTCTAGAACCATCTAGAGGCGGTGCAAAATATTACCTTTTGTGTGTGGATTGTTTCACTAATTATTCTTGGGTTTATATGATGGAGAAACCGCAAGAAACTTTAGAAAAGTTTCAGGAGTTTTGTGACAAGGTTAAAAATATGCATGATGCTAACATTGATTGTCTTTTCACAGATGAGAAGCAAATTTTTCTGTTACAGAAGTTTCAGAAGTTCCTGGATGGAAAAGGGATAGACCACAAAGTGGCAGTTTCGCAAGAAGCGTGGAACAGAGGGGTCTGTGAAAGAGTGAACAAAGAATTGCAAAAGGGGATGAATGCGCAATTGCTGAGTTCACATTTGTCACATGAATATTGGGCCGAATCGCTAGCGTCCTATCTTCATGTGTGGTTGAGAAAGGTCTCAACAGAGTTGGGATGTTCTCCTTTTGAGAAGCTGTTCAATAGAAAACCTTCTGTTGCCTATTTTAAGGTTTTCGGGTCTCATGTGAGAACAGAAGCTCCAGGTGGAGTAAAGAATGCCAGAGGCATTTTTGTGGGTTATGAAAAGGGTCTCTACAGAGTAATTTTGTCTGAATCTGGTCAGGTGATTCTCACAAAGTTCCTAGAGAGTGCTCCAAAGCAAGAGCGGATAGTACAAACATTTCCCACAGGAAACGATTCAGATGATGATGATGATGATGAGTTTGATCTTATTGAGTTCAGTAGTACTGATGATGACAGCGATAGCTCAGACAGCTCAGTTGTCACAGTCATTGAGAGGAAATCTCACATAATGACTAGACCCTCAGAAGAGGAGGATGAACCATTGATTAAGCTTAGTACTGGTTCTCCAGAGAGTTCAGAGGCTGAACCAGAAAGCAGAGAAGAGCAGCAACTTTTACGTAGGTCTGAGAGAACAACGAAGGGTGTACCACCCAAGAGGTATTCAAAGGAGTTTGCTAACCTTGCATATGTTGCTATTGTAAACGACCAAGGACAGATTGAAGCTGTGTCTGAGTCAGAGACAAAGGCACAACAGAGAGTTGTTAACCAAGGTAATGCGAAGTCACACAACCAGAGAGGTACATTGGTTAAACCAGTGGCGGGTAGTTCCAAGGGTGGAACTGAAACAACAGGGGAATGTTATAAATATAACAACTGTTTGTTTTCTTCTCTGGATGACGCTTTGCTCGCGGCACACATTGATACTTTAGGGGGAGTATGTTACCATAAAGCACCAATGCTGCAGCAAGCAAAGGCTCTAGCAGCTCAGCCAGCTGCTTGTGGCTGGAAAGCCAGACAGGATGTTTGTGACTGTTGCCATGGGAACAAAGGGGCAGTCCATTCTGTACTGAGCACCGGATGTTAGCTCAGTGTGTGTGTGTCATATGACCCGTACTGGATGTACTTGGGAGGAGGTTTCTTCTTGCTGTTGTTGAGTGCAGACATGATTCTCTGTACTGATGTAAGAGGCAGAAATAAATGATGTAAATAGTTTTCTGTCTGCTTCTTTCCCCTCCCTGGGGACACCAAAGGGGAGAGAGGAAGAACGGTGTGTTCCTCTCATACATCTGAGAAGAATCGCCGGACCTCGCCTGCTTATCAGCAGAGGTATGGGACAAGGGGAGGTCGACAGGAATATCTGCCGGTGCCTACGCTTGTGGCACATTCCTCTGACCCAGGCAGAATTCCAACAAAACAGTACTTCTGTCTTGTCAGGATTCAACCTCAATCTGTACTTCTGTCTTGTCAGGATTCAACCTCAATCTGTTAGCCGCCATCCATACTCCAACCGCCTCCAGACACTCACACAGGACCTTCACCGCCTTCACTGGTTCTGATTTGAAAGAGAGGTAGAGCTGGGTATCATCCGCATACTGATGAACACCCAGCCCAAACCTCCTGATGATCTCTCCCAGCGGCTGCATGTAGATGTTGAAAAGCATGGGGGAGAGGACAGAACCCTGAGGCACCCCACAAGTGAGAGCCCAGGGGTCTGAACACTCAGACCTTTAAATAAAAGTGTACAAAAGCATATGTTTTAGGGGAAAATATGTACCAAAATGTATATTTCCAGTGGAAATGTATACCATTTTTTTGTCCACAGAAAACACGCTGAAATGGACTTATCACCGTACACATGGTAAAATAAGGTGGGCCAGAAATACATATCTAATAAACACATATTTTCCCATCTCATCCAAGGGGTTCAAGGAAGATAAGGATACATATTTTACCTGGTTTTATCACATAGCTATTATTGATGATCCATCCTAAGCCCATCTTGAAGGGTGGCAAAGGGCACTGTGTTGTAGCCCATGCCCTGCGTCACACATCTAAAGCAATGTATGATTTAGTGGTATATGCATCTGTCCCACTGGAAAATCTCCATCCCCTCTGAAACCAGAAGCCCAAATTGTGTGTTAGATCACATATTTACAACTATTAAACATGTGCTATTGTTGCCTCAGCTCTGTTTATCCTCAATTTTATGCTTTCTGAGATTTAGTACACACAGAACAAGGACAAATATCAGGGCTGGGCGGGGAAAGAGCAATTCACTGTTGATTGTGCCTTAACTGAAGCAAAGACTATTAGTTTCATAAGTTACATGTTCCCCACCACCCTCCATAAATGCCTACTGGGAAGATTGTAATTTATTTTCGGTCTTTTGATTAGGCACCTTCATAATATTTATTCCTCACTTATAGCCACTTTGAAACCTACATTTCATTCTTTCTAGAAAATAACAGCGGGTGTACTAAAAAACAATCAAACAATGTATGGAGAGACCGGGGTAGTTTGGGACCAGTGGGCGTGGCCCCCAAATTCCTCAGATCAATTATTGCCCAAATTGCACAGGGCTAAGATTAAGTGGCTAGGACAAAAGACAGCTTCCTATGAGTCAATTCAAGCTTTTAAAATTGGATAAGACCTGTTCTTTGAATATTTGGCTGGCACTTGAACAGGGTTAGTGTTTGTGTGTGTATTGAATCATCAGCCGCCAACTTACTCTTGCCAGATGCCAAATTGCACGAACGTAACTTGGGAAGCTGACTCTGTATTGTATCTGGTGTTGACCCTAATAAGAGAGACAGACTGCCAAATTTTTTAAAAAATAACAACAAATTCTAGACATGCTATTAAAGATCAACAGGGCTGGGGAAGGAACAAAGTAAATAATACTCTGGTTATAAATTCAAAGAAAAAAGCAGGTTGAGAAAAGAGTGGGATTTTTAAAAGGGAAAGGACAGAGCTCAAAAGATGTTATGATGTTATAATTATATTATTCAGTCTGAGAAGAATTACAGAAAATCATAGGCCAAGTAAATCAATCATCATTTCCACACAAATTTCTCTGTGAACCAGTCTGGCAATATAAACAGAAATCGTAATTTGTGAGGCTGTTTCTTTCTGTATAATTTACCCAAAAGGAGCTACAAAGACTGCAGAATGTGGAGGTGACCCAGGCCTGCTCTGAGTGTCCCACAATGTGCCATGCACTTTTGCATTGTGTAGTTTAATCTTTAGTAAGAAGGGGGGGGGGGGAGTTGCTTATCATTTTAACTCTAAACAGCACTCAGTCTTCAGGCATTTTAAGTGGAAACATGGAGGGAGGATCTTTTTAATCAGCGTATGCATATATGGAAAATTGCACAAAGCAGACACATCAGAAGCAGAAACAAGGAAGTTGCATATTTGCCTGATGGTTCACAACTCTCCATGCAATAAAACCCCATCCTGGTGATCCAGTCACTCCCTGGGTAGTTTTAGATTATCCTTATGGTGCATCTATATATCTTATTATTATGGTGAGGTATATACAGTAACAACAACAAATTCTCCAAAATACGCTGGTTTTCTTGCAATTTAATCTTGAATGTGACCAAGAATGCACTCTTAGACATTGTTGGGAATCCTGAGCCTGCCTGCCTGCCCTGTTGAAATCCATCCCCACCAGATGCTCACTGCATTTTGAAATGGTAGACCCTCAACATATGGGAGGAAAATGAAATTGAGATCAGGGTATCACATCTCGACTGCAATTTTGAAGAACAGTGGCAAATTAAACTGATATGCAAGTCAGATTCAGAATACCCTTTTAAAGCCTTTTGGGGAGTCCTATACCTAAAGGACCACCTTTCCACATGAACCTACCAAGACCCTGAGAGCATCCTCTGAGGCCATTTCTCTGTGGTCGACCTCTGAAGGTGGTCCAGTGGGTGGTGATGCGAGAATGTACCTTTTCTGTAATAGCTCCTCCTCCATGGAATGCTCTCCCAAATGAGGTCTGCCTGGCACTAACTTTGGCATGGTTTTGGCACCAGGCAAAGATGTTTTTTGTTTTCCCAGGCATTTGGGCAGCACCAATAACTGGATTTCTTTTTACTCTGATTTTGTTTTTAATGTGTGTTTTACTGTGTGTTATTCTTCTTTATCTCTTCGAGACTTCTTGTTGTAATTCATAAATGCAGTAAATTAAATGAAACTAACTTCAGCCCAGGGGCAATTATTCTAGTACTAGAACAGCCTGATTTTATTTCAAATGTGGGTTGAACAAGGTAACTGTTAGGTGGATTTGTAGCTGGTTGGATGACTGAACCCAAAGAGTACTCATTAATGGTTCCTCGTCATCCTGGAAAAAAGTGACAAGTGGGGTGCCGCAGGGTTCTGTCCTGGGCCAGCTGTTGTTCAACGTCTTTATAAGTGATTTTGAATTGACTTCCGGGGTGGCGCCATCGGCAATGGCGGACTCCCTCTGATCTGGAGGGATTAGCTCCACACGAAACGGGTCTTTTCCGCTACGGCGAAGCGGGGACCCTTTCAAAAATCACAGGCGGATGAAGCCTGTGACCATGGGACTCGGCGGGCACCTTTAGCGCCCCCCCAACCCGCAAAAGAACCCACTAACGGGCTCCGGAGCGAAGAGGGGGAAGTGGCGCGGTGCTGAGAGTCAACTGCTTCTTCCGTGGAGCGAAGCCACACAGCCGTTGCCGGAGAGCGCTGCCTTTTTCCTGGGACAATTTGGCTTCTAAAATAATCACCCGTGAGTACTTAAATTTCGGACAATTGGACTTTAAATAAGGACTTGCGAGCAGAAAGGAAAATTGGACTTAAAAGTTTGCCTCAATTTGGCACTGAAACGGGAAGGTCTAAACAGGAAGTCAGCCTTCCGTTTCTTTGTAGATAGATTAAAGCAAAGACATGGCAAACTAGAGCTCAGAAAATCGCTTGTAAAAGATTAACTTTCATCATTTAAAATTGTTCAACCCCCCTTCGGAAGCAGGAGAAGAGGGGGGATTTTTTCGGACTGTTTAAACCTGCAGAAGTGAGTGTAAAGTAAAGTAACTTTCCACCATCCTGATCCTGGAGCGGGGTGTCAGGACTGACGTTTTTTGAAGCTCATTGACCAGAGACAAACGTTTTTGACAGATAGCTATAAGAAGAGAAACATTGATTCCATTGTTCCCCTTCGCATTTTAAAGGAACAAATATTGACAAAATATCTGAAAAAGGAAACTTTGTTGTTAGACTTGTCTTTAAAAGAAAGAACAAATAGAAGTTTTCTCCCTAGAGGGAGACTGTGAAACTGTAACCAACTCCGGGGAGCTTGCAGCTGTTACAGATTACAATCGTGGGAATAGACTTCTGACCTTGCAGGACAATGTATTCAGAAGCTCTGTTGCGTGCTTTCTGTAAAACAAATGCCCTACTGGAACAGCTACATGAGAAGACGGACTTGATGACTGATGCGATCAGAAATTTTGAACAGGCAGTGGAAAATTATATGGAGCCCACCCAGGAATTAAATCAGGAGTGTGCCCTGACAGAACAGATGAGGGAAGAGGATGTTACTGAATCTTGGGCGCCAGAGATGAAGGGAGCTGTGGCCCAGCAGGAACATGAGCTTTTGGACTTGACAAATGAACTTGGAAAAAGCCAGATTTGGAAAGATAAAGTTTGGTTTGGTTTGGAAATGGGGGGTTGGATAGACCCCCCTATGCAGGGATGTTTGGACCTTTCAAGTCTGGCAATGGGCCGTGAGATGTTTGGGGTTGTGGGGGCTCTTAATTTTGGAGGGATTTTGAAACATGTTCTTAAATACCACATGGAGTTTAGTGTGGACTATGGAAAAGGGGCTGATTTGTCGAGAAGGGTCAAAAACATTGTTAAGCTGGAGTTCCCACGAGTGAAAGGAGCAGGAGACAAAGGAAAATACAGTTATAAATATGAAAAAAGAGCCGCGGAAGGGACATGGAAGAGACTTAAGGGCCTCGGATACAAGGTTACCAGGTTAATGCGCTAGATCGATGGGATAATAAGGACTGACAAAACCCGGGACCAGGAGGAAGGGACGCTGGATGAAGACTGGATTGTTTTTATTTCTTTTTTTTACTACTAGGATTGTTTTATAAAATTGATGAATGTTAGAAAAATGTTGGGACGAAATTACTTGGCTTTAGCAAAAATGTTTAAAGAATTATGTAAGAATATTATGGTTATGAGAAGTTGGTAAAAATAAGATTTAAGTTTTAAGCTTTAAGGTTCTTTATAGTAAGATAAGATTAAAATAGATTAAGGTAATGTAATGACAGAATATTATGAAATATGGAAAGGATTTGCTGCGACAATTAACAACTAGGATACAAAAAATGGGAGGAGGAGGAGGTCAAAGAAAGAAGGTAATGACAGTTGAGGATTTGAGAATGATGGATTTGTTTTTGAGTGTTTGTGGTGTATTTTTGTTTTTTGAATTTGTATTGTTTGATGTGGTTTGTTTTTTCTTTGTTTTTTTCTTTCTCTTTTTCTGCTTTGTTCTCTTTTGTAATTCTAAAAAGTTTCAATAAATATCATTTATATATGTGTGTGTGTGTGTGTGTGTGATTTTGAATTGAGGGGATGCTCATCAAATCTGCTGATGACACCAAACTGGGAGAGGTAGCTAATGCTGCAGAAGACAAAATCAGAATTCAAAATGACCTTAACAGACTGGAGAACTGGGCACAAGCTAACAAAATGAATTTCAATAGGGACAAATGTAAAGTTCTGCACTTAGGCAGGAAGAACCAGATGCACAAATATAGGATGGGGGACACCTGGCTTACTAGCAGTACATGTGAAAAGGATCTAGGGGTCTTGGTGGACCACAAACTTAATATGAGTCAACAGTGTGATGCAGCAGCAAAAAAGCATCAACAGAAGTATTATGTCCAGGTTAAGGGAAATAATAGTACTACTCTATTCTGCCTTAGCCAGACCACACTTGGAATACTGTGTCCAGTTCTGGGCACCACAATTTAAGAAGGATGTTGACAAGCTGGAACATGTGCAGAGGAGGACAACCAAGATGATCAAGGGTCTGGAAACTAAGCTTTATGAGGAGTGCTTGAAGGAGCTGGATATGTTTAGCCTGGAAAAGAGGAGACTGAGAGGAGATATGATAGCCATCTTCAAATATCTTAAGGGCTGTCACTCCCCAAGATGCTTTTTCTATTCCAAACACTACCCATAATCAGCGAGATAAAATGTTTTAAGGACTGGCAAAAAGGAAAAAAACCACACATAGAATTCAAATTGTTAACAGACATTAAGGAGAGAGGGGGAATTGCAGTCCCATGAAGTGGCATGCTGGACATGGATAAAGGATTGGATATTGCTAAAAAAAACCACTGAGATATTGGATTTAGAGGGTTGGGACAATGCTTTCGGCTGGCACGGGTACTTAGGATACGATAAAATAAAATCACATAGGGGATTCATAAATGACATTGTAAGAAAAGCACTGTATAATGTCTAGGAGAGAAATAAACCTATAATGGTTACCAGAACACCTTGGTGACTCTCACCCATTGAATCTATAGCAGTCCATAGGAAGAATATGAGCAATGATTGGCCAATTTATAGGGATTTGGTACAGGAAATAAGTAATTATCCAATTTTAAAGAACTTTGAAGAAATAAAAAAGATGGGATTAACTTGGTTGGAGTATTAGCAGTTAAAAGGGTCTTTGAAAAAGATAGAAGGGTTTTGATAATAAAATATTGAACCTGGAGAAAGACATCCTATATAATAATCAAAAGACTTTATCCAAAATATATAAGTTACTGTTAAATTGGCAGTTGAAAGATGAAGAAATCAAAGACGTTATGATAAAATGGGAACAAGATCTAGGCCACACGATTGAATTGGACAAATGGAAAGAACTATGGGAAAAGAATATAAAATTTACGCCTTGTTACTTAATAAGAGAAAATCTCATGAAAATGCAATACAGGTGGTATTGTTGCTGTTTAGTCGTGTCCGACTCTTCGTGACCCCATGGACCAGAGCACGCCAGGCACTTCTGTCTTCCATTGCCTCCCGCAGTTTGGTCAAACTCATGCTGGTAGCTTCGAGAACACTATCCAACCATCTCGTCCTCTGTCGTCCCCTACTCCTTGTGCCCTCCATCTTTCCCATCTTTTCCAGGGAGTCTTCTCTTCTCATGAGGTGGCCAAAGTATTGGAGCCTCAGCTTCACGATCTGTCCTTCCAGTGAGCACTCAGTGCTGATTTCCTTAAGAATGGATAGGTTTGATCTTCTTGCAGTCCAACAGGTGGTATTGGACCCCTGTAAAGCTGGGAAAAATTAATAAAACTCATAACAAGTGTTGGAGGTGCAAAAATCAAGTAGGAACCTTTTACCATATGTGGTGGGCGTGCCCAGAGATTAGAAAGTTCTGGGACACGACCTATGATGAGATGAAGAAGTTATTAAAAATTACATTCAACAAAAAACCGGAATAATTTCTTTGGGGAATTTTGACAAACAATATCCCTAAAGAGAAAACAAGACTATTTCTTTATGCAACTTCAACAGCTAGGGTTGTAGTGGCTAATTATTGGAAGGAAGATCATATAACCTCCAAAGAAGAATGGTTGTGCAAACTGTGTGAGTACTTGGAACTCATGAAGCTGACAGATATAATAAGATATAAGTCTAACCAGATAGTTTAAAAAGATTGGGATTACCTAA
Source organism: Podarcis pityusensis (assembly GCF_964106645.2). Taxonomy (NCBI): domain Eukaryota; kingdom Metazoa; phylum Chordata; class Lepidosauria; order Squamata; family Lacertidae; genus Podarcis; species Podarcis pityusensis. The sequence continues at coordinate 64,530,945 of NC_138032.1, forward strand.
ATAACTACTTGATGAACCAAGGTTCATCAGCTAAGATCTGGCTGTGTTTAGAATACCTCCGCAAAAGAAAAAGCTCCCTGATACCAAGATGAGGGATTTATTGAAATACAGACAGGTAGACGTTAATTCTCCTGCCAACCTAGCAGTTCGAAAGCATGTCAAAGTGCAAGTAGATAAAAAAAATAGGTACCGCTCTGGTGGGAAGGTAAACGGTGTTTCCGTACGCTGCTCTGGTTCGCCAGAAGCGGCTTAGTCATGCTGGCCACATGACCCGGAAGCTGTACGCCGGTTCCCTCGGCCAATAAAGCGAGAAGAGCGCCGCAACCCCAGAGTCGGTCACGACTGGACCTAATGGTCAGGGGTCCCTTTACCTTTACCTTAGACTTTAATTAGAAATAATGAACTGTTGTGAAGTTGGCAGAAGTCCACAATAAGAGTGTTTCTTTTTCTGAAATGTCTTAGTTTATTGAAGAATGAACTAATATTGTTTTATGTATGTTCCCTTTTTTCTTTTCTTTTCTTTTTCTTTTCTTTCTTTTTCTTTTTAAGTTTTAAATGTACTTACAAAAGGTATATATTTATATCTCTTACTTCTTCCTTCCTTTCTGGAGTTTCTGCTTTTATTCTTTTCTGCTCTCTCTACATAAGTTTTTGTATTTTCTTTTTGTTGTTGTTTAAATTTGTGGATTTTGATTTATGTATATGTGCAATACAATCAATGGGGGGGAGGTAGCCATCTTCAAATATCTTAAGGGCTGTCACGTGGAAGAAGGAGCATGCTTGTTTTCTGCTGCTCTGGAGAGTAGGACTTGAATAAATAGCTTCAAGTTGCAAGAAAGGAAATTCCGACTAAACTGTCGAAAAAACTTTCTGACAGTAAGGGCTGTTCGGCAGTGGAAAGGACTCCCTCAGAAGGTGTTGGGCTCTCCTTCCTTGGAGGTTTTTAAGCAGAGGTTGGATGGCCACCTGTCATGGATGCTTTAGCTGAGATTCCTGAATTGCAGTGGGTTGGACTAGATGACCCTCGGGGTCCCTTCCAACTCTATAATTCTATGATTCTGCTGCTAAAGTTGCATTTGAAAGGCTCCAGGATGGGAGTTGTGCAGCAGTGATTGGAAGTCGTGTTGTGCAATTGTGCACCTTGCAGATCGAACACATAGCAATACTTTTTAAAATTAACTGCTGGTTTCTTTTTCTGCCGAGTGCCTTCTCACTGTCTCCTGCTGTCTGCTTTCTGATGAAGTAGTAGCAGAATCTTTGTAATGCAAAGTAATTGGAGGGCTTCTTTTGACATCTTTTTGGACACTGAAGCAGCTGCTGCAGCTGCTGTGGAGAAATCTGACCGCAGGCTGCAAAACACTTCAGGTTGTTGATGCTTGACATCTCATGATGGAAATGTCTAGCAAACTGAGGAGCTGGTATAATTCCTTGAAAAATATGCACAATCACACAGATAAACGTACCAGATAATTTGGTGCCTCTTAACTGTGTTGTTGGTGAGATATATTTTGGCCACCATTCATTCAAGTGGTGTTAGGAATGGCTTTCATTTAGCTTGCATCTTTTTGTGTCCACTGTACCATAATATTTTTGAATAGGAATGTGTTGTCTTATGCAGTTCCTGATCCTCTTTTACACACAGCAAGGAAACACAGCATAGCTTGAGTGCCCAAAAGGCCAATGATGGGAACATGTCTAGTTAATATATTCTGGTAATATGTGTGATAATGTCCTGTAAACATTAACTGCTATGCTCATATTCAAGGCTAAATATCTCACTATTTGTACTTGGGTAGCAGCCATGGGTCTACTCTGAGTTGTGATACAACTTGTTTTCTCATGAATTATCTCTTACCTTGTACGACCCATTTTGGCAGAGAAGGTTTCTGGCTGCAAAGGAGAGAGGGAGGGGGCAAACTCAACTCCTTTGAGTTCGGAAGTTCTACCTGTGTGTAGAAAGCTGTGTGTACTCTCACAGAAACATAGAGTTGGAAGGTACCACAAGGGTCATCTAGTCCAACCCCCTGCAGTGCAGGAATCTTTTGCCCAATGTGGGTCTCTTAAATGGTATTGTTGCCTGACACCCCAATCTCTTAGCGGTGTGAGATTCCGTGGGTTCCAGGTGCTTACCCAGGGTTCAGTTTCCTTGGAATGAGGGACAGTGGAGACTGTGGGGGTCTTTATGATAAATGGTTTATTTACACATATATGCAACCTGAACCTATGATAGAGGGGTTCGCAGCATTAGCACCCCAAGAGGGTCTTGTTTCTCCCATAGGCACAGCTATGTTAAAAACAGAAATCAAGTAGCACTATCTTTCTCTGGCTTCCCAGCCTGCTTTCTAACTTCTAGCTTTTAGCTCACATCAGTCAGCTCTGGCCTTTGAGTTTCTAACAAAAACAGACAGCTGAGGAAGAGAGACCCATCCATTTGCCCTCTGGCACAGAGCCATTCTCTCTGTTATCTTAACAACCCATACTTAGTGGCCCATTGCCAGGCTGGCCTAGCTATTGCAACAATTGAATCTGTGCTGGATCCAGGAATTAGAAGGGGGTTCAGGCATGCAGCCGACTCTCCCCCAACTCACAACAGTATGCTTGGCAGTGATCCTTTGGATGCAAACTTGGGTGTAATATTATTCAGTGTGAGTGATTTGTGTATGAGTGGTTGGTTGACAGAAATAATGTATGAGGTAATGAATGATTGCAGTGGTTGTGGGGATGCATAGTAAGAGTGAAACTGGGCAAGCAGTTGTATGAATTGTGTGTTTTATGTTGGCGGGCATTTTACATTTTTCTGCCTTTGACTTTCTTCTTATTGATATTGTTACTATGGATAAGGATGCACTTTTGTGGTTTTTTTTTAAATGTAAATCCCTTGACATTGTTATTGTACTCATATTTTTATTGCTTTTAGATCGACAGATCTAAACGGAATAATAATTGATAGTAGTAGTATTATTATGAATAAGAGTTGATAACAGTACTCCACTATATATTCTGTTTCAATAAGTTGTTCACTGCTTAGGGGGCCTTTGGGCCAAAAAGAAGTATATAAATTGTAATAATAATAAGAGTTAATTACGGTATATAGAGGGACCCCTGGAATGGTTCCCCTACCTGATGCATCCTGAAGCTAGTGGAGGAGATCATTCATCGAGCAGGAGCCATACTACAGCATCCAGCCACATACCAGTTCAGCCACAAGGGATCCAATTTCCTAATTGCACATTAGAGCTAATGTTTCCTTAATTAAGTCAGTTTCTAGTAAGGAAGTAATTATGGTTTAATGTCACAACCATTATCTTCACGCGTCCCTAATGGCCCAGGTCTGCTAGGTCTCCTTGTCTATCTTGGCTGATGTCCAAGATTTATTTATTTAAAAAGTAATAATATTAAAGTGTTTTGTTGAGGACTGACATCCCAGCTATGCGGTCACATCAGAACACAACTGACCAAGACTCAAGCCTCTCGTGAAAAACAGAAGCCCAGCTCAACTTTGTATTTTAATCACACATTTACTGTTACATAACCAGGAGCGGGTGAAGAAAGAGTAAGATTTTGTGCACCATCTTCAAGTCCTGGCCTCCTAGCCTTCAGCTGAATGCAGGGCCAGCTCAATAATGAAACAGAATGTGTGCGTTGAATTGACCCTCCTTCCAGCTTTTCATCTCATTATCAGTTGGGCTGTCTGGCAAAGCTCTTTGTTGACCCCACTCTCTCCTCCTTGTCTTGCCTCACCTTGCTCTGAGAAAGGGTGACACCAGAGTGAGGGCTTCTGGGTAAGGTGTCCAGGAGCATGCCTGGGCTGCTGCTGGGTTTTGTCAGTGCAACTAGAAAGGTTGTTTTAAACTTATTTTAAAAACTGAAGAATGGGGGGAGGGATAGCAGGAGGAAAGAGGAGAATGGTGATGGCATTAAGAAGAAGAGGACATGGAGGTGCCACCTTCCACCTGCCACCTGCCTGAGGTCCTGCAATCCTTGGCATCAGCTCTGGTTGAATGTCTGCATAAGGCCTGTTGTTGTTGTTGTTGTTGTTGTTGTTGTTGTTGTTGTTTTATTAAACTTATTAGTCACTTGTCACCCGAAAGCTCTCCAAGCAACATACGCTGGAAAAATATATATGCATAAATGTATTATATGATACAAAGGGGGGAGATCATATAACAGTAATATTCCACACAACACATTTGGGAAATGGGGGGTGGGGGACATTGGCAATAAACAAAACCATACTCCCACCCACTAACTAAGAAACAAACAAACAGATAAGATAAAATCTCAATACCTTCCCACAGCCCAAAACTCATTCACATCCACCTGGTGATCTACCACAACACATACATAAAGCTCATATCCACAGAATGGAAGATAGTTACATCCCATGGGGCATGCTCTTCAGGCACCAGGCCTGTTGGCAAACCAACTCTGCGTTAGAAAGCTGTCTGCAAACATGACATGAAGGCTGGCAACATCAACGCCACCATGTAAGAATCCTTTACAGATGGCCATAGTGGCTGGAGCAGACAAGTCATATATCCATGGCAGTGACCAGAAGAGGAATGACCGCTGGGAGAGTGAAGAGACAAGAAACCCCAAGGTGTACCTGTAGCAGCACAACCAGATGCCTTCATCTGCCCCAGCTGCAACAAAACAGGTCTCTCCTGTCTCAGTCTCTACAGCCACAGCAAGCACTGCAACCTTCCAACAGTTTGACTTCACCCCACAGGAATTTAACCTCAATTATTTACAATTTTTGTTTAACCCACAAGAAAGTGTAGCACCCTGCTTGTGGTTAACGCTTAGCTGGAATGAAATATTCAACGCAGCAATAGAGAAATTAAAATAATAATTTATTTGTCAGACAAATAAATGAGAGACACAGTGGTATATGGATACCAAAGCTCTGCCTACTCCAGCCCTGATGGCCAGCACTTATATTTCCTCAGCCCAGCCCCCTTGCTCCTCCTTTGGCTGCCTCTGTCCAATCAGCCTGGTTGAAATTCCTATTGGTTGTTTGCTAGAACCAATCATAAAAGATACACCCATTTCCTATTACCTTTTATGGGAGACAAAGAGCTATATTTCCTTCTATCCATAAATGGCAGACAAGTAGCCATATATCTTACATTTACCTCGACCAGGCACCTTAATTACCAGATAACCTTTGGCCCCTGTTGCCCTATTCACTGCAAACCAGATGGCTAAAGCAGATGGTGCATGGTTTTTAATTTTTTATCTTAAAGAGATCTTGAGTTCACCTTCTCACACACCATCTATGAAATAAGAATCTAACATAAGAATCTAACATTTCTTACTTTCTAAATCCTTTGCATAATTACATTTAAGCCAATATATTTCATACATAACATAGATAGATTTTTAGAAGGAAAGGCCTTTTCAAAGTGAACTTAGTAAAAGCTAAGTTCTCTAAGTTCTCTAAGTTCTCTGAAGCTTCAGAGCAGCTTCAGAGAGAAGCCTTTTTCCCTATCCAGCTGCTGTTTCTAACAGCAACTTCTTCAATTTACCCTTTAACCTTATGAAAATATGGCTCGAGTCTTCTGTTAAACAATAAATTTCACTATTTACCAGCTCTTAATTGTGTTTTTGCAGCTTGATTGTATTCTGTAATTTGTATGGTCAGTGTGACCTTTTGCTCCCAGCCTGTAATTTCCTTTTACAACCCTGAAATACTGCTATAAATCAGTGGGGCCCTTGAAACGGTAGATAAACAGCTGCCAGAGTATTCAGCTGGTCTCTGCCTGGCAAATATATTTTTTAAGCTCATTTTAAAATGCAGATCTTGATTAGATGCCTCATAATACAGATCTTGATCAGATGCCTCAAAAGAAGGGCTTTTTCGCTGGCTAGGTTCAACTGTAATCCTTCTAACCTCCTTTGGGGTAGGTTTGTGGGTATGGCAGAAGGAGATAGGATCTGCCCATGTGATGCCCACCTGGTGGAAACTCTAGCTCACATGGCCCTTAATTGTATAATATATGATGATCTCCCCCAACAATTCTTAGACTACCTATGTATCCCATCATGGAAACCAGAGACAGAGGTTATACACTTCTTATTACAGGGGAGAGACCAGGAGCTCACCAAGTTCCTCTATTTGATTTTCTGCCGCTGAAGTACACTACAGGAACCTGCCCTTCCTAGAGTCCCACAGAGGTGAAATAGCTTGCTCGCCTCTTCTTCCCTTTGGCAAATGACTGTACTGTTGAAATGGTGACGAGATTGCATTGGCATATTTATTCTGAATGTTTGTAAGTGATGCCAATAAAGGTTTGACAACGACGATGACTTCACCCCCAAAAGCGCACTCCTCCTTTGTCTCCCAAAACAGAAGAATGCCAACCAACTAACATGATCCGGAACTTAAAAGGGATTTCCCAATTGTCTGAGCATTGTTAGCATTGTATTCACTCGTACAGCCAGGGTATTTGTGATGTAGCTAGTTGAGCTGTACCCTCGCACTGCCATTCACATGTAACATTCAACAAGCGCACGGTCTGCGTGCTTGTGTGCACAATAAATAAGCTGTAGAAATCAGGTGTACAATCTAGGAAATGCCCCCAGAAGCGAGCAGTGGAGTCAAATTGCTGCTTGATCTGTTCACACCATCCTAATTCCTGTTCCAAAGAGGAAACAGATAAGAGTGAAATTGCCATTTTTTAGAGTGATTCCATCCTTGCAATGATTACAGTCATCCCCATTCCCATCCCCTCCTGTCCTCAGGCTATTTTCATGTCACCATTATCGGACAGAGTGGAAAACACCTTTACTAGTGTTGCTGCCTTGCAGAGCATCTCCACGAAAATTATTCATCCCAGCTGCTTGCTAGATGTGCATTAGGCTGACATGGGAAATGGTTATGACTAACAGCATGGGCCGAATGTGCCTAGGTTGCCAGCGGCACGTTTTAATTTCCAAGTAGAAGTTCTGTTTCAAATGTCACAATGCTTGTAGTTCTCAATGCACAGACTGAAGTTGCAGAGTTTTGCCAGCGTTCTCATTCGAGGCAGCCTTTCATGGGCAGCCTCTGGGGTTTTTAAACTGTAATTGTTTCAGATAAAATGTTAACAACCGCTGGCTTTGGCAAAGAACGTTCCTGCCATTTTTTTTCTAGAAAATGTCACACAAGCAATGAGCAAAGCTGGTAGAAGAATGTGGAGGGGGGAATCCTGTCTGCTTTAAGTCAGGGCTGGGGGACATTTGGCTCTGCATATATTGTTGGCCTCTAATTCCCATCAGCCCTGGGCAGTGCAGCTAATGGTTAGGGATGATGGGAGTTATAGTTCAGCAACATCTGGAGGGCCAAAGGTTCCCCAGCTTTGCTTTAAGTTCATCCTCAAAAAGAATAGATAAGTCACTGGCTTTGAAACAAAATGCAGGCTCGCAGATTAATGGAAGTACATTTTGCCATTTCACTTCATTTCCCACAATACATTTGTCTGAGCAAAGTCGGAATGGATGAGGATAGCATCATTTATGGGATTGTCTCTGATGGTCTACTCTTCAAAAAGAAAAAGCCAGTCAAGGGTGCTTTAAAGTAAAAACGAAATAGTTCCAAATAATCCAGAATCTCTCTAGATTCTCTTTTCTTTGATGTGCTATATAACATGTCCATATTCTGTGCTGCGTCTTGCTTATTAATGGAAAGAGGTTTTTTTACTGTATATATGTTGTTGTTTAACCTTTAAGCAAAAAAGCAATAAAATATATACCGTATATATATTTTTAAAATGAAATTGCTTCCTTCTTCTGTGCTACCTGGCCATAGTGGAACCTGGTTTGCCTTTCATTAATGCACAGAAGGGAGAATTCTTGCAGAAGCATCTTCAACCCTCACAGCAACTTTATGTCTGGAGAAGCAATGGCAACCAAAAAGTAACGTTTTTACTTAAAGAAATAAGAGGAACCCCTAGTGAAATCCAGCAACTCTAACAGTTCATGCCTACATGTTTCCTAAGAAATAAGTTCCACTGAACTCAGTGGAATTTACTCCTAATCTAGGTAGATGGATATAGGATTGCCACCTAGATCTGCATCCGCGCAGTCATTTACCTCCAGCAGAGAAACAAATCTCAGCTAAAGAATAGTTTGAGGGGAGAACTACATTGGTTTGAAATGACTGGCCATGTCTTTCACTGCAGACAACTAGTACATCAAAATTGCAGACAAGTGAATTTAAGTTAAACACTACAAATGATTCAAAATAATGTTACAAGCTGCCTAGGGAGGTTTTCTTCTTCTTCTTCTTCTTTTAAATAAAACCTCTAAAGAACAGCTATGGAATTACTCTTCTGGAAGAACTGGATGCTAGATAACCCAAATGTTCTGCTTTGTAGTTTTGTTTTTCTTTCTGTTTCAGAAGTAGAGATGCCTTCTTAGGGTGGGATCTTTCATAAACATCACTTGTAAAATATCCCACAAGTAAACTGGATAGCAGCTTGTGTGTCTCAGTAGCTGCTGAGCGTTTAATTATTTCTTATCTCCCCACTGTCATCAGTTAGGATTTACAGCGCTGGGAACTTATTGTATTGTTGGTTTCATTTTTATCCCACTTTTTGTGGCTGAAGCCTCGCAAAGAGATTCGTCACTCTGAGGAGGTGGGGTGGGACAGATGTTCTGCTTTTGCACTGCAGATGGCGGAGGAAGGAGGTCACTTCTTCTGAACACTGCTGGAATGGGGACTGATTCCCACTCAAAAACATATCTTTGTCTTAATACCCATCTTATCCATCCTCTCTGATATTCTTCTCCTTTTTCTTGTTTAATGAAGATGTTCAAGTCATGCCTAAGTGTAGGAAAGCTTCCAATGCAATAACAACCTGGTGGTTTCTTTTGTTTTGAAGAGTAGTGCATATTGTGCCTCGCCATAAATTTGTTGGTGATAAAGAGCTGTCATCAGTTCTTCCAGAGCAACATTTTGAATCACTCCATTTAAGATAGCATCTTTAATATCAAAGGGCATTGTAGCAACAGACTAATAGCAATGGCAAATGCAAACGAAGAGAAACATTCAGAAGGCAGTGTCAAGTACATGGATATGACCCTAAGAGCAGGAGGCAATGGGCTATTCATCTGTTTGATAAAACACCAGAATTGGAAGGGAATTAACAGAACTAACACTGGCCCAAGCAACAAGATGTTGCTGCCCAGCTGCTGTCCAGGATCCCAGCCACTGGAGGATGTCATGTTGCCTACAGAAGGGTCAACATTCGGAAAACTGATAGTCAGAATGATGTGGCTATTCTATTGGTCCAGCACATAACACCATTGCTTACGAACTGGCACTGGCTGCTCATATGTTATTGGGGCAAGTTCAAGGTTCCTGTATTAATTTAGGTAAAGGTAATGGGATGCGGGTGGCGCTGTGGGTAAAACCTCAGCGCTTAGGACTTGCCGATTGCATGGTCGGCGGTTCGAATCCCCGCGGCGGGGTGCGCTCCCGTCGTTCGGTCCCAGCGCCTGCCAACCTAGCAGTTCAAAAGCACCCCCGGGTGCAAGTAGATAAATAGGGACCGCTTACCAGCGGGAAGGTAAACGGCGTTCCGTGTGCTGCGCTGGCTCGCCAGATGCAGCTTGTCACGCTGGCCACGTGACCCGGAAGTGTCTGCGGACAGCGCTGGCTCCCGGCCTATAGAGTGAGATGAGTGCACAACCCTAGAGTCTGGCAAGACTGGCCCGTACGGGCAGGGGTACCTTTACCTTTAGCTTTACCCTTAAAGGTACCCCTGACCGTTAGGTCTAGTCGCAGACGACTCTGGGTTTGCGGCACTCATCTCACTCTATAGGCCAAGGGAGCCGGTGTTTGTCCGCAGACAGCTTCCGGGTCATGTGGCCAGCATGATTAAGCCACTTTTGGTGAACCAGAGCAGCTCAGGGAAACACCGTTTACCTTCCCACCGGAGTGGTACCTATTTATCTACTTGCACGTTTTGATGTGCTTTCGAACTGCTAGGTCGGGAGGAGCTGGGACTGAGCAATGGGAGCTCACCCCATCGTGGGGATTCAAACCGCTGTCCTTGTGATCAGCAAGTCTAAACCACAGAGCCACCCGCGTCCCTATTATTTTAATAAGGGTCTTGTAAATATTATTAATTTACAAGGCCCTTAACAACAAGGATAACTTAAGGACTACCTGGTCCCTAACATTCAAGCCCAATCACTGAGGACTTCAGGGAGCCTCTGTTAGTGGTTCCTCATGACTCACATGCACGATTCCTTTCCAACGCAAGACATGCATTCAGTATTGTGGGCCACATTCCGTGGAACTCCCTCCCAGCTAAGATTAGGCAGGCTGCCTCCCTGTTGAGCTTCAGGTGCTTGTGGTGCGAGGACCCGACCCCCGCGAAGTAAAATGAAGACACAGGGACACGTGATATAAGGTTAATGGGCTAGAAAAGGCCACAACTTTATTGATTACAGCAATGAAAAGGTATTGGCTTAGGCATTGGATCACAAAACAAGTGGGTTTATTCACCAGGGGGTCAACACCTGTTGATGCTAATCCAACTATAGGCTCACCCCTGATGTCACCGAGGGTCGTGCCATGGCCTCCCGCCAAGCAGGCTTCGGACGGAATACACGACCGCCAGATTCCTTTAACGGAATACCCCTATAAATTGAAGGCATAGGCGATGGCCACACCTAGCACTTCGACAAACCACAACACATTATTCCAATGCCTAACCGCCACCCGAGCTAAAGGCTCGCCGCCAATACCTTCAAAGCTGCAACCAATCCCAGATGCTTTTGCTGACACTAAGTAACCAAATGTCGTTCCCCAGATCCGATAAGTGGACGCCGTCATTCCGGTATAAAGCTTGGTCGCCGATCCGGATACGGTCATGATAAATGACTCGGCCATACATAGAGCGCACCCAACGGGCTACCGCCCGAATTACGAGTTTCCTGGTTCTTTCAATGGCCATACAGCTTTGCGCACCGCGCCAAACAGTTCGTTTCAAGAAGGAGGACCAGAACACTGTTGTTCTGGGACACAAGGCTGCAAATGCATTCAAGTCTCTTTTTATGCTCCACAACAAGTCCACACTCCTTCTGTTAGCGAGGTCATTCTCCCCCAAATGAATTACAAGGATGTCGGGAGGGCCGAACTTGGCTACTTTCTCCCACAGCAATGGCATAAGCTCCTCCCAACGCATGCCTCTTCTCGAAAGCCAGGAAACTCGAACACCATGTGGAAGGCCAAGATTGTATGCAAGGCCGCAGCTCACCGCTCGTACGCGGGCCCAATGAACTATACTGTGGCCGCAAATCCACACGCTTCTCCTGAGCATAGCTGGGGGTAAAAGACAGAAAAGAAAAGGCAGATAAGTAGGGTAAAGCTGCAGGTCACATATTAGACTTATAAGCACTGGAGTTCCACCGGCCCATTTCTTTGATCCTGTCCGCCGGTAGCCCCAGGTGCGCGGCCGTGGTTGCGGCGCCCATCCTAAATGAGTGCGTGGCGTACTCCTGGGAGGATAGACCACAAGCCTTAATAGCCTTGCGAAGTACTCTGGTGAATTGGTGCCTCAACAAGGGTGACCCATCTTCATGGACCAGAAACAGACCCGGGCCGGGCGGTCTGAGGTAGAGGTACCGCCTAGTGTCCTCTACCGGGCATGGGCCCTGCTGTGCCGACGCCGTGAGCTTAACTAGGACACCCTTACCAGCCTGATCAGTCTTGGACTGACGTATATCCACTGTCACATTAGAATCGGACAACTGCACGTCCTTGCACAGGAGGCCGCGTGTTGAACCTTGTGCACTAACTTCAAACACCACCTCACCAACTCTAAGCGCGCCAAAAAGGCGATAGCGTATGCTGCGGAAAAGAGACGTGTTTCGAACCTGCACCAGCAAATTGACCTGAGTTTTATGCGTATCTGTGATAACCCGTAAGAATTGGCTTATGGCCCTCGGCCCTGTGAGGTTGTAACCTGCCCCAACCCTCAATGGCTCTATGGATCAAGAAGTCGCTACCCGGGTCATGAGCAAATGTAGCTTTTGAAAAGAAGCTGATGGCAGCTACGAGAATCTTTAAGGTTTTAGGAGCACGTCCCAGATCATCGAGATGGGAAAGGTACTGCAAGACATCGTCAGTGGTAGGAGGTACGTCATGTGAGAGCCCAGATAACCCAGACCTGGAACCAAGGAAATCACACCAGGCCTTCTTGTAGGACCTGAGAGTGGAGGGTGCCATGGATGCCAATACTCCCTGTATCACTTTGCGTCTCCCACATTCCACAGGCGCTCCGGAAAGGGTTCGGGCAACAGTTGTGCTCCAGGTGCAAGCAACCGGAAGCGAGGTATCTGAAATCGAGACAAGGCATCGGCAATGTCATTATTGGCTCTGGGTACGAATTTGGCTGAAAATATTATGTTGAACTCAAGGCACCGGAGGACGAACGCCCGCAGAAGGGAGGAGATCCTCTCAGACCGAGATGACTGCCTGGCTAGAATGTTCATGACCGCCAGGTTGTCGGAAGCACACGCGGTGATCTCGAAAATCTTCCGTCCAGATGTGAACGGCCACCACTATTGGAAAGAACTCAAGAAAGGTGAGATCCAACGTGATGGCCTGACCTTGCCATGCCGTCGGCCATCGTAGTGCACACCAGCGCCCCTTGAAGTACAAGCCAAAGCCTAAGGACCCAGCCGCATCCAATTGGACCTGGAAGTCTGATGACAGATTCAAGACATCCTGCCATAGAGATACCCCATTGTAGATCTCCAGACAAGTCGCCACACCTCCAGATCTGCCTTGACCGACCTGGGGAGGCGGACCCTGTTGTGCGGGTGTCTAAGACCACTGACAGCCTGGCTAGGCGGGCACGCGCATTGGAGTGGACCTGGAAATCAGAGGCCAAATTAAGGATTTCCAGCCATAGGGAGACTCCGTTGTAGTGTTCCAGAAATCTGATCCCCATCTCACAATCCGCCTTGACCGACTTGATAAGTCTTACTCTATGGTGCGGATGCTTGAGGCCCGCTGACAACCTGGCTAAGGGTGAGCGAAATGGGCGGCCTGGTGAAACTACTCTACATGCGAAGTTGAAATGATCTAGCAAGGACTGGACCTGTCTAAGAGCGACTTCATTATTATTATTATTATTATTATTATTTCGGGAAGGGTTTGACAAATAGTTTCGTTAAGGGCAACTATTTTCCCCACTGGCAGGCGGGCGGATTGAGCTGCTGTGTCAAGCTCTATACCCAGGCAAGTAAGATGCGTTGAGGGTCCGCCTTATCTGAGGGGAACTCCCAGCTCCTGGGCCAAAGCTGAGAAGGCCTCCAGAAGGGAGGCACATTCGCCAGTATTGGGTTTCCCAATGAGTAGAAAAGTCACCGAGGTAACGTGTCGCCCCAGGTGAGTTGGTTCTGTAGCGCAAGGCCCAGTCCCAACAAGTGCTAAATGTCTCAAAGGCCAAGCCGGCTGCAGAACAACCCATCGGCATAGCCTTGACAATGTAATATTTCCCTTGAAATTTGAATCCCAGCAAATGAGAGTCATTGGGATGAACTGGCAATAGACAGAAGGCTGACTATGTCACATTTTGCTAAGAGTGCCTCGTAACCAAAATTCCGGATAAGTCTTAGTGCCCGATCGAAGAATTCAATCGAAGAATGCGGAGAGGAGGGAGCTGGTGGGAGGTGCACCCGGATATGAACCAGGGACCTCTTGATGTGCAGTCAAATGCTCTACCACTGAGCTATACCCCCTTATTGTTGTTGTTATCGTTCTATTATTATTTATCTGTTATTTATCCATTTATTGTTATTATTATTTATTATTGTTGTTATTTATTAAAATCTAATCCAGTATTATTTGTTCAATCAATTACCACTGTAAGTAGAATTAATTACTGATACTATCAATTGTCTACCGTAACTGACGATAATATGAAATAATTATTCATTATAGGGGATTGATCGGGAAAAACGCTGCTCATAATCATCAATGAACGATCTAAATGCATTTAGGCAGTGTGAAATAGTTTTGGGGTTATTATCCCGTCCATGTGGCACCCCCGATGAATTACGGCTATATGCACCCATGCAGCCTGAGGTGTGAGTAGATTCTGTTGCAGAGCGCTTCCTCTTAGGCGCCATGGATAACATGCTAAAGCTACTCCCACAAACATGTGCCACCGCTTACAAGCGGTTGTACAGGGATGTGTTATTGATTCTGAAACAAATATACTAATTAATGATTGCTTTACTTAAAACAATGATTCTCAAGCATTCAGTTAAATGTTTAATTGTTTATCCCATTAGTATGTGCTTCCGTGTGTTATTTATTACTCTCTCTATATATATTAATATTTATTATTATTATTATTTATTCTTTTTTTTAATTTTTCTTAAAAATTAAGATGCTTCCTACTTCATATTATAATATCTCATTCAATCCCCTGCAACGCAGAATATACCGGGGTCCCATACGGGGATCAAACCAGCAACCTTAGCATTATCGGCCCCATGCTCTAACCAGTTGAGTTATCCAGGCTCTCTAGAATTGTGTGGGACCCCGAGGGTCATTTAGTCCAACCCCTTGCAAAGCAGGAATATATAATTGTTCCATACAGGGATTAAACCTGCAACCTTGGCGTTATTGTCACCACGCTCTAACCAACTGTGGGTTCCGAAATATATGTAAATTATTTGTTATTAATGAATTTTTTTTTATTTATTTTTTTAATGTTATTTGTTTATTTATATATTTATCTATGGATTTGTTTAATTAATTAATCAATTTAATCTTGGTATGTGACATCATTCCACTTATTCTCTTTTATTATTATTAATGTATATTTATCATTATTTATTTATTATAATAATTTTTCAATAAATAAATAAATAAATAAATTACATCCACTTATTTTATTTATTATTAGTCGTATTTTATTCTATTATTTATCTATTCATTTTTATTTATTTATTTGTTGTTGTTATTATTCTATTATTTATTGTTATTGTTATTTATTACAATCTATTCCAGTATTATTTGTTCAAATAATTACCACTGTATGTAGAATTAATTGATGATGCTATTAATTGTCTACCATAACTAATGATGATATGAAATAATTATTCTTCACTTGACTGTTTGGTTTGTATTTGCCTATAAATTTATTTATTTGCCACCAAGCAAAGGGTCAGGCAGATAGACACAGCTAAATAACACACAAGCATATAGGGATGGAACAATGGGCGGCCCCCACACTGCAATCAAATGGAAATATCCCTTTAACTAACAGTTTGAAAAACATAAGGTTATGCTGGAGGCCCCAGCAGAAGGAAAATGCTGCCAAGGACAATGTATCCTTGATTGGCCATCCGCCAGGTACCTGAATTAGCAATGTACCGCGAATGTACAATGTACAATGGGACAATGTACCACGAACTGCCTGTCTTTAAGCGACAATGTATCCTGCCTGGTAGTTATTATTATTAATTTTATTTATTTATTTTTGTTAATTATTAAATTATTATTATTATTATTTATTATTTTAAATTATTATTATTATTTTAATTAATTACTATTTGTTTAATCAGTAAATATATTGCTAATCATTGATTCACTAATTCTCAATAAATTATTACAATGTAATTAAAGTTACTATAAAGCCGCTATCAATTTACACTAGCTATTGCTACTGGTTAATTAGCACCCTATTGTGTCCAATAAACTGGTCAAATTCAGACTTTATTCAAGCATCTCAAATCAGTTAAAATAATATAAAATTAATGTAATCCCCAGTTAGTAAAATCTCAAGCCTCTTAAATTAGTCTCTAATCAATTACTGAATATGTTGCTGCAAATCGAATGGCTTGATCAAATTACCTGTTTGATATTTTAAAATAGATGTAAATAATATATTGCAGATATTAATTAGCAAATTGAGCCACCGCTGACCACTAGATATCAGATAGTAAGGAACCTGCCTCCACCAGGGGGCCTGCTTCAATTAATCTGCAATATATCTGGCAAACTGAATTTCAACAACTGCTGATACTATCAGCGATTATATTGATGTGACTCAATTGCTGTGAGCAATGGGCGGAGACGACTGTAGGTAAAGCAGCCCCGCCCGGAGACAAAGGGGACGCAAGGGGGTGGCAGTAAAGGTGTTACTAGAACAACAAAAGAGAACTGGTTCTGCAGCTAAAGCATAAGCTGCCTTCTGTAAGACCAGGAGGCTGTTAATTGCCCAGCTATTCGGAGCTTAAGGGAAAACAAAGCAACCCTGGCCGGTGATCAAAGGACAATGCGAGGGGAAGGGGAGTGGGGGGTGGAGGGTGAAGAATAATGGGGGTGTGACTGCGTCTCCCAAGTAACACAAATGCTGAAAGCAGCTAATATAACGATAAATGCCAGGCAAATAAAATCGCGTTCAACTAAGTAGTTCTTTGGATAGCACGTTCAACTAACAAAGACTTTGGACAAAATAATAATAATAATAATTTAAAAAAAAAAAAAAAAAATTCCTTCCAGTAGCACCTTAATGACCAGCTAAGTTAGTTCCTGGTATGAGCTTTCGTGTGCATGCTCACTTCTTCAGATACACTTTGGAGTAAGCTGAACAGAATCACCCTGGGGATGCAGCTGCAGTATAGCTGCTGGGGCAATGCAGTCGTCTGAAAGAAGTTTTTAAATGGAGCTGCCGCCCCCTGAAATCACGGAGGCGTGGGGGAGCAACACCAAAGGGAGAAGGCAACACGTGGGGAGAGGGGGAGGAAGGGCTCCCAGCCAAACCACGGAGCCTGCTAGAGAAGGACACAAAGCCAGCTAGCAAAGGGGGAGGGAGGACAATGTCAGCTCTGGAGGGACAAAATTCCAGAGTAGGGAGGGGGGGTAACGAAGGGGGAAGGGGGGATTTGGAATAATAATAAACTGCTGGAAAAGCCCTCACAGGAATTCACAGCAATACGGCAGTTTTAAAATGCACCAGCAAATCAAACAGAAATAGTAAGCACTCATAGAACCCACACCAGCAGCTCTCAGATTTTCCCCCTTCCAAGCACGCTGAGATGCTGCCCGCAAAGACACAGAGAGTGTCTGTTTTGAGGCCTGAAGAGCAGCACACACACACAGAGTGACTGATTTAAAGTCGGAGAAGCACAGCACACACATACACAGAGTAAAGGCTTCGGGATCAGAAATGAAATTAGGAACAATTAGGAGGTATTTGGAGAAAAGTAAAGAGGGAATTAAAGGTGGAATTAAAGTAAAGGTAAGGTAAAAGCAAAGGAGGAATTACAGGCTTCCCTTTCTCAGAAGTCCTCTTCCAAGTTAGCTCCACGTGGGCAGGAACACTGAAGAGAGAGTGTCCTCCTGACTCGCTCAGGACGACAAAGAGAAATGAGGCCGGGGAGAGGCAGGCACTGCAGCATAAAGGCTGCTGGACACGCCCCCCCATGGCACCTGGTTGGGCGGCCACCGGGGGGGGGGCGTGAGTGCCAGCCAGGTGAGCTGGAGGCAGGGGGCAACGCCCCCTGCTAGGAGCGGTGTTCGGGCTCCCGCCCACAACCACTCCCCTCTCTTTCAGGGAGGAGAGTCTTTGCCAAAGACCTTAACTGCTTTTAATTCCCACCCCCCTCAGTAACCTCCAATCAGTGCATATCCTGTGACATCCTGCTGAAATCCTGTAACTTTTTATACCACAAATGTTCTGGTTTATTTTTGTTTTATTTTTGTGGCACCACAGCCCCTCCAGACAGCAGCAATGTGGCAGCACTGGGGAAGCATCGCGGAAAAAATCCACCACAAATGCACTATTATTGTGTCAAGAACATGTTTCAGAATACACTGGCAATAAAACAGCAGTCTGAAGGGACCCTTTGTCATCCTCAGCACCAGCAATCTGGAGTATGATGATGATGATGATGATGATGAAGATGATGATGATATCTTCCCTTATAGGATTCCTGCAAGGATCACAACTAGATCACATGCAGCACTTCCAACACTTGCAATTACTGCACTACAGCTACTTGTTATTATTTATAGCGGTATTAGTATTATTCAGCATTGTCTACCTGAAATGAAAGGACAAAAATATCCAACAATTCTAGCAAAAAACCCTTTAATATATGACAATGTTCTCAAGATAAGCTAACTGGTTGCAAACCTAGCAATCAGCAACGCTCAATTCAAATGCCTCTGTATCTTATTTGCATCAATGATGCGTCTTGCGAGATAGTTAAATATAGTTCTGTCTTAGTCAGAGAACATGCCAGAGTAACACTAGAAAGGATAAACAGGAAAAGATTTCCTATAATTGACTTTTTGTTTTATTTTTAGTGATTTTGATATCTTTTCATATGTTGCTATTATTCAATAGTCTCATCTCTGAGATTATGAATATCATTAGTCATTTGTGTTTGGGCACTTCTTAGCAACTCAGTTTACAGAAATAAAGCTGGAAACCTTTGGATTCAGCCATTATCAAAAGGACCTGAGAATTACATCAGTTGGACCTACTGGAGAACCCTGAATATAAGTGATGCTTGAAATAAAAAAGAGCCATGGACCATCTAGAAGTCAGAGGCTAGAACTACCAGGACGGTGTCTGAATAAGCCTGTCAACAGCCTTCAAGAGAGTGCTGAGGGGAAAGACAGGACAGATGACTGAACAGTTAGAAGCAAAGGGCTAGTAATGTTCCCAGTCCATTTTGTAGCACTGAAAGAGAATTCCCAAGTACTACACCCTCTCATCCAATTGGGTTGGATGAAGTGTTCAAGGCTAGAGGCTCCTATTAAGTTAGTCACGACATTCATGGTGCATATACATTAGAAAGGAGCTCTTAGGCATTTTGCTGCTTCAGACGAAGAACAAGAGTCTAGGTACAGAAGCTAACTGGACGGGTAGTTGAATCTTACTTTAATACGGATGGCTGGGCAACTTCCTGAAGGCAGCAGGCTCGCTTAGAGAGCACAGGGTAGGTTGTGGGGTACACACCGTTCTGTCCTCCTGTAGAATGAGATGACCAGGGGGCTCAGAAGGAACAGCTCAGAACACTCCAGCATATGCTGTCAGAGGCAAGTGCCTCCCTGTGCCTAATGGTAGAGCCAGCCTTGAAGTCTTGGAGCCATCCAATATTGGTATAAAATTGTCAGGAAATGCTAGATCTGTGCCCAACTCACTTGTGTAATGAATCTGAGCTGGAGGTGGCAATTAGGGCTGTGCAACCAATTTGTCCGAAGTCTGAATCCCAAACCAAATCAGGCCGATTTGTACCTATTTGTGCCAAATCTAAACCAGCTTGAGGCAGTTACAAATTGCAACAGAGTGAGATGGGTGGACCCAAATTGATTTTCAGCAATTTGTGCCAATAGACAACTTTTAAAAAGTCTCTCTAAAGACAGTCTGTCTAAAAAGTGTTGCAGCTATTAATTACAATACCATATAAGGAGAATGCCAGGGTGAGGAATGAGAGAAGGGGGAAGAAGGAAGCTGGATTTTGTTTCCTTCTAGACTAGGGCTAGAATCTCACCCAACACTCTCCAAGCACAGAGCTTGAGGAGTATTAAAATGCAGCAAACTCATACTGCCTTCACACTTTTCCAAGTTCTGTCTCTTAGAAAGGGTTTGGTGGCATTTGTTCACCTTGTGTTTGGTTTCCTGCACAGTACCCTATCTAGTCTTAAACTTTTTTCTTTCCCCTTCCTTTCCCAATAAATCCCAGTCCAATTCCCATAAAAATGATAATAATTGTTTATTGTCTGTGTCCTAGGCATTGCGATTTTCCTTATCCCCTCACTGTTACACTATGTTCTGTTTTCTGTGTCTTTTCTTGTTTTCTTTTGCTGCTGTTGTTGAAAAAAGCAAACTTTTAAGGTACCCAGCACAAAAACTCCTGGAGTTACCTGCCTGAAACAAACCTGTTTGCTGCAGGGAGGGGGCTTTATTAACATGCAAGTGAATGGAAGTACGATATTTGGATTTCCAGATCTGGGTCCACATTGATCTCAACCAAATCAGGGTCAGATCCAGACAATTGAATTGGGCCTTGAATCTGATCAGGTAGGCCTTGCACAGTCCTCCATTCAGTCCCTAGATTGACTTTACACCCAAGCTGGCCACTAGACCTTCCTGGATGGGAAGGAGTATAAGGGGGCTTCCTGTTCCAATTGAGTCTTGCTTAAGCAACATTGTCTTCTTGAGTTCTGGCTTGGCTCCTCTCTTCTTGGTCCTGCCTCCTAGTTTGTACTTTGGTTCTGATTTACTTTTCAGTCTTGGCATTTTCTGGACCCCTGGCACTTGGTACTGGATTCCTGGCTCAGCCCCAGACTGCTTCTCACAGCACAGCCTTCACACACACACACACACCTTTCCCTGTGGTGCTCTATCCGATAGATGTTTAATATCTACAATAAAACATGGGCAAAAAAAGCAGTTGAGTGACATTTCAGCTCTATCTATAGCAAAGTCTAAATCCGACAGACAGAAAAAGCTTTTGTTTCTCACTGATAGTGTTGCAGAAAACATTTGCTTTTTCTGAGCTTTATTGATAATGACATGGCTGGTTACAGCACGTCAGATCTGCAATCATGCCTGGGGCAGCATTCTTTCTCCCACCCCCCCACCCCGAAAAGCAAATAAAACACTGAGTGAGACATTCATGAAACTCTGTGAAATGAATATAGATTGCCTTTAATGCTCCATACTTCAATATGAATTGTAGCACAAGGCACAGTAGGGTTGGTAGCAGTGGTTAAGTGCATTCATTTGACAGCAGAAACACCAGGGATGAGGAAACAATAGGAAGTTATTTAATTGAAAGACATTGAATACCTTGTTGATGGGCATGGGGGAGTATCCTGTTATACTGGTTGTTTCAACATGGTCTACTGCCAACACAGGCAAAAAAGCTATAATCATCAGGCTAGCAAATGAATCCAATATATGAAGCAAACATTCATCATTGAGTGGCTAGCATTTGTGTAAGTTGGAAACAAACAACGAACTCGGGGGAAAGTGATATCTGAGTTTTGGTAAAGGATAAACCCCTGGCTCTCATAAGGAAAAGTAGGTTTCTCTGCTTCTTCTAGTCTCATGTTAATCACATCTATTAGTGAATGCTGATAGGACGCTTTTAGGAGGCTAACTGAAGCTTGCTTAGGCAGGGTAGACACATCAGCAGAGGCCTCCTAAGTTTGTAGGGGAGAGTGCAGGAGGCGATCAACCCCTCATTTCTTGGGAAAAGCTCCTCTCAGTTATCATATTTATGTTTACTTCATGCTGGCATCTCCCGGAAGCCAAGTGTAGCACTTCTATACTAGGCATAAGTTGAATTGGTTGAGAATTAAAGGGAGAAGCAGGCAATACACTGCCGCTATTGTCATTCTCAGGCACACATGCACACACCCTACAACCTGAAGCCCAGATCTTCTACAGATACATCAGAGCATCTCTCCACCTCTAAGGCCTCCATTTGTCCCATAGTGATCAGACTATGAGCCCACAGAACTCTGGCCTCCATGGAGTCTGACATCTTCCAGCACCAAGCAACAAATATTAGCCAACATATATCAGATTCCTAGGAGACAGATCAAAATGGCAAAAATAATTGATAGTCTGCAGGGCCACGGAGAGGTCTCACTGAGCACCTTCACCTGGGCAAAGGTGGGTGCAATGAAGCAGGTCTCTGCTGTATCTGCAGGGGCCACATCTGCCTTGAAATCACGCCACTCTGCTGTCCGTGACAGCCACCCATCTCACACTGGTCCAAACAAATCAGAGTTCTCATCAGTAAACATGATGCACACATTCACATAAACAAATGCAAGCCCATAATGCATAATTACAGCAGGAGTGCAGTATAGCTCCTTTCTTTTGAAACTGATGAATGATGCTTCAGCAAAAGAAAGCTCCTTGATCATAATTACAGGTTCCACTTTCCCACCATAGTTTCAATTATTAAAATAATATAAAAGTAAGTTTCCAAATTTGAAAAGAGTTAAGTCTGTTATGGATTCAAAAAGGGAAGTTCAGAAACATGGCACCAACTCAAGTAACATGTTATGCTTTTCTTCCATGAAATGTCTGTTATGAAACTTGTTTATGGGCTACAAAGTCTAATTGCTTAAGATAACACTGTTCCTTAATCAAGGGCTCACACCTCCATGGATACTTAATTTGATTTGACTTGGGTTAGCAATTAAACTTAGGGCCGCTTCATATTCTCCATGATGGCAAGTGCTCGCTCGTAGCAGGAAACAGCAGCCATTCTCTGCATTCTGGATACAGGTACTGATATTACAATATTGTTTTGCACAGTGGTGGAGGAAGGGAGCAGGGGGGAGGGCCGCCCTGGGTGCCAGCCTGGGGGGGTGACATCGCCGTGAGTGGGCGCCTCCCCCTTGAGATGTTCGATCAGGCGGGCGCCTACCCAATTGGGACAATAGCTCACACGGGCGGGCGCCTCCCCCTTGGGACACTCGCACAGGCAGGCGTCACCCCATTGGGATGATGCTTGCGTGGGCGGGTGCCTCCCCCTTGGGACACCCCCACGTGCCACGTGCCATGCCCCCGTGGCCCAAGGTACCAAAGCCCCTTCCTCCGCAACTGGTTTTGCACATGTGCTTCTCACATGTAAGTATTGCATTTTCTAATTGGGATTGCAAAATAGTTCACGAATACTCAAAAATGGGTTCCAAAGAATCAAACAACTACATGCCCATGTGGGCTTTAGGCTTGTTCCTTAGACAGAAATGCCACCTGGCAAGCTGCATTTGCAATTGAGATTTGCAATGTGGCCTGGGGATCAGCTTTTCAAAGGGATGTGGGGAGTCAATAATCTCACTGGGGACTTTTGTTCCTGTCTAAATAACTGTACAGATACGATGCCAGTGGTTTAATTTTGATTTCACATGATGCTCTTTTATCCCAGTCATATAATGTGCCTAGTAGCTCTTGGTTTGGCAAGGAACTGTAGACTATTCCAACACAATGCTTTTTGTGGGTTGAATAAACGTTAATGTGTGGTGTTCAGGCCAGCACAGATGTAATGAACAGTATTTCCTATGGCTGCATTCCCTTCTGCCCACACAGTGGCCTGCTGCTGACTATATCTACAGTCACAGAGTTTATCCATCACATTTGTACACATGTAAACTTTATTCTTATTATTATTATTAGTAGTAGTAGTAGTAGTAGTATCAGTATTAGTATTACATTTATAACCTTTTCTTCATCTATACAGATAACCAGACTGGAGTGCAGGACATAAAATAAAGAAGCCAAAGAACAATAAAATAAGAAAACACATAATCAGAACCTCTAAAGGGCAATTAAAAACAACAGCATGAGATATATACAGTTGTACCTTGTTTCACGAATGCCTTGTGAGTCAAACGTTTTGGCTCCCAAATGCCACAAACCCAGAAGTGTGTGTTCCAGTTTGTGAATGTTCTTTGGAACCCGAACGTCCGACGTGCCTTCCATGGCTTCTATTTGGCTGCAGGAGCTTCCTGCAGCCAACTGGAAGCCACACCTTGGTTTCTGAACGTTTTGGAAGTCCAATGGACTTCCAGAACAGATTCCGTCCGACTTCAGAGGTACCACTGTATGAGATATGAAGTGTTACCAAGTTGTGATTTTCATCTGTTGTGGCTTTTGACTGTAAGCTTCTGTTTATGGGCATCTGCCCAGAAAGGAAGCCTAAACATAGTTTAACTGAATAGGGTGAGCAGGTTAAACCATTACTCACATCCTTTTGAACACATAGAGCAGGGATGGGAACCTGTGGCCCTCCAGATATTACTGGACTACAACACCCATCATGCCTGACCATGGACCATGTTGGCTAGAGTCCAACAACAATTGGAAGGTCACAGCTTCCACATCCCAAGCATAGCAGTGTGATCTCCTGGGTGCAGAGATGAAGAAAAAGGACTTCTCCGTAGGTGTCCTGGTTGAGCCTTGGGGACCAGATCTTTTTCTGAGAACATGAATTTGAAACATTATGCCCTTCAGTCATAAAGTCATTATGCTTCTCTCTGTTTGCAATTTTCCTGTGTTCCTTTCATTGATCCTAGAAGTAGCTACTCTCCAACTGCAAGAGGCATGAAAATTGTATAAGCCAGCTTCAGATCTTGTTCATCCATGACAATCTTGTGATGAACCATTTTTGTCAATTAAAACAAGACTTTGTGCATTAAGTAGAAGAAAATATGCTTTCATAATTGGATATTTATTCATTTTTGGCAGTGCACCTATTTATTCAGGCTTTTAACATTTGTTTCATAAGGCCAGTATATTATGGTCATTTTTGTATGTGTAATTCATAATAAATGATGAATTTCACATAGAACTGTTAGTATATTTTGTTCTGATGGTCTTGTTTACAGCTGGAAAGGTTGCAGCAAACCATAAAAGTGAATGTAGATTACAGTAAATTCTAAATTGTATAAAATTAACTCTGATGTGTCAGGAAGGAGGGTGTCTAAGTGAATTAAAGGCCCTCCTAACTAGAATGCCACCTCCCACTGCTTTTTACTTGGTAGAAGGGATAAAGGAATGAAGTGCTGGCAAAAACAAACTTGTCATCTAGCCATCTCAGTGACAGGCCATCTGGGCATTGGACGTAGAAATTGGGCTTCCCTCCCAAGAACTCACACCAATGCTCTGAAGCAACAAAAAATTATTTGGAACAAAGCCACAAAGCTCCATTAAGATATAAATTGTCAAAGAAATCTGGGAGTCCACAGGAGGACCAATGGGCCCATATACCTCTCCCAATGGCAACCTATGTGGGGTCATGGCACCCATTCCTTGTCAGGGGTGATTCCCTAGCACAAGTTTTGCTCCTATCAGCTCATGCTCAATGCCTTGGCCAAACCTACTCTTTCCTGTAATCAATAAAGTTCTGGCCTAATTCAACCCACTACCAGTCTACTACATCCATTCTTGTGGCCTTCCCTTCACCTGTAGCAGCCAACATGTGCCTGTGCCAGCAATGCCCACTCACCTGAGACTCCGGATGGGTGGCCTTTGCCACATCGCACAGCCTTGGTGTGTCCAGGGGGGCTGCCATCTCCCAGCATGGCCGACGAAAAGGATGGTCACCTGGTGCCACCCACCTCTGGTTGCATTGGGTTCCCAGGTAAGGACAGGTAGTGCCCTCAAGGCCAATCAGAGTCAGGGGCTTGGGGACTGCGTCCAGTGCTTTTTTTCCTGGGGGTACACAGGGGGTACACATACACCGAAACGTTTTGTGAATCTAAGTTTGGCCTCATTGAGGGGCAGTATTTCAATACGAGTAGGAAAATGAGAGTACCCCTAAACATTTTTTAAGAAAAGAAAAGCACTGGCTGTGTCTAACAACATTTGGGTGTTAAGATATAGTTACAGGTCTTAAGATCCAACCATGTTATTGACAGATAACATAACTATCACGAGGACAACCATTTATACAGTTTTAACAAAATTGAAGGGTCTTCCAATTAGCTGTTGTTTCTAACTAGTCAAGTTATTTTGTAAAGTTACTTTTGAATGGAGGATTCCCCCCCCCCTTGTATTTTCCTGTACAAAGCCAGTATTTTTACTCCAATTAAATTTAACACTAATTGAAAGTATTTGTCAGACATAATTAGTTCTTTGCAAGGTTTTGCTGCCACTTATTTTAGTAAAGCATTTTATCTCTGTTGAATTTGTAATTATATATACTTTCCGGTTAAAACCAACAATAAGTATGAAACAAAAATACAATTTCATTTGCATGCTGTCATTGCTTAATCTAGTCATTACAAAATCCAGATTCCTTCTTTACTGAAGGGTAAAGGCAGATACATCATGAAAATTTTGTATTTATTCACTTTCCATTTTCCATTCTGCACTGTTAAAAGATCTGGATCTCTTAAAAAGCACCACCACCATATTTCTGCATTATTTCCTTCTTCCGACAATCTAAGAAATCTATATGCCTTATCTAATAGCATCTGCATAGCAGTGAGGTGTTTTGTTTCACTAATCTGCTTTATGTGCCCATATTCTCTGGTATTTTACAGCAAAATTCTTGAATTTCACTAGCAGTTTCTCAAAAAAACATTGCCTTCCCCAGGCATGTGGTGCTTGGCATTGTAAGGAAAAACAAAAGCCAACAAAATCATTTGGTTTGCCAAAAATGATGCTGAAGAACAAGCATTCCTCAGAGACACAAAACTACTCTTTGAATATTTAGGAGACAACTGATAGGGTAGTTCAGCTATTTGTGTCTGGGGAAACGAGGAGGCAAGCATCATAATTCTCATATACTGAAAGCTGTTGGCCCAGACTCCTTTTCTCTTTTGTTTATCATTGCAAAGTCTGGGAAGATTGCTGGGATCATCTTTGCTGGGGCCTTGGGATGCAAGGGACCCCAACCTAAACTTCAAGTCCATTACCAGGGGGCAGGTGGAATTGAAGTTAAATTCCCTGAGATGTTTGTGGATTTTCTGTGGATTTATATATGAGGCAACCAGACACTGTAAGAATTGCCAAAGCCAATCAGGGGAAAAGAAAAGAACAGAATACTAAACATTGTTAACAGTGAACTGGTTGACCAAGCCCATTTCTAATGCACAGAGAAATAGGCCCAATCTGCTCTATACATTTAAACCAGCACAGCACCACTTGACAGTCATGGCTTCCCCCAAGTAATCCTGGGAAGTTTAGTTGCTAAGGGTGCTGAGGGTTCTGAGGAGACCACCCTAGTCCCTCCTGCTGGGAGAGATCGTCAGGGGGTTTGGGCTGGGTGTTCGTCAGTATGGAGATGATACCCAGCTCTACCTCTGAAACCAGTGAAGGCAGTGAAGGTCCTGTGTGAGTGCCTGGAGGCGACTGGAGGATGGATGGCTGCTAACAGATTGAGGTTGAATCCTGATAAGACAGAAGTATTGTTTCGGGGGGACAAGGGGTGGGTGGGGGTGGATGGGGCAACTGTGCCCCTGAAGGACCAGGTGCACAGCCTGGGACTCATTTTGTACTCACAGCTGTCCATGGAGGCACAGGTCAATTCTGTGTCCAGAGCAGCTGTCTACCAGCTCCATCTGGTACGCAGGCTGAGACCCTACCTGCTCATGGACTGTCTTGCCAGAGTGGTGCATGCTCTGGTTATCTCCCGCTTGGTCTACTGCAATGCTCTCTACATGGGGCTACCTTTGAAGGTGACCCGGAAACTACAACTAATCCAGAATACAGCAGTTAGACTGGTGACTGGGAGCAGCTGCCGAGACTACATAACACCAGTTCTGAAAGACCTATATTGGCTCCCAGTATGTTTCCGGGCACAATTCAAAGTGTTGGTGCTGACCTTTAAAGCCCTAAATGGCCTCGGCCCAGTATACCTAAAGGAACATCTCCACTCCCATCGTTCTGCCTGAACACTGAGGTCTAGCACCAAGGGCCTTCTGGCGGTTCCCTCACTGCGAGAAGCAAAGTTACAGTAGTGGCGCCCACCCTGTGGAACTCCCTCCCATCATATGTCAAAGAAATAAACAACCTTCGGACTTTTAGAAGACATCTGAAGGCAGCCCTCTTTAGGCAAGCTTTTAATATTTGATGAATTATTGTATTTCAATATTTTGCTAGAAGCCACCCAGAGTGGCTGGGGAAACCCAGCCAGATGGGCAGGGTATAAATATATTATTATTATTATTATTATTCACAAAGCTACAATTCTCAGAGTGGTTTAACCATCAACTCCGCTTTGTGACATGCAGCCAATACAAAAACACAAGCTACCACCTTTTACTAGGATAGTTTGGGATGGAGTGGGTGAGGGGTGCTGACAGAGGAGGGATAGAGCAATTCATCTGTCAGCCGACAGTGTTTCCTTTCTGGTTTTGGAGAAGAATACTTTCCTTTCTCTGCAGTTAGCACCGAAATCAAATGGGCTGGTGGAGGGGGCATGGTGCAATCCAAACATTTGCCCTGAACCTCATACCCCCCAATTTTTTTCTGATGAAAATAGGGGTGTCCTTTTCCATTATTATTATTATTATTATTCCCCACCCATGTGACTAGGTTGCCACAGCCACTCTGGGCGGCTACCAATATATATAAAAACATAATAAAACATTACACATTAAAAAAATAATTCCCCATACAGGCCTGCCTTCAGATGACATCTAAAAGTTGTATAGATACTTATCTCCTTGGCGCGGTGGGTCACATACCTTCCAACATTTCTCTGGTGGAAATAGGGACGTCCTAAGGAAAAGTGGGACATTCCAGGATCAAATCAGAAACTGGGATGTGTTAAGTCGTGGGTTGACATAGCAGCCGGCACAGCGATTTCTTCAAGTAGCTCTTTATTATGGTAAGCTGGAATAGAACTGACTGCGAACAGCTCAGCCGGCCTGTATTTATAGGCAGCCGGCTGTCAACATTGTAACCACAACAGCCCAGAGTTCCCGCCTAAAATAACTGGCGCGGACCTGAGTGAAAACTATCTACAGACCTGAGTGAAAACTATATACAGTATCCCCCTGTTGGCCCAGGGTGAAACTACACTACATAACACCCCTCCCCACCGAGATAAGGCGTTAGTTACAATCGTAATGGTTTCCTTATATACAGCACTACGCGTAATGGTTCAATTAGGCACAAAAGCATATCGGTTACATTTCCCATACTTAGACCAACAGTGATACCTGTCCAACAACATAGTCCTTTAAATAAGTTGGGCGCTTGGAAACTCTGCCAGACCGCCGGGGACTGGTAGCCAAGTCCGGAGGGCCACACAGTTCTCGCTGAGGCTGTGGTGCGACCCTAGGTGGCGTTGGAACCAACTCCCCTGGATCCGCTGCTGTGGGTGGAGCCTCCGCAAGTGGAGTGGTCTGAGTCTGTTCTGAAACGGCTTGGTTCGGCTCCACGCTGGCAGTTTGCGAGGGAGGTGTAGGTGGGGCCTCACCATCTGTACGTGTCTCTTCTGGAGCCGCAAGCGCAGTTGGGGGCACCTCGGTAGTGTCCAAGTCCCCAACCCTGTGTCTAAGCTGGTCTATGTGCCGTCGCCACAAGCGTCCGTCTTCGAGTGCCACCTGGTACGAGCGAGGTCCAGTGACTCCCACTACTGTGGCTGGCACCCAAGGGATGTCCCCCACATAGTTCCGGGCAAAGACCTGGTTTCCTGGGACAAATGACCGTGGTGCGTTGGCACAGCCTGGGGGTTCAGCCACGGCAAAGTCTGGGTGTAGCCGGTCGAGCGGTGACCTGAGGCGGCGGCCCATAAGCAGTTCAGCAGGACTCCTCCCTGTGGCCGCATGAGGGGTGATGTGTTGCACGAACAAGTATTCAGCGACCCGCTCATGCCAGTCTCCCCGGTCCAGGCGCGCCAGTGCCTCTTTTGTCGAGCGCACCATTCTTTCCGCTTGCCCGTTGCTGGATGGATGAAAGGGTGCCGTTAGGGCATGGCGGATGCCCAGTCCCAAAAGATACCGCTCAAACGTGCCTGACGTGAACTGCGGTCCGTTGTCAGAGACAAGGACATCAGGACACCCATGCGTTGCAAACAGGCCTCGCAGCACCCGGATGACAGCTTCGGTAGTGGTGGAGGGCATCAGGGCGACCTCCAGCCATTTGGAATAGGCGTCCACCACTACCATAAAGGTCCGGCCGTGAAAGGGGCCAGCCAGATCGATGTGCACCCTCGACCAGGGTGTCTTTGGCGTCTCCCAGGTGTGTCCCTTAGCTGCCGGTGGTGCAGGCCTCGACTCCTGGCACGCTTGACAGGCGGACACCCAGGCAGTGATGGCATCGTCCATATTAGGCCACCAGACGTAACACCGAGCCAACGCCTTCATTTTGACAATTCCCGGGTGGCCAACGTGCAGAGCCTCCAGGACGCGCTGACGGAGTCCCTGGGGAATCACGACGCGGTCTCCCCACAGCAGACAGCCGCGATGAGCTGAGAGTTCCTGTTGTCTGGTTGCGAAGGGCTGGAACTCCGATGCAAAAGGCCCTTGTGGCCACCCCCTCCACACCCAGTTGAGCACCCGGCTGATGGTGCGATCCTGGGCAGATGCGGAGGCCACAGTGGCAGCCGATACAGGCGCTGCCGGAAGATCCTCAATCAGAAGGAGCGATGAAGCTGGAGCCGGGTCTTCCACAAATGCTGGAAGAGGGCAACGGCTGAGGGCGTCGGCATGGCCCATCGATTTCCCCGGGCGATGGATGAGCCGGTAGTGGTAGGCAGCCAGGAAAACAGTCCAGCGCAGCATGCGTGGTGAGAGGACCGGTGGAGTTGGACGATCACCGGTGAGGAGGCCCAGGAGTGGCTTGTGGTCAGTGATGAGGTCAAAAGTCCTGCCATAGAGGTATTCATGGAACCTCTTCACTCCAGCCACAAGTGCCAACGCCTCCTTGTCGAGCTGGCTGTAATTCCGTTCCGTCGGAGATAGAGTCCTGGAAAAGTAGGCGAGCGGTGCTTCTCTTCCATCTGGAAAACGGTGACTAAGGACAGCACCGATGCCAAAAGGTGAGGCGTCGCAGGCAAGGACCAGCGGCCTGGATTCACTGTACTGTACCAGCACACTGTCTGAAGAAAGGAGAGCCTTGACCGCGTTGAAGGCCGCCGTCTCCCGATGACCCCAGGCCCAAGGCGTCTTAGTGCTAAGGAGTCGGTGAAGAGGCTCAGCCACTGTGGCTTTGTGGGGCAGGAACATGTTATAAAAGTTCAGCAGCCCCAGGAATGCCTGCAACTCCGTTTTGTTCTTTGGGGTGGGGGCCTGCTGGATAGCGCGGATCTTGGATGTGGTTGGATGAAGACCGGAGGCATCGATAAGATAGCCCAGGAACTCTACCTGTGGAACGGCGATCTGGCACTTCTCCCTCTTTACCTTGAGCCCGGCCTCCTGGAACCTGGTCAGCACGGCACGGAGGCGCTCGAACAGCTGCTGGTGTGAGTCTGCAGACACCAAGACGTCATCAAAATATGGTACCACGCCCGGAAGCCCTTGCAGGAGACGCTCCATAAGGCTTTGGAAGATGCCAGGAGCCACACTCACCCCAAACTGCAACCGGCGGCAACGGAATGCCCCCCGGTGGGTGACGATCGTCTGGGCTTCAGCAGTGGCATCATCGACTGGCAGTTGTTGATAGGCTTGGGCAAGGTCCAGCTTAGCGAAGACCTTACCCTCACCCAGGGAATGCAGCAGGTGTTGGACAACAGGAACCGGATAAGCGTGCTGCTGAAGTGCCTTGTTGATCGTGCACTTGTAGTCAGCGCAGATTCTCACCGACCCATCTGGCTTGACAGGCGTGACGATGGGGGTTTCCCACTTTGCGTGGTCAACCGGCTCCAAAACTCCTTGGGCGATCAGTTTGTCCAGTTGTTCGTCCACCTTAGCCTTGAGAGCAAAGGGAACCCGGCGTGGCTTTAGCTTGATGGGGGCGACTTGTGGATCAAGGCTAAAGGAGATGGGCGTACCTGTATATTGGCCCAAGGTGCCGTCAAAAACCTCGGCAAAGTCTTTGACCAGACCCTCAGTCTCTGCGTTAGAGATGCAGTTGATGCCGGTGACTTCCAGGCCGAGGGCATCAAACCAGTCTAGCCCTAGGAGGCTTGGCCGCTGACCTTCGACCACCACCAACCGGAGCAGGCCCGAAAAATCCTTGAAGGCGATCCGGAACCGGCCAACGCCTACCACGGGAATGTCGTTTCCCTGGTAGTCTCTCAGGTGTACGCGGTGAGAGTCAAGTTGCCTCTTGGACACTCTGGGTACCAGTCTTTTGATGGTGCTCCATGACACGATGGACAGGGCAGACCCGGTGTCGATCTCCATGTCACATGGAGCTCCTTCAATGAGCACCGTGACGTTCAGCTTGCGTCGCGTAGGCGAGTCGGTTTGGCCAATCGTGGTTCCAGACGGGCAGCGGCAGTTGGTGAGAGCGAAACAACTTTCCTTGGCAGACTGGAGTGAAGACTTTGACTTGCGAGTCGATGAAGGGGGGGTGTCAGACGGAGCCGATCGGCAGACCTTAGCGATGTGGCCCCTTCTGGAACACTTCCTACAGATGGCGTCTCTGAATCGACACTTGGCACGGGAATGGTTGCCTCCGCAGCCAGCACATTCCGGTTGGCCCTTGGACTTCTGTTGGAACTTCCTGCGCTCCCGCTTTGTCTGGTGCACGTCATCGTCTTCACTGGAGGATGCCTCCTCACTGCTGTCCTCTTCATGATGCACCGGAACTGGCTCCCTAGCAAGACGCGGGCTGCTGGACTTGCGGATCTCCTGGGCGGAGCGTTCAGCAGCTTCTGAGGCCACAGCTTCCTCAATGGCTTTCTGTAGCGTGAGGTCTGGCTTGGCTAGGAGGCGCCGTTGCAGATGGATGTCCCGGACCCCGCAGACGATTCGATCCATCAGGGCATCGTCTAAGTCTCGGAACTCACAGTGCATTGCAGCCTGTCGCAGGGCGGTGGTGTAGTTGTTGATTGACTCCCCCTCTACCTGGTTCCGGTGGTAGAACGCATGGCGGGCAGCAATCTTGGACGGCTTTGGTGCGTAGTGGTTGCGGAGCTTCTCTTGGATCGTGTCCCATGGTGTTGCCTGGACTGCTTCAGGCGCAACCAACGCTCGGGCCGTCTCAAACACCTCAGGCCCACAGAGGCTGAGGAATAGGCCCCGCTTCCGATCCTTTGATACTGCTGTCAGCTCGTTGGCTTGGAGGTAGCAGTCGAACCGAGCGAGGTAGGAGTCCCATGATTCAGAGGCTGGCGCAAACGGCGGTAGAGGCACAAGTGAAGCCATGATTCCGATGCCGGCGTGAAGGGCGATGGATGGAACACAGTGCTCTAGCCAGAACAGTCAGCCACTACATAACAGGATGGCTTCTGTAAATCCGGGAATGTCCCTGGAAAATAGGGAAACTGCTCATTCACCTGCCTGAAATTACTGATTAGCTAAGGCTCCTACCCTAGTGCTTGGATAGAAAGCTGGTATATCTATTGTTTTTCATCACAATACATTCACCTTGACTAACCAGAATGATGTTGGCTTGGTTTATTTGGCTTATTTGGTTTATTTGGAGCCAGTGTGGTGTAGTGGTTAAGAGCCAGCGTGTTGTAGTGGTTAAGAGTGGTGGACTAGTAATCTGGGGAACCGGGTTCGTGCCTCCGCTCCTCCACATGCAGCTGCTGGGTGACCTTGGGCCAGTCACACTTCTTTGAAGTCTCTCAGCCTCACTCACCTCACAGAGTGTTTGTTGTGGGGGAGGAAGGGAAAGGAGAATGTTAGCCGCTTTGAGACTCCTTTGGGTAGTGATAAAGTGGGATATCAAATCCAAACTCTTCTTAAACGGCTCTAAAACTCACCCTGAAGGGTCTTCAGAATTACCATGCTGCTAGCTCTGCCCCCAAAATCATATAGCTTCCCTCACCTCCACATGTTAGGGATATATTTTCTACCTTTCCTCCAAGGAGCTCAGGATGATATCCTCTATAAGAAGCTGTATTGAGACACCCCATTGGTTCTTCTACCTCAGTTTTGTCTCTACAATGACCAGCACCGATTCTCCAGTGTTCCAGAGAGGAGTTTTTCACAGTCCTACCTGGAGATGATGGAGGGTGAACCTGGAACATTTGTATGCGAACCATGTACTCTATCATCCAGCTTTCCATTAGAGGTCATTCCTGTTTAAAATAGGGACAATTGTAGCACATTCTCTCTAGGTCATAATCCAGTACACGTATAAGCCCATTCAAATAGCTGGTATCAAGGGTTTTTCTGCACTGAAATGTGGCCCTGAGGTCCCACTGCATGTATAAAGTATCTTTTCAATATCTGAATGAAATAAGAAAGCTGTGAACTCCCGAAAGCACTTGGGCACAGTTGTATTTTGCAGGCAGAAACCTAATGGATTAATTATCCTGCTGATTTCTTCACAAGCTAATTATAACAACACTAATGAGTAGAACTCAGAGTCTCTTTGGAGTGGGGGTGGGGGTCTGATTTATGAGAAAGGCAAATGTACATTCAAAAATGGTTGCTGAATGTTTTCCTTTTGGGGGGAACCCCCCCAAGAACTTGAGATATCTGATTCATTTAAACCAGGGAGTTAGGCAATTCCCATGTAGAGTTGTGAACTGATCAGGGGTGGAAATGACCTTGCATGCCCTTGTGCCATTACCAACAGCTCCAGCTGCATAAATCAGCAGGTGAGCCTTTTCATAGTATGCAGGTAACCATTATTTGTCTGTCAGTCATGTGTTACAAGAAGTCTACAGGGATTTCTGGAATCGTTGGAAACCCTGTTCACATCCATGTATTTTTTTGTTGTAGGTGTTGCTATCGTATACGGTGGGTGGAATTTATAAAACACAAATGGAAGACAAGGGGTAATGAGAATATACTTTAGGGATAGGGATCCTGTGGCTTTCAAAAAAAACTGGGGGGGGGGGACTCCAGCTCTCATGAGCCCCAACCAGCTTAGGCAAAAGTTAGGGATGGTGGGGGCTGTAGTCTAACAAAATATGGAGGCCCAACAGTCCCCCTTCCTTTTTAATGGACTTATAAACCACTTCTTATGAATAGTAAATTTTCTCCAATGATTCTCCACCAATTATTTGTCTATTACAGATGCCATTATCACCACCCTGGGGCATTGTGGAAGGTGCAAAATGGTGGCCAAGCAACTGCTGCTGTTGTCACTTGAAAGAAAGAAATAACAAATGAATGAATTAAAGTCATTGTTAATTGCGAGCTTTCACCCTTCAGAAATGGCTGAATGATTTCTCCATCCCATGCATAAAATTGACAAAATGGCCCCTTCAACTTCTTCGTCCACAAAAGGACTCCTAAAGCCAAACAACATGATTTGGCCTGGGAGCATTTTATTAACTCCTGATGACACACTGAGTGTACTTATTGGGCAAAGTTTATACGTTGAGAAGCCAGGTTCTTAAGGAAGGTTTCCATAGGAAAACCATTGTTACCCACACAGGCCTAACCAATGGATCCTTTGCCAGGGGAAAGGATAATGGCAGCACATCTTTGTTTATTATTCTGAGTTATTGTTAGAGAAACATAAAGTGTTTGGGCAATTAAATTTTACAGAAAAGACTGTGTAATTACATTGCCCCACTACACAGCAACTGTATGGTGTTGTCCAGGTTAATAGGATTTCTTCATGCTAATCACTGGCTTGCTCATTAACTCGTTGAAATGTCTGCTCATTTAATGTGTGTAATTGCTGTTCTAAATATAACTAATTGCTGTCTTGCTGTGCACAAAAACAACTGAAGGCAAGGCAGGAGGGAGGAACCCACAATATATTTATTCAGATACAGAGAGCTTGGGAATTGCCCTTAGATAAGGATAGTTAACATAAGCTCCTCAGGAGGAGGACTTAGGAGGGTAGCATCATGCATGCATGTGTCATAAGGTTGCTGATACCTTTTGTGTTTACACCTCATGCTAGATTCTGAACACAAAGACCAAAGACAATTTTGCAACCGTATGGTGCTTGTTTATTCAGTACACTGGAAAGGACAACATTGTCCCTTCATCCCCAGCTACCCATGACTCACTTGGGGACAATCTGTTAGCACCGAGAGTAGAAGGAACTTATATGATGTAATCAATTCTAAACCATTTAGAAACTTACTTAATGTTTGACTGTCTTATTTACACCGTATGCACCTGGAATGTTTCTCGGGGGTGGGGGAATATAGCAATTGTTATATGCATTTTTTAGAAACTGAAAAATAATGTTAAGAAGGAATGAGCACTGAGGTTTGCAATCCTGGTTTGCAATCAAACATAAGCCATAGTTTGGATGTTCAGACACTGAGAAAAACTATGGTTTCCACTAAACCAATAACAGAAGTTAGGGGAAATGAGAAGGGCTTGTGCAATTCCAACACTC
Organism: Podarcis pityusensis; assembly: GCF_964106645.2. Lineage (NCBI taxonomy): Eukaryota > Metazoa > Chordata > Lepidosauria > Squamata > Lacertidae > Podarcis > Podarcis pityusensis. Next base: position 64,566,815 of record NC_138032.1, read on the forward strand.
TTCAAGTCTTGTTCCAGCAACACCAAAAATATGGTTTGGTTAAATATGGAAACAGACACTGCCTTTGCTTCCTGAAAGAGTGCATGTTTGAAGCATGATGAATCTGGATCCATCATACAGTGAACGCTTGGCTTGCGAACGTGATCCATGCGGGATGCACGTTTGCAACCCACAGCAGCGCATCTGCGCACACACAGGTTGTGATTTGGCACTTATGCGCATGCTCAAAGCACGATTTAGAGCTTCTGCGCATGCGCGACTGCCAAAACCCAGAAGTAACCCATACTTCCGGGTTTCGGCAATCCATAACCTGAAAAAACGCAACCTGAAGCGTCTGTAACCCGAGGTATGACTGTATTGAGTTTTAGATCTTCTCTTACCCTCTGTGAATTTGTATGGCTTGAAGTTAGGGAGGATGAATCAAAAATGGTGACAGCTACCTCTTGGGCCTATGGCTTTCTTTGTGTAAAATGATGTTGCAATATATTGTAATCTGGTATTCCTTTCCCATTTTTGTTGAAGGTTAGATCATACTCTTGTTTTGAGTTCCATCTGCTGGACTGGCAGATTCATTGATAAGAGCACAGTGTGAGAAACAATTAAAAGATTTGAAAGTAAGTAAATTTCCTTGCATCTTCCTGCCATGTTTGTGAATTTTGTGTGATTCCACCATTCAAACATTGCAGTGTAGCATAGAATCCAATTGCAGGGCATGGCATCCAGCCACAGGGAAGCAGCATTTGCAAGACTTATTACCCTCCAAAAATTCCCTGGGGAAATGACTGTGCAGAGTTTCTCATACAGGAAATTACTCAGCAAAACCAACTAGGTTGCTCAGCAACTATTGCCCTCCATTTTTAGTGCAATTCATTAAAGCAGAAAATAGTGCCTTTAGGTTTGGAAAAGTATCAAAAGTTATTACAGCTCATAGAGGCAGTTGCCTCAAAGTAAGCCGAATAAAAAGTATACAAGATAGGAATTGACCACTGTCTTGTGAAATTACATATCAATATCTTGCCCTCTACACACTGGTGAATGTATACGAAGGGGAAAATATTGATGAACCAAAACCAATTAACACGTTGCCTACATTCAGCTCAAAGACAGAGTAAATGTCAATACACTTGCCCACTAGCACAATTTATTTACAGTGACTTATTGTGCTATCTCTTTAAAGCATCATATAACACTTGGGCTGACATTTCTTAAATTAGTCTCTTCTAGATAAGTGTTTACTGGAAGAATGAGGATTTATTCAGGATGTAAAAATGTGTTGTACTCTGTTTTTATTAGAAGTGGAAGGTATCCTTGGTTTTCCAATTCTCATTTCACAACCTCCATTTGTTCTTCATTTTCATCAACAGAGAAAATTATTTCATTTGATGTCATTGAAGCAACCTGCATACTTCTCTGCTTAAATTTAGCAAGTCTTCTTCTCTTGTCTTCTTGACGCTTCCACTTTTTGACTTGCTTGTTATGCTCAGGAATATATAATATAACTGCAGGTACTTGGCAAACCATTTTAATTATTTCTAAGTGATTTTACACAGATTTGATCACAAAAAATGTAATAAGACAAGCTTAATGTTAACGGAAATTCGACAAAAATGTAAAAAGTCAATATTTTATGTAGTCACTTACCAAGCAAAACTGAATTATATCAATTTAACCCAGATATCTTTTGAATTCCCAAGTCATAGCGCCTCTCATTTTGGGAATTTGAAAGTTGAAAAATTCAACACACCCTACTACAACACCTCACTTGTCACTTTTTTCCAGGATGATGAGGAACCATTAGTGAGCACATTGGGGATTCACTCAGTCAGCCAGCTACAATTCCACCTATCAGTTTAGAAACTGGGGCAGTGCTGACATAGGAAGCAGACATGCCATTGCTCTTTCCTATATGAGTTTGGGATTCCGACATGAGTGGTATGGAAGGAGGAAGACTGCAGTAGTTCCTCTACTGCTAAGACACTATAGGCTGCTTTAAGTGCACAGCTAAAAATATGATCTGCAAATGCCACAAACACATATTTCTGAAATGGGTGTTGTACACATATCCATAAGGGAGTGATGCTTGACTGTGCACATATTTGTTCAATGTACATTTGAGAAAGCCTGGGTTTGTCTCTTGTATAGGAAAGGGATGGGGAACCTGTGGCCATCAAGATATTGCTAGACTACCCATTGTTCCTGACCATTGACCATAGTAGTTGGGGCTGATGGGACTTGGAATCCAATAGCATCTGGAGGGCCACAGGTTCCCCTTCCCCGATTTAGGAAGCAAAATGGCACAAAGCTGGAAAGTATTGCATGAGAGACAGAAACTGAGATGTGTCAGGTCTTCTGCACATTTCAGTCAGAATATAAATGGCTTGGAGATGGCAGCTTTCAGGCTGCATTTTAGAAAATGACAGCGTGTGATTATTTTATTTCATCTCTGAGGAAGCTGCATATGAAAACATGATCTAGAATAAAAAAGCATACATGCTTGTAGGCCATCTGATGAACAGTTGAAAACAAAAGGGACCCGCTTTACATCAGACTGCTAGGATTATGCACTCTTAAGAAAGCAGCATCTGTTTTGTCTAGTTATTGATACTGCAAATGAGGCGATCAATAGGCTTGTTAAGTGAAGAGGAAAAATCTATACAGGAGTGTTTGATTGTGTAGAAAAGAGGCTGAAGATCAAGGGAAAGTAGAGGCGCCAGGAAGAAAATAGCATGAAAGCTGCGGTGTCAGTGTCACAGACTGAAACTAGATAAAATTTGACCAAATTGCACACATCTTAAGGCTCCTGGAAAAGGATGAAATGAAATTTGCAATGTGTGTGGATTCTTGTGAAATTAATTCCCCACTGCTGTGGGATTAATATATAAAATATTCCTTGGGTCAACATGACGATGGGGTGCACACAGTAGAAAAACAATGAAGGGTTTATTTTTTGGCATTTTTAACTATTGATGTATTTACTTATTTACCTACCTACCGAAGGGAGGTAGGTTCTTGACATTTGGAGCCATCAGCTTGTATGTACTATGTATTTACTTATTCATTCATTTTTAAAATGTCTGTCCTGCCCTTCCTCCCAAAGGAGTCCCCACTTTCTGCATGTTGCACGTTTAAAACTGGATGACATTGGCCCTGGCCTTCCACTGCAACCTTTGTCCATCAGCACCTGGCATCCTGGACAGCTCCCAAGTCTACAGCAGACTCACTTGTTTCCTGCTCTGGGCCTTCCATTAAAAAATGAAATTGGTGCACAGCACAAGGTGGGCTCCTGAGTTCAAGCTGCCGTATTAATTTTCCACAATTCACCACCACCACAGCATCACTCTGGGACATTGTGGGTAAAATAAAATAGTGTCTAACCTCAGAAACCTAGTGAGTCTTGCCATGCTGCTTAGAGCACTGCTTGCAACCACCAAAGGCTCCCACTGAAGCTGATGGGAACAATCAGAGGTTGTTCTACTAAGGGATAAGCAGAACCAGCTCCACCAGATCACCCTGCATCCCAGTCAGCAGTTACTTGTGCATGGGAGTGATCCAATTTTCATCTGTGAAATGCTGCAGGTTATGTAATTGGTGTGCAGTTGCCACTCACTCTGCTATTAGCCTCAAATGAATTAAAGCATCTGTATGACATTCTCTCCTAATGCCTCTGTGGTTTACCATCTTTGGCCCATTTCCCCCAAAGGTGAGACCTAAACAAAAGCTTTTCACAGCTTTTGTTTTTTAAAAATTCCAGATAAATTATGTCCCTAAAGTCACCCTTCCCAATGTAGTTAATTAACTTCAAGAATTTGTCTGCAAGAAACTCATGTAGCGGAAAAACATAAAAGAGTATTAATAAATAAGAGATTGGGGCTTGAGTTTATTGCATCAAGTAAAGAAAAAAAGAGAGGGATGGTAATCTATGTAAAACCTCAGCTGGAGCCAAAACTGCTTTACAATGATGAAAAAGGCCGAACAGTGATTATAGAGGTTAAGCTCAATAATGAAAAAGTGATAGTTATTGGAATTTATGCACCAAATGAAAGAAAATCCGAATTCTATCAATTCCTGGAAGAAAAAGTCATAGAATACTTAGGGGGGGAAATATATTATTAGGAGATTTTAATGGAGTAGTCAATCCAAACATGGACAGAACAATAAAGAAGAAAGAAATGAGGCAGAACAAACTCCCAACTACATTTTTCCAATTAATAGAACTCCTGAATTTGTTCGACGCTTGGAGGTTTAAGAATCCAACAGATAAAGAATTTACACATTATTCAGAGCCATATAAATCGGCGGGACAAATCGACGCGATCTGGACAACAAAGGATTTATTAAATAATATTACAAAAGCAGGAATCCATCCAAGGACAAATTCAGATCACAGTGCAGTCTGGGTTAACTTTAAAGGGAAAGAAGAAAAGGTTAAAAGGTGGCAACTTAATGAGAGTATGCTAAACGATGAAAAAATTGTACAGAAGGCCAAGCAAATCTTAGAAGAATATTTTAAGTTTAATTTAAATCAAGGAGTAGATCTAGAGACGGTTTGGGACGTGGGTAAAGCCGTCATAAGAGGTTTCTTTATACAACAAAACGCATTCCAAAGGAAAACAAAGGAGAAGAAGAAAATGGAGATCTGGGAGGAAATTAGAAAAAAGGAAAGGATCCTTTTCCAAAAACCAGATGATGAACTAATTAAGCAAAGTATAAAAATTTTACAGACGCAATTCTCCATGATAATAAATGAAGAGATAGAATGGAAGATAAAATGGTTGAGACATAGAAATTTTGAGTTTGCAAATAAACCTGGCAAACTTCTCGCCTGGCAATTAAAGAAGAAAAAGGAAGATAGAATTATCAATAAAATTAAAATTGAAGACAAATGGATTCAAGAAACGAAGGAAATTAGTAAAAACTTTGCTAGTTTTTTCAGAAAACTATATAAAGAAGGTCCAGAGACTCTAGAAAAAATAATTGATTATTTCGGCAAAAATAAACTACCAATAATACCTAAGGAAAAAACTGAAATCTTGAACTCACCAATAACAGCTATGGAGGTGCAACAAGCTATACAGAGATCAAAATTAGGAAAGACACCGGGCCCAGATGGTCTTCCAGCTAATTACTATAAAAAGTTAGAACAAGCATTATTTCTTCCCATGAAAGACCTAATGAATAATATTCTGGCAAATGGAAAGCTTCCGAAAACCTGGAAGGACAGCTTTATTACTCTTATCCACAAACAGGGAACAGATGCCTCAAACATGGCCAGTTACAGACCCATTGCACTGCTAAATAACGATTACAAGATATTCACAGACATTCTTGCAAATAGATTAAAAATGGTGCTGAACGAGATAATTCATAAAGATCAAACCGGATTTCTTCCCGGACAATTTATGCAATCCAATATTAGATGTGTGATTGATGTATTAGAATATTTGGATATTAAAATTGATAAACCAGCAGCTATTATGTTGGTGGACGCTGAAAAAGCTTTTGATAACGTGTCCTGGAAGTTTATGAAAAAATTAATGGAAGAAATCGGACTGGGAGAAAATATTTGTAAAGGAATAAATGCCATCTATTCGGAACAATATGCAAAATTGATCATCAACGAAAGAATTACTGAGGAGTGCAAAATAAACAAGGGAACAAGAGAGGGCTGCCCACTGTCACCACTGATATTTATCTTGGTGATGGAAGTCTTGAACAATCAGATAAGAAAGGATGAGCTTGTTAAAGGCATCACTCTGGGAAACAAAACATATAAAATTAAAGCTTTTGCGGACGATTTACTTGTTATGACTGAAAATCCTAAAGAAAGTCTGAAAAGAGTGCTGGAATTGATTAAAGAATTTGGAGATGTGGCAGGCTTTAAACTGAATATAACAAAAACAAAAATGCTTGTTAAAAATGTAACCACAGAAGAAAAGGACGACTTAGAAAAAATATTGGGACTGAAAATCTCTTCAAAAGCGAAATACTTGGGTATTTGGATCACCCCCCAAGAACATAAACTTATTTCAGGATAATTACACCAAAACTTGGTTAGAGATTAGAAAAAATTTAGTAATCTGGAGTAAACTAAAATTAACATTTCTGGGTAGGATTTCCATTATAAAGATGAATGTGCTTCCAAAATTAATCTTTTTATTTCAAATGATTCCGATACTGGGTGAAGCAGGTTGTCTCAAGATATGGCAAAGAGAAATTTCCAAATTCTTGTGGGAAGGGAAGAAACCTAGGATTAAACACCTGATCTTAATAGACATAAAAGAGAGAGGAGGCTTTTCCCTACCCGATCTAAAACTTTACTACGAGGCTGCCTGTTTCACCTGGCTAAAAGATTGGTGCACGTTGCAGGATCCGGACCTCCTGGACCTGGAAGGTTTTGACAACCGTTGGGGATGGCACGCCTACCTAATATATGGAAAAGCGAAAATTCATAAAAATTTTACCAACCATATAATAAGAAAGTCACTCTTTGCTGTATGGGAAAAATATAAAGACCTGATGGAGCCTAAAGTCCCATGGTGGACTTCTCCAGTAGAAGCCATAGCAGTAAAACGGAAAAATACTCAGGAAAGCGGGCCAACATATAAAATACTTCTAAAAAATGAGGATAACCAAATAAAATTAAAAAACTTTGAGGAGATAAGAGAACACATTTCAGACTGGTTCCAATACCATCAGTTATTTGAAAAATTTAAATCTGACAAACAAAAGGGGTTCTCAACAGAAATTTCCCGATTCGAATCTGATCTTGTAAATTCTAAAAGAAAAACTCTTTCCAAAACTTACCGACTCCTCCTTGACTGGACAGTCAAGGAGGAGGAGGTAACAGTGGCAATGGTGAGGTGGTCCCAGGATTTTGGCCATCCAATAACCATGGCCCAATGGGAAAATTTATGGAAGATCAATTGGAAATTCACAAACTGTTACACAATTAGAGAGAACTTTCAAAAAATGCAACATCGGTGGTATCTAACACCATGGAAACTTTCAAAAATGTATAAAAATGTGTCAAGTAATTGTTGGAGATGCGGAGACTCAGGAACATTCTACCATATGTGGTGGATATGTAGGAAAATACAGGTATTCTGGGAGAGAATACATGCAGAACTGCAAAAAATGCTAAAGATCTCTTTCAATAAAAAACCAGAGGCCTACCTCCTGGGAATAACAGATTTGGATATTCCACAAAAGAGGAAGGGTATCTTTTTATATGCGACGGCGGCAGCAAGAGTTTTGATCGCAGCAAAATGGAAGAGTAATGAAATCCCCTCTATACAAGATTGGATCCAAAAGCTGACAGAATATGCTGAATTAGATGGTTTATCAGAAAAAATAAAGAATAAATCAAAACAGGAATTTGTTTCTAAATGGGAGGTTTTCAAAGAATATCTGAAAAATAAATACAGTAGTTTAAATTCTGTTGCAGCATTCGAGGAACTTCAGTGATAGTTGCTAGGTAGATAGAAGAAATTAGATTTATTGAGAATAAGTTTAATTATGAAAAAAAAATGTGTATTGGCAATACGTAATATGAATTTGAAATATGGAATAGACGGGAAGTTGGGTCTTTAGTGTTAAGACCAATAGATGTTTTATTGTTTTCCAAGAAAATTATGTCTATGGTTATTTTTGAAATTTGTGTGTAATTTGGTATTTGTGTTTTTGTGTGTGTTTTTTTCTTGTTGTATAAATAAATAAATAAATAAATAAATAAAAAATTAACTTCAAGAATTTGTTCAAGGAGTCACGCATTTCCCTTATGTATCATGTACACACTATCAGGATATAATTAACACCCCCCCCCCATTTTTCTGTATTCAACACTACCATAAGCAAATAGCTGCCTGTCACGTTTCTCTAAATAAAAGATAGGCTTACGGGAGTATATAATCCTTCTGATTGCCTTTGGGCCTTGTTTTAAAAGCAGACTCTTTCTTGAATAAATGTGCCATTTTTACAGATGCCAATCAGCGGACAGGAGTTGTGACCTGCTCATAAGGGGTGGAAAGAGGCTCGCTCCTCCTTATCTGCCCAGTGGATGTTGATAGCTTCCCAAGTAGGCGCATCTGCTGAATGTTAAATCTACTAGAAGCATAATTATGATTCACTGGGGGTGGTAGCAGTGGTGGGGAACAAACCAACCTTAATATCTAGTCTGAATTACATGAACAGGTCACTGCAGAAAACCAATGCTCAGATTTACAGTGAAGCATATAACTATTTGTGTTTGAAAATACACCCTACAAGTAGGGGTGGGGGAGAACTTTGGTTCAGTTCACATTTAAAGATGAACCTACCTAATCTACACTTTCCAAAACAATACACAAACTGAAGCACAGTCATCATTCAAGTCACGCTTCTCCTGATTTTGCTATGCTGTTCTCCAGCTGAGTAACATGTACAAAAATGCATGGGCTAGGGTCAAGCGTGCATAAAAGTGCATATATTGGGGAAAAGGGCATACAGACATGCATTATATTACAGACATACATTATATGCTTTGCAAAAATGTGTGTATAAGATAAAATTGTGCACAAACGTATGGGTGCTAGGTGAAATTTGCATTAAAATGTTGATGAATTTAATGGTGACTTTTTTATTTAAAAAATTGCAAATGGATGTGGAAATGTGGGCAACTAAGCTCAAGACTGTCAAAATGAGAAACTGAGAGAAACCAAAATTGGCTGATTCATCCATCCCTTCCTCCGAGCAAGTTCTGTTAAACCAGGCTTCCTATCAAGATTTTATTCAATGAAAAACGAATGCGATCATTCCTTCTATTTACGGTGTTCCGACCTGGAGTACAGTGCCTTACATATCCAAAACGACACTACCCATGAACAGGTATCAGCAGTTCTGGAGAACCCTGAGGTTTTCAGAAGTACAAAAAAGTTAGGGTTGAAACCATAAGGAGGTGACCCCCCCCCCCAAAAAAAACAGCCAATATGGTGGGCTGAGCATGTTCCATACTGAATGTGGGCTGGGAGGAACAGGAAAACCAGGGAGGAGGGTTGGACTGGATTGGATGGAATCCTGAACAACAACAGACCAAACACTGCAATATTTTTTTGCTGGTCCCAGTTGTTGAAACTATCAGATATTGGAATGGCTGCTGTGCACCAGTGCCTGGGCTTTCAGTACATTGTCCCAGCAAACACTGTTCAATGCTATGCAAGGACAACATTGAGAAAGCCTAGGCATTGGTGCCTACTGACCATTCAGATTGTCTGTGTGTGCCACATCACAAGGGATAATTTAGATTAATAATGTGGCAAAGCCAATGTGAGCTTATTTGGCACATTGGACCATTTTCAGGCTCATTTGTTCAATTTCTTCACACCATTAAATACACAGGCAAAAGACTACATGGCAAAAAAAGATAGCATGAACTGGATGATACACACTGGGGGGAAAGCATGCACTCTCAATTGCAGAAGCAGCTTCTAGTTCCTGGCAGGGCAGGAAGACAGCAACTTCATCAGTGGGGCATGAGGTTTCTTCTTTTCTGGTTAGAAGGTAACCACACTCGTCGTAAGAGAAATCACCATGTGTTACACTTCAGTAGGGCAAACTAGTCCTTGTGAACACGTCAACACATGTCAAGATTATGATTACCCAACTCCTGGTTGTATCCACTTTTTGAAAGTTTTCCAGAATATGTTGAAATCTGGACATCGACTGAACCTAATTGCAACAAATGAAAATAGCCTGAAAAGTCAGTTTATGGTGTTTTTGACCCTGCAGAACATATTTGTGTGGACTAGTATTGGTGACACCTACTAGGCTAATCTCTTTGGGATATTTGGTATGGAGAGTTAGCTGCCCTTTGATGTTCCATAGCTGACTTTTGATGGTCGGTTCCTGCTAAACCTCATCCCCTTCATACCATTGACTTTAATTCTGTTTTGGCTGTGAACTTAAAAATGTTAGTAAATTAAGACTTGAAAGAGTTCCAATGAGTGATTGGTGGTAAAGTTTAAAAATTGCCTTCAGTCCAGCAATTTTCGAATGTGACTTAATGAGGCTAAGGCAAAGTTCTCATTGTAAACTCTTTTTTAAAGCTATCCTTCTTACCCCTCCTATGTAATTATAGCTTATTCTAGGAACCCATTTCCTGTAAGTGCTAAAATAGCAATTCTCCTGGATTGCACATCAGCTCAAATATTATTTAAATGTGGTTTCCCAAACTCTTTCAAAATGTACTGTTTTAATTGATTTGTGATTACTGAAAATCACACTAAAAAGTTGCTGCTGAATTGTTTTTGCTTTACTTTAAGTGAAAATGTTCAAGATATTACTAGGGCAGATATACATTCTGTGTGCCTCTCTTCTGCTGACTGTGCTGAAGGTGTCAGGCGCAATTGGCTTTTATGCGTTGCTGGTGGTCCGGAGTGGGAGCAGCCAACTCGCGGTCCACCAGCAAGACTCTGCCAAGTAGCAGGCTCCTGATTGGTCCATTTGAAGTAATGATTTTGGCAGGCAATCCTGCCCTGCAGCAGGGCCGGCTGGCTAGCTTATCAATGGCCAGTCAAGCCTGCTTGTCCACTCTGCCAGGGGTGGCAGCCAAACCACAAGGGACTGCAACTGCACCCACCCAGCAAAGGGGTAAGCAACCATTCTGATTTATGTCATTTGATGCATACATTTATCAATGTTATGTCACCATGGAGCTGCCATAACAAAAACAGGAAAGTTGCCACTCTCCTCCAGCTTTGCCGGCATACATCACCATGGCTTGGAATGTGGTGGTCGGTCTACCACTTTTTACCTCCAGCAGCCCCTGTTTGAATCGCTCTGCCAACCTGAAATCCTACGCAATATATATTTTATTATGAGTAAGCCCCTCTGAATTCAGCAGGAATTATTTCAGAGTAGACATGCATAGCATTGCACTGTAAAATAATCAAGAGGCTGGAACAAATTTTCAGCTAAAATTGCAGGGTTTCCGCCACCCCCATGTGCACACTAGGTAGGTGGAGAGATGATGAGAGGAACAAGAGAGAGGTTTGTACAATTGTTAATGGCATGAGGGAAAGATACAGTGAGAAAATTCTCTCCCTCACTTCAACTTGAGGGCCATCCATTAAAACAGATTGCCAATAGGTTGAAGAGTCAGACAGATAAAATGAAGTACATCTTCACTTCAAACACATTATCATCTTTATGGAATTTAACATCACAAAATGTGTTGATTACCCTTAGTTAGCTTAGATGGCTGTTGCAGGGGGCGCCAAAGGATAGGCCTACCTATACTGGGGAAGGGGAACTTGTGGTCCTCTTGACTTGGTCTCCAACTCCCATCAGCCCCAGCCAATGTGGTCAGGGATGATGGTAGCTGAAAGATTACAACATTGAGAGGGCCGCAGGAACATGAAGCCCCACATACACATCTAAACATCTAGTGCTGAGCACAGGCAACAAGGGAGCATCTGCAACCCTCCTTGTGATCTCCCAGAGGCTGCTGCGCTCATGTGCTGCTTGTGTGGAGCCCACAGACATCTGCTTGGATGCTGTAAGAACAGAATGCTGGACTAGATGGGCTTTTGCTCGGATCTAGTAGGCCTCTTCTTATGCTGAGAAAAAGCATCAAAAAATGCTGACCAGAAAATTTTGAGTACCGACAACTCCATCCCAAATCCCTGTGCCAAAACACATACTAATATCAGCTATTTGCTCTGCCGGCTCAGCTATAAAGCCATTCCAAGAAGCAATCAATGTCAGGCTCTTGCAGTGCATAAAGAGAAAGAGGTTTTCTCACAGGAGGCCCGCAATGCTTCAGTTAATACTCTGTGTTCTGGCATACATCATTCCATGTTCCTAGCAAGACAAAGTATATTGTCTGATCAGAATGGTGGCAAGGAGATTACTGCTAAATTCCCCTGCCTCTGTTTAGTTACAGGAGGCCACAGTACCACTGAGGTAGCAGATACGTTAGGCATGTGAGTGGCACGCACCTGAGGGAAATACAATGCAGTTCACACATAGGCAAGGGGTCGGACAGAATTGTCAGGACTATTCCAGAACCTGCCTTTTGACTAAATTAATTCCGATTGGAAGCTGGACTATACGAAAAGGTTATGACAGCTGGCCTTGTACTTGTATTTTCTTTCTGTGTAAATTGCCCTAGGAACTCTGTATTGAAGGGTGGTATAAAAATACCTTAAACCAGGGCTAGCTGCTATGGTACCCTCCAGATGTTGCCTAACCCTGCCTTAAACAATCAAACAAATAAAAGAATGCTAAGTCCGCATTGTTCCTAACCTGCCTGCTCTGCATTGGCACTCCGGGCTCACATCTCTGTCCTTTGGAACTGAAAGCAAAACTTATCTCCGCATAAATTCAAGCTTGCTCATTTTAGCCCAGTTCTCCATCTTGAAAAAATTATCCTGAATCCTGTTCATTATCTAAGGCTTAGACGCTAAGGTTCCAGTCCTCATCATTATGATTTTTATTCACTTTCTCATTAGACAATAATTTCACTTTACAACACCAATCCAATCTTTCCACGTTCTGCCGAGCTCAAGACTTCCTTCCTCCCTTCAACAGGCTTTCTATTACAAATCTGTGTCTCGCATTTATAACTTAAACTATCAAGTCCACGTTGTAGGAATTATTTTAGTCCTGCTAGTGGCTTCAAACTTTTGCAATGATTATTAATGTAGTCAATAAATTTACTCCAGTCTCTCAGGAATTTTGAGTCCTCCTGGTTCCTGATTCTGCAAGTCAGTTTTGCCAGTTCTGCATAGTCCATCATTTTTGTCTGCCACTCCGCAATCGTTGGTATTTCCTGTAATTTCCACTTTGGGGCTAATAAAGTTATTGCCGCTACTGTAGCATACAGAAATAGTCTTTGGTCTACTTTCACAATTTCTTCCCCCATCAACCCCAGCAAAAATGCTTCCGGCTTTTTGGGGAAGGTATATTTAAACATCTTTTTAAGTTCATTATATAAGGTAAAGGTAAAGGGACCCCTGACCATTAGGTCCAGTCATAACCGACTCTGGGGTTGCGGCGCTCATCTCGCTTTATTGGCCGAGGGAGCCGACGTACAGCTTCTGGGTCATGTGGCCAGCATGACTAAGCCACTTCTGGCGAACCAGAGCAGCGCACGGAAACGCCATTTACCTTCCCGCCAGAGCGGTACCTATTTATCTACTTGCACTTTGACGTGCTTTTGAACTGCTAGGTTGGCAGGAGAGCTAGGTTGGCAGGAGAGCTCATTATATATCAACTCCCAAAAACATCTTATTTTGTCACATGTCCACCACATATGATAAAAATCTCCATCCTTCTTTTTGCATTTCCAACACATTCTATTATTCACCATATACATTTTAGCCAGCTTTACCGGTTGCAAACGTGATCCGTGCAGGAGGCATGTTCGCAACCCACAGCATCCGCTACCCGCAGTGCTGCATCTGCACACGTGCGGGTTGCAATTCGGTGCTTCTGTGCATGCGCAAAGAGCGATTTAGCACTTCTTCACATGCGCAAGCACTGAAATCCAGAAGTAACCTGTTCTGGTACTTCCGGGTTTCGGCATGTCCATAACCCGAGAACACGCAACCTGAAGCGTCTGTAACCTGAGGTATGACTGTACATCATTTTGATTACATTTTCTTTTAGGGCCACACAAGCTGTAACTTTTAAATTTTTGTTCCAAAGTTTTATCCATGCAGCATATTCAATATTATACCCAAAGTCTATTGCCCATTTTATCATAACCTCTTTCATCTGCTCATCCATTTTATACCATTCCAGTAATAAATTATACATTTTTGATAACAATTTACATCTGCCTTCCAACAGCTCGATTTGGAATCTGGATTTTTTATTTTCAAAACCAATTTTCTTATCTCCCATAAAGACATCATTTACTTGATGATACTGTATTGCAACCACCCTGTAAAGACCTTTTCTATTTGATCATATGGTTTCAATTTCAGACCTTTATCAGTTTCCATCATTATCTCTACATAGGTGGCCCACCTCCCTTCCTTATTTAATTTCTTTACCGTCAATACTTCTACTGGTGAAATCCACCAAGGTGCTTTTCTTTTCAATTAATTCTTGTTTTTCCCCCAAATTTCAGATTGATGCTCTTATCACATGATTTGTGAAACCTCTATGAACTTTAACTTTGTCATACCAGAGATAAGAGTGCCATCCGCATCTATTGTCATAACCTTCCAAATCTAATAAATCTGTGTTTTCCAGTGTTATCCATTCTTTCAACCAACATAAGCAGGACACCTCGTAATAAAGTTTCAAGTCTGGCACGGACAACCCACCTCTTTCTTTTTTATCTATTAGCAATTTGAATTGTATCCTTGGTTTTCCCCCCACCAGATAAATCTTGAAATTACCTTTTGCCACTCTTTAAATTGCCCTGTTCCTTTAATTACTGGAATCATTTGAAATAGAAATAACATCTTAGGTAATAGATTCATTTTTATCACAAATATTCTACCACAAAATGACAACTTTAGTCTATTCCATATTTCAAAATCTCTATCTCCTTCCAAACCAGTTGATAATTTTCATTAAATAAATTAATATTTTTTGATGTCAACCAAATTCCCAAATATTTTACTTCCTTTGCCACCATAATCCCCAACATTTGTTGCAATTCATCAATTTTATCTTTCTTTACATTTTTAACCAACATTTTATTCTTCTAAAGTTCCAGTCCTAACCCTGGGACTAAGGCGCACTGAAGTAAGTAAGACTTACATGTGAGTAAGCATGATAAGCATGGTGCTGTAAGGTATTAGCTACCCTGCCACCACCAGTTTGGCGTCATCTGCAACTTTGATGTGTCTCCCTCTACTTCATCCAAGTAAACAAGGCTGGGCCCAAAACAGACCCCTGAGGCCCACCCCATCACTTCTCCAACCTGATGAGGAACCAAGGAGGAGCAGTTGCTTTGGGGTACAGCCCATCAGCCAGCTCTGAATCCAGCCCACATTTTTGCAGCTGGTCTCGCCAGCCAGAATATCATGCAGTTCTTGTCGTTTTGTATAGTTTTTGCATTTTGGTTTTCCGAGGGATTTACAAAGCTGCAAGGGGTCAGGACAGCAGGAGGGGAAAGGTTTAGACCTTCCCATAAACTGTGCTCTAAACAGAAACAAACAGACAATCCATCCTCCCCATGCCTGCAATTAAATAAAGAAAAGCTGGCATTTTTGCAAGCAACACAAGTTAATGTCCTGCCTAGTTAGGCCCCGAGAGAAATTCAGGCCAGACAGTGAGGTCTATGACTAAATATGGACCGGAAGCCAGGTCTTCCTACTCAAAACCATTCTTTTCACCTCTCAAAATTAGTCAAGCAGCCACCCTTAGTTTGCCTCAAATCGGAAATGCTTTTGAAGCCAAATTGCATAATACTCACTGGTACTATTCAAAGACTAATAAACCAGCATTTTGCCATTTCCTTTTGCTTCTTACTCATATGTTTCCCTTTCTAAAGAATTTCTGAAGTGTTCATGTTGATTGCTGGGGTGTGTGTGCGATTTAAAATAATTAGAGGTGTAGGAGGCAGCTGTGCAAAGAATGAGACCGAAAATGTTATTTGCCAAAGTGGGTACAATTACCATTTTTGTAGCATTATATTGCATTGCTAGCTGGCTACTGACTTTTGTTAATTGCACGCCCATAAATATTTCCAGAGAAACAAGCACTTCTGCTAATGGGAGATATATTATAGCATTGTGATGTGCGCAATTGATTTAAAGAAGGGCCCCACACATCCTCCTTTACTTTTGCCATTTATGCATTATTGTTGCCATAATAAGAAGTACTTCTTCATGCCATCATTACTCCTACACTGAAACGTAGGAAGAGTTTTCTGCAGTGCAAGCAACTTTTCTCTGCCTGTTTGGAACCAATCCCTCGAAAATCCTTAGTGACAAGTGTTGGGTAGTATATGAAAAGTGATCTGAAAAGAGTACTTGTCAGAAGCTGACAGAGATTATGAGCTCTGGTGGTGCTTGGTTTGAGGGCACAACGAGCAACCATGCTGAGCTAAGCAGGTTGGTGTGGAGGGAAGACTGCCTAGAAGTCCCATATATGGTACCTGAGGTCCACTGGGGAAAGTTGGGGTCTAAAGAAGGATAGGGAGGAATTCAATTCAGTTCACATTTAAAGGCAAACATGCCTAAGTTGGACTTTTCCAAAACTATGCGAGAACCAAAATGCAGCCATCCTTTGAAACTCACTCTCTGGATTGTGCAGTTCAGTTATGCAGCCAAGTGATGTGTACAAAATACCATATACTGGAGTAACATTAATATATTAGTGAAGATAATATATAAGAAAATCCAGATTCAGAATACCCACTCAACTATTAGCTTACTCCATGTCCATGAGTCAGTCATTGTCTTCAGTCTAAACCAGTCTTTCCCAACCTTGAATGCCCAGGTGTTATTGGACTACAACTCCCATCATCCCTGACCACTGGTCCTGCTAGCTATGGGTGATGGGAGTTGTAGTATAACAACATCTGGTCACCCAAGTTTGAGAAAGGCTTGATCATCAGCTAAGGTTGTTTTAGCAATAAGGTATCATTTCAGAGCTGGAATGACCCTTTCCCCCTTTTCTTTTTATATATTCTAATTTATTCTAATAGAATAAATAATTCTAACAAAACTCTAATTTGCTTTTGTGGAAGGTAATTATTTTCTTGACAATATTGTAAAAGGGGCAACTGGTTTTCCCGGAATTTATTTATATAGTCATGCCATTCTTGCTCTTAAATAACATGTTTTTGTTGACATTATAGCCCAATCCCAAACTTTGTTAAAGTTTCTTTACAGGGAAGGAGTAATGTTACTTTCCATTCTTGAGCCAATACCAGCCTTGCAGCTGTTAACAGTTAGGAGGTACGGTAAGTTCTTTAAGATAGGTGACATATAGTTCAGCAGTATCAGTACTGGATCCAAGAGAACTTCATATTTCAATATATTTGTTATTATTCTAAAAATCACATTCCAGTATTTTCGTGTAGCTACTTGTCTATAGGGACGCGGGTGGCGCTGTGGGTAAAACCTCAGTGCCTAGGACTTGCCGATTGCATGGTCAGCGGTTCGAATCCCCGCGGCGGGGTGAGCTCCCGCCGTTCGGTCCCAGCTCCTGCCCACCTAGCAGTTCGAAAGCACCCCTAAGTGCAAGTAGATAAATAGGTACCGCTTTATAGCGGGAAGGTAAACGGTGTTTCCGTGTGCTGCGCTGGTGCTGGCTCACCAGAGCAGCTTCGTCACACTGGCCACATGACCCGGAAGTGTCTCCGGACAGCGCTGGCCCCCAGCCTCTTAAGTGAGATGGGCGCACAACCCTAGAGTCGGACACGACTGGCCCGTACGGGCAGGGGTACCTTTACCTTTACCTTTACCTTACTTGTCTACCACATATAGTTAATATATCTCATTGTCCTTTTTGCACCTCCAACATGTTCTTGAATATGATTTATGTATTGCTCCAATATTTACAGGAGTCAGATACCATCATGCCATGACATAACTTTAAAGCAATTTTTTTTTTTTTACATTTGCATTCAGAGAAAATTTCTTATCCTTTCTCCATCATTTCTCCCACACCTCCAGGTTTATGTTATTTTCTGTATCTTAAGCCCACCTTATCATATAATCCTTTACCTGTTCCTGTTTGCAATTGTATTTTCATGAAAGATGATATCTCTTAGATAACCGATGTTTGCCCTTCTTTATTACTATATGTTCAGATTCTGTTCATGCTCTCAGCACTGCATTCTCCCTTATAAATTTTGATACTACATTTCATAGCTGTAAATATTCCTACCAATGTATCTTAGCATTCCATATAGCTTCTTTGACCACTGATAACTGAATCATTGTTTCATCTTTAATCAGTTCTCTGTAACTAAATAAATCATTTCTCCTGCAAATGTTAAAACCATCCTCCTCCTGAATTTCATCTGCTCCTGACTGAAGAGATTGTCAGACTTACTAATCCTTTATAATGATTCCATATGTGGTAACTACTTAGATACCAGGACATTATTTTTAGCTTCCATTGTTTGATTAACTGTGGGACCCAAACAGAATATAATGTACTGGTTTGCCATTTTACTACTCTTGAATAATCGCTGTAAGACAGGGGTGAAGAAGCTAGGGCCAAATCTAGAACTGGCCCACCCAAATCTAGAATTGGCCCACCCTCCACAGTCCATTTTTGTCAGGTTGCCAAGGCCATCCACCTGTCAATCACCTGATGTCATATGATATCAGGTGGTTCAAATTTCAAAGCAGGAGCTGGCACAGTCATAGCTTTGATCCTAGCAGTACAGTACCCCAGTGCTAAGATCAGAATAAACCTCTGCTTGCACTTGAAAAGACAGTAGGAAAAGCTTATGCCCAATCATAGCTCTGTGATCATATGCATACAATGGGACGCAGGTGGCGCTGTGGTCTGAACCACTGAGCCTCTTGGGCTTGCTGATCAGAAGGTCAGTGGTTCAAATCCCCATGACAGGGTAGCTCCCATTGCTCTGTCCCAGCTTCTGCCAACCTAGCAGTTTGAAAGCACACCAATGCAAGCAGATAAATAGGTACCGCTGCATCAGGAAGGTAAATGGCATTTCTGTGTGTTCTGGTGTCCGTCACAGTGTTCCATTGTGCCAGAAGTGGTTATGTCATGCTGGCCACATGACCCAGAAAGCTGTCTGTGGACAAATGCCTGCTCCCTTGGCCTGAAAGCGAGATGAGCGCTGCAACCCCATAGTCACCTTTGACTGGACTTAACCGTCCAGGCATCCTTTACCTTTTTACCACAATGGATCTTGTGAGGCCTAGAATGAGCTAGGAGCCAGGAATCAGGCTAGAACCAATGGCAACCCTGAAGACAGTGTCAACAGAACAAACCTTGAATCGGTCAGGACTGACGGTCATTCAGGGTCAGAGGTCAAGCCAGGAAAGGATTGAACTTGAAGACCTGAAACACAGCCATGTTCAAGTAGACATTACTGCTAAAGCAAAGTACTACTGAGACATGACACCTTCTTGTATTTCTTCCTGCCTGGCAGAACCCAACAGATATCCAGGTTGGCAGAGACAGTCCTGTTCTCCCCACTGAGAGGCTGTGGTTATGTGTTTCACAATGTGAGTCAGTGGTCAGCAGCTCTGAACAGCAATTATTCCCAGTATCTTTTGGCGGTAACACATACTTTGTATTCAAGATATAGCTAGTGGGGATTGTAAGGGGATATATATATACATTGAAAGCTAACTTAACATTCCTGCCTCAGGGAAATGGATGTATGCTCAAAACATGTCAGGTAATTGGATTAATCCATTAAATGATCCTGTAAATAGGAATATGGACTAATTCTGGAAACAGACACAAGACCTAAGAGGTCTTTACATTTTTGTTACTGGTTTGGTGCTGTCTCCCCCTTTCCCTTTTCTTCTGCTTTGTAATGTGAGAAGTCCCAGGCCATGGGGAGAGAACCCATCCTGCAACTTCTCCTCACACCAGTTTTAACCTTCAGAGAAGTGGGAAATGCTAGGGTAAGGCGGAGTCTTTTGTAGGCTCCTCCTCTTTAGCCCTATACTTACCCTGATAGTGTGGGAAAGGACTGCAATGAAGAACTCCCACACTGCCAGCATAATAACGTCACACAGGAGGAGAGGCTAAGCTATGGGAGGTTTAATACGTTTTAATGCTCCTCGATACAACTCAATGTAGTAAAAAAGCGCATCAAGGGGGGAAATCCTTGAGCAAAGTGTGCTAACTTACTAAAAAAAGGACAGCATTTTCCTGTTTTATTTCACATGAAAAAGCATTCAAAAATATGACATGCCCTCTTCCAGATTGAAGTGTTAGAGACAAGAATTCCAGCACCTCGTTTTGCATAATGTGTGAAATTACACCTTTTTTTTTTTGGACAATGTGTAGAATTCTACTTTTAAAGATTCCCATTGCTATCCACAGCTGTCAGACTCATTTACCCACAATGCCTTGTTGCATTCTTCCACTGAAACTTCAGTCTATTTCTAGGACAGTTCCAAATCAATGCCGTAAGCCAAGTTGCAACAGATACTTTCAGTTGTGTCTGAAAATACTTTTGAGAGGCTCCCTTCTTGTTTTACTATAGTAATCCAGTAAATTTACATGTGAAAACAATGTTTTCCTGTGATATCAGTCTGAAAGTACTGCCAGGAATACATTTTGACACACGTGATTTGTTGATACAATATTGACAACATCCGTATTTGCAGCTTAAGGGGTAAAGCTGCATCAGAGACGAAGACCACATATGCAAAAGTAGAAATGAAATTACGGTAAATGGTTTATTGATGCACAATGCTCAGTAAAGAAACAGTTGAGAATTAATAGTGTCGGCCTAAATGACTACACAAGAACATAAGGAAAAATCCATAAAAGCAGTTTAGTGTTATAATCAAGTGGATGCAATGTGATTAAAAGAATAATAATAATCAAGAAGGTGCAATGAGAACAGAACAATAGCAATTAGGATATGAGTAATTGACAAAGCAACTACTAAGAAAGCAATCATACACACACACAACCACTTTGGCAGACTTTATCTTGCCGTTTAATATTTTCTCCAAGCCCTCCACTTTTAAAGCATCTTTAAGTTTCCTGTCTGTGTGAACTATGTCACATTTCAGCATTTAAGTTCAGGAGAAATCCATAGCAACCAAATCTGTGAAATGGGTCAACGAATCCAAATATCACTTCATCTCTAGAAGAACAAAGCAAAAGCAGGAACAAAAGAAAGAAAGATCCATTGAGATTGTGCCTTACTAGTATCTAAACCAGGGGGAAAGTGGCCAGGGAAGTATTTGCAAGCCAAAAACATGGACTCCTCCTTATGGTGATCAAACAAGGTGGGGCTATACTAATGAAAGTTTGTGGAGGGATGAAGGAGCTATGTATGTGTCAAACAACACAGCAAGGGCTAAGTGCAGGTGTGAGCTTTACACACACACACACACACACACACACACACACCACAACCTAAACATGTAAATTCCACTGAAAACAGCAGAAATCACCATGAGTAAGTGCAATCAATAGTGCTGTCTTATTTTGCCTTGTAGTTGAGCCAGCGCACTCATTCATAGCTGCCAACACGACGGCAAGAGCACTGGCAACATTTTAAGAATATAAAATGGGAACGGTTTCAGATCTCTAAAAGCTGCCTTCATTTTTCTTCTGTGCCGGCAGCACAAGTGCACAGTATCTTGGGGTCAAGTAAACAAACTTCTGAAACCCATTTCCCAGTCCAAATGAAAAATGGGATTATATCACACTATTTGCCAAACAAACCATTACTTAGCTTGGCTCCATTATGTATTAACAATGCGCACTGCATTTCCATAAGACTCTTTTAGAAAGAGTGGTGACACAGTTGGCCGTAGGTATACATTCTGCCTATGGATTATTTATGACTTCAACCTAATCACCCCAGTTCCACAATATCTTGCAGGCTCTCTGCAACACACAGAGCTCTCCCATCTGCCAAGGTCTAGAGCGCTTTAATGAGACCTCACACTACTATCGGGGGGTTGTGGGTTTCAGTCATAACCTGGGGAACTGCTAGATCTATGTCCCTGAATTTTTTTTCTAGCTTGAATGGCAAAGTTTTGAGTTCAGCCATTTTATTTTCCTAAAATAGCCTCTGCTAGCACTTACTGGGAAGAGATTGGATCATAATAAAGAAAGCGGGCATTTTACTTATTTTGAAAGGAACAGATATCTCACTGCTTTTCAATAGAATTCTGATTCATAAGTTGTCAGCACGAAAACAGAACGGTCAAATTTGAAGCTTCACTTCCCCTGCCAAATCATTCGCTGACATCAGCGCAGCGGTAAAGTTAATATGCAAACTATTTCTGCATCTGTCAAGGACTAGCAGAACACCAACTTCTTCCAGTTATCTCTCTATAATATGAGGATTCTATATTATTATTATTATTATTATTATTATTATTATTATTATTATTTCTTGGGTTTCTATACCACCCTTCATCTGAGGATCATAGGGCAGTTTATAATATAAAAACACAAAAATACATAACATAGTTTCAAACAAAAACAATATCTCCCTAAAACCAGCTTAAAAGGCTATACATTGTTAAATCAGCCAAAAAGGTGGGAGAAGATGAATGCTTTTGCCTGGCGTCTGAAAATATGTAATAAAGGGGCCAGGCAAGCCTCCCTGGGGAAAGCATTCCACAAGTGGGGAGCCACTGCAGAAAAGGCCCGTTCTTGTGTTACCACCCTCCAGACTTTTGTGGAGGAAACACACAAAGAAGGGCCTCAGATGGTGATCATAGGGTCAGCAGCGGAGGATATGCCCATGCTGCCCAGAGTGGGCGCACTTCCAAGGGGGGCATGCTCCCGAAGGGAGTGGGGTGTAGAGGGTGCCCTCCCAGGTGCGGGATAGCCTCTCTAGGGCATGGAGTGGTGCACGCACACTGTAACTGGAGGCGGAGCTGTTGGGAATCTGTGTATGTGCAGCTACTCACACAGAGTCAGTTAAGGTTTAGCAGACAGCCAGAAGGCAATCTGAAGGAGTAAGTCTGCCTGGTGATAACAGAGACATGGAGACAACTCCCTGATTGGTCAAACTCTCTCAAGGGAGTGATAATTAATGGCCTACTAACTGGAATGTGTTAGTTCAGGGTTCAGAGGTTCAGAATTCTGTGTGTCAGTGAGTGTAAGAGTTGTGAGTCGTGTCAGAGAGAGCTAGCAAAAGATCCGTGTTCTGTTCCTGTAAATAGTCCACTTTATATAATAAACACCTAACTACAAGTTCCTGGTTCCTGCTTCGTCTATCCTGTCTGCAGCCAAGTTGCCAATTGCTTCCTTGGATTCTGCGTTTACTCTGCTAGGTCTGGCTAAGGTCCTGCAACTAGTCAGAAAGTTGCGAAACACCAAATAGGTTTTACCAATAGAGTGAGCCACCCACAGGAGTGGAGCGAGCCACCAATGGCGGACATTCGGTGCGCCGCTGCCCGCGACTCCCAAGCCTCCCCCAGCTGTCAAAACGAAGGGGGAAGGGGGGAATGCCACCAGCAAAGCACCTCAACTCCCATCTTCCCCCGACGGCTCAGGGTAGGCTTGGGAGTCGCAGGCGGGAGACGCGCCAAATGTCAGCCCCCTCAGCAAAGACACCCAGGGCAGGCCGCCTCCACCACGCACCCCTCCCTCCGCCCAGGCATAGGGTTCAGGTTGGTCCATATTTGGAGAGGCAGGCCTTGTGGTATTGTGGTCCTGAGCCATTTAAGGCTTTACAGTTCAAAACCAGCACTTTGATTTGGGCCTGGAAACGGACTGGCAACCCATGCAGTCAGGCAAGGATTGGTGTCTTTCCCCAGTGTGCAAACTGGTCGCTGAATTCTGCACCAGCTGAAGTTTCTGGACTGTCTTCAGAGGCAGCCCCCAGGTGTAACATGTTGCAGTATTGTAACCTATAGGTTACCAGAGCATAGACAATGGAAATTAGGCTATCACTGTCCAGATAGGGGCACAGCTGGGCCACCAGCAAAATCTGATGGAAGGCACTCTGTGCTGCCGTGGCCACCTGAGCTTCAAGTGACAGCAGGAGATCCAGAAGCACTCTAGCTCCACCCACCTCCGAAATGTAATCTCTAGGCAGTTGATCATGAGGGACTCTATGGTAAAAAGGATGTGAAAGAAGTTCCCCATGGCTTTAAATTAGTCATATTTAATATCGTGGTAGATTTTGTAGATTTCCTGGGCTGAAATATTTAGATTAGTTGGCTCTCTATACTGGAAAAAGGCTCTAAATATTAATTCCTTCCTCTTAAGAAATAACTTATTTAACTAAGTATGGTGAATTAATTTATTCCTAGCGGAATAAGAGGATAATGTATCTGATTCAGGTTGGATGATTACAATATTTCTTAGGAATAAATTGCTAAATTAGCTGTAAAACTCAAATTAGCAAATCTATTTATCATAGATATTTTCATGCTGTTTCCCCCCTTAATCCTTACCAAACCTAATTGGCAAAGATACATAATACAAGGGTGAAATGCCATCATTTAGTGGATGATCTGTATACAGTAATTAATTTATTTTATATTACCCGCCCTTCACTTTACAGTGAGGCAATCGCAAGAACAGGGTGACTCTCATTCTCTAGGGCAGGAAAGAGAAGAAACCTTAAACTGTTTTGGTCCATTTATCAAGTTAAAGATCATGAAAACTGACTGTATCTTTGCATATGCCTTGTTATCACCAAAATCTGGTATCTCATGTCTCATTTTCAAATTTTGTATTTTTTTTCCAGGAAAGTTTAGTTGTTAGTTAAAAAAAAAGTTTAGTTAAGTTATAGTTTGTTTGATGAATGAAAACAATGTCTTTTATGACTAAATATTCAGTGGAAGTTTGCCTTATCTTTAATAAGTAAAAATATAAAATTCCCTGGTTGCTTTTTTAATGTGCTGCATGCACTTAGGAGATTGAAAATGGGAGGTTTTACATAAAAGGAAATGTTCTACTCCTGAGCTATGATGCTCTTCTAATGGTTCCTTGCCTTTGTTCCTATGTTTCCCCAGCAATGATTCTCCAATTTGCCCGGAGGGTAATGCTGGCATGATGTAGAGCTGTACCATGGGCAATTCCCATTGGTCTCAGCCCATCTCACATGACTCAAGCAATGCAGCAAGGAGCTTCATTGACAAAGTTCCCACACTGCCAACACTCCGCAAGCAGCCAAGAGAGTGAGGGAGACTGGGGTGAGATTTGAAGAGCCGTGGGAATTTTGAGTGCCAAGGGAGAATGAAACTATTTCCATCCATTTGTTTTATTTCTTCTCAATAAATAGCTCTCCTCTCTATTTTTAGACCCTGTTAAGAATGAACAGAAAGAGTGATGGATCGGGGAGTGTAAAAATATTTTATGACAATTCTTGGAGACATAAATGAACGATTATTAGCAGAGCCTGCTCACTGAAGGGTTGACAGATCTGAGAGGCTGAGAAAGAGGCAGCACAGCTTGCAGCGAGACGTTTTGCAGTGCGTGTTTACTTAGAAGTAATGCCCCCTGTCCACAGAGGGACCCAACTGAGCCCCAGATTAGAGAGAAATCCTACCTCCAGACAAGGAGCAGCACGGTAGAGCAAAGCAACGGCTGCTTCTGAAGCTCTGTTGACCTACATCAACGAGGGTAGAAGAGGGTTACTGTGCCAGTTCCAGAGAGACCCAGCTGGGGAGCCCAAGGATCAGGACTCTCAGGGATCTACAGCTCTTTGGATTCCTCTCATTAGACACCCATTTCATGTCCTTCCACAGGATGCCACCAGCAGAAGAATCACTGGTGGTAGGTTCCTTCCCAGCTGGGCAGAACTTAGCAGCACTGGCACCGCCAAGTGGAAGCAGAGGGTGTATACAGCAAGGTTGGATTGCAGTTTAAGAACCAAATGGCCAAGATATTCTGTTTTCATAGTTTCTTATTACTGAAGTACGTCTAGGGAACTCCAAGGCATTCAAAATGAGTTTTCAAAGGGGCCTCTACCAATACTTTCAGCCCCAAGTTAAAGAAAATACCCATTCAAAGACGAAACACAATGAGATGTTTTGTTGCAAGCTTTAAAACAGGGGCCCAGGTGCACTGAGCCAATCAAAGACCAATCTATTCAGTACCAAAAATGATAGAAATTATAGAAGCTTCCCTGTCAGAAGTTCCATCAAAAAGCCTGTTTCACTAGACAGTTGGGTGATTACTGTGCATTCCATAAATCCAGGATAATCACTTTCATTGTACTTGCACTACCTTAAATATTTATAACATTGCTCTAATTATATCCACTTTACTGTACTTTAGCGAGAAAGCTACTGGTGCATATGAAATCGCTCTTAGAATGGTTCATCCTTATAACTTGAAGCAGGCAGAGGTAATTGTGTGGTCCCATACACTGGTCAGCAATTACATCACAGCTACCACTTCCGGTGGCAGGGTGAACAAAACACAAGACAGGTGTTCAAGCAAAAACTAACTGAACAACTGCAAGGCACACTCTGGCACTTCCCTAGAAAGCAAGCTGGCATCTAGCAATCTTGACCTTGTGCATATATATATATATATATATATATATGCCCACATGAGTCATAGATCGATGCTCAGTGATGGCCAAACATTACTAGCCTAATTCTGTCAATGTCAACTGGCAGCATCTCTGCAGGATTTCTGAGATGGGACATCCCCAGTCCTGTCTGGAGATGTTTAGGCCAAGGGTGCCAACTTGAATAAAATAGATAAGCCCTGTCCCACATAAGTGATCACATGACATGGTGCATGCACACCATTTGAATGGCAATGCCCATCAACTTTGGGGGCTCCGGCTCCCTCAGGTATCTTATTGGGACGAAGACCCTTCAACCCCTACGAGTTTGCTCCTATATCTAGGATTGATGCCTGGGATGCTCTGCTACTGAGCTATAGCCCTTACCCTTATGTCCTGGCCCTAAATGACTCTGGGTGGCTCATTCACACATGTAAGTCAATCCATGGAATTGAAATCATCAATGCGTGTGTGAACCAGCCCATCAGTGTCTTCCTTTGGAATCTGGCAACTCAATTCTTCTAAAATAGCTCCCAGGGCTTTCAGCGAAGCTTAGCATTAGTTGATGCATGTAAGACTGCAGCCTTCAACCTCTTATGGCATTAATGTCCTTCACATGTGCAGACAATTTAGTCAGATTGCATTAAATCCCTTTTTATATTTTTATCAGACAGCAGTTCTTACAGCCTCATTGCATTTCATCACTTTGTACTGACGTTTAATCTGCTGTCATCCCCAGAACGCTGCCTGCTATTATTCATATTCGGTCCTCAATTGTTATAGTTGTTTTTATAGCTGCTGTCTGGCTTTGTTGCTATCACTGCTTCTCATATGACCTAAGAAGCGTCAAACGTTTTTGCATCCCTACAAGCTTTGAGATAATTTGAGTGCCCCCAGTCTCACAAAGGGAGATTCTGAAATGTTGTCATTGGTGTGTGTGAGAGAGGTGGCTCATTGAATGCTATTGTGTAGGGATGGGCAAATATACCAATGCCATTTTTTCTTGGCTTCTTATTTTTCCAATCTTCAGTTCAGCTCTCCTCATTCCCACATCAATTTGTCATTTTTTAAAAACAAGTCCTCGTGAATATTCATCAGCATTTTAGTGCAAATTCATCCTGATGTATGTATGTTTGCATGCAATTTCCCCCGATAAACACGTTTTTGCAAAGTAATTTGCCCTTTCGGAGGGAAAGGGAATTTGTTGCGTATGATCTCCAAGTCAACTCTAATTATGCAATCTAAATTTGCTGGCTTGTGATGGAATGCCACCCCAAAATAGTAACAGTCTGGAGGCACCCTAAATCTCAACCTCTGTGCTATATATAGGGCAGGGATAGTTAACACAGTACCCTGCAGGTGTTTTGGACTACAACTCCCATCATTCCTAGCTCTTGGCCATGTAGGCTTGTGCTGATGGGTATTGCATTCCTCAACATCTAGAGGGCATCATGTTGGCTAACGACTTAGGGATTTGTTGGCCAGCTGGCTGGATTTACAGATCTGTCCCTTTCCTGTCTAGTTGGCCATGGCTTAGTAAGGTTGCAATATGAGAAGTTACAAAGATAAGGCAACTTTGCAAGCTGGTCTTAAAAACAAAGGAGTAAAAGCAAAGAGTTCAGCAAGAATAAATGTAGGAGCATGTGCAAGCACCGCAGTTCAACTGGTTCATTTTATTTCACTTGCCCTTGCTGGTGTTTATGTTTCATATTTAAACTCTACAGCTCTGTGCAGCAAGAAGCCAGGTTTTAAAACCTTAAGTGCACAAATGGGCACTGTATAAATAAATAAAAATAATGTACAGCTGAGCTATGTAGCTGGCTCGGTTTCCTTTAACAAATTTAGCACCTGCCTGAAGTTATGTTGTTTTCCCCACAGTTCCCTTGGAACTTTTAACAGCCTCTCTGTAGTTTATTTGTTGTTGTGTTCCATAGCAAGATGTCCTCTTATCATCAATCTGAAGTGAAGGAGTCATTCCATTTGGTCACGGGACAAGTTTTTGTTTGATGTACTTTGTTCAATATGACGTACCTGGACCCTTAGATTATCTGATCATCTGAGCCCCTTCTTTGTGTGCCTCCTCTTTTCAAAGTCTGGAGGGTGCAGTGTCTACCCATTTGTAGAATGCTCTCCCCAGGAAGGTTTGGCCAGCGCCTTCATTAGACACCTTTAGGCACCAAGCAAATACTTTCCTCTTCAACCAGACCTTTGGCTTATTGACAACCGATGCCCTTTTAAATGTGTTATGGGAGGGGGATTATTGGGGGATTTTTTGCTCTTATTTTTATTGTGTATTTGTGTATGTTGTGATTTTATGTTCTGAACCACCCTGAGATCTACGGATGAAGGGTGGTATACAAATAACAATAAAAATAACAATACTTGAATTATTAAAAAGGGGTGGGGGAGAGTACAATTTACTGAGCACTGGATAGCAGCAAAAAAGTCACCCAAAATGGATCTAGTCCTGAAGAAACCCATCTTCTAAAGGATTTGTTGTAGGAGGAAGTCTCCCATTGACATGCATGCATACCCACAGCAGCTGTTGCAATTTGCATTATTATTATTATTTTTAAATAACCCTGCACATTTGATTCCGAAATCCAACAGTCACATGTAGCTTGACCCACGAGGGAGAAATATAACTAATTTCAGAGCTTGTTTTAATAAGGAATACAATGCCAGAGAAGCTTGGGCGTTTCAATCTGATGAATTATTTCTGCCGTCATTTTGGCTCAGAGGATGAATCACCAGAGTTTTAATATATTGTTGATCAGCATCCTGGAGAAAACAGAAGAATTATCCAAACAGAATGAGGTCTCAAGGGGCTCGTGGAAAAAGCCTCGCTCTTTTACGAAACGTTTGTGAGCTTGAGAAGGCCAAAAGAGAAGGGCGATAACCGAGTGGAGGAGGGGTCTCTGTGAGCTGCTTGCATCTCCCTGAGTATATCCATTTTGATCTTATGTTTTCATCCATTGTTTGCTCAGGGTACATGTTGGTTCCACCCCCGCCCCAAGAGCAAGAGAGTGACCCTGCTCTGTATTTGGAATGATGAGTACAGCAGCAGAACAAATTGTCTCTGAAAGGCACAAATTGCACATCAGTCTCCCTCACAAACACCTGTTTCTTTAAGAACTAACAACAGGAAAATGCACTTAGGGGGGAAAAGAAAGCCATTAAAGATATGAATGCCGAGTGAGTGCCGCAAATGAGGTGGCACCATGGGCCAAAGTACACATGATGCTCAATCATGGGGGGGGGGGTGTTTCTCTCTCTCAGTTCTGTGGATTTTCTTTTACACTAGACAGCCACCAAAGCTGCAAACTGAAGTGAAAGAGCAGTGGGAGGGAGGAGAAGGGGCAGGAAATTCTTTGTCCTTTTCACTTTCGCCATTTTCCTGCAATGAATCGCTCCCTCTCATTTATGAAGGTACAAACATCTGCATCTTTTGCCTTGTGGAGCCAAAAAAAAACCCCCAATGAGGACTTATTAACATCTAAGGCTGCATTCTTCCAAAGGGGGGGGGGGTTCACTGAGAATCATGTGTAGTTTGGCCCTGTGGAACAACATGACATTTGTATGTACTGTATTAGAAATTGCCCGATATGTGGAGAATCTTCCTCACGCTTTAAAGAAAATTCAGAGAAGTGTGAATTTTTGACGGATTGTTGTGTTCCATTCTTTGTAGAGTGGATGCTCGGGTTGCGAACATGATCCACGCAGGAAGCATGTTCACAACACGCAGCATTTGCAATCCGCAGTGCTGCATCTGTGCACGTGTGGGTTGCGATTCTGCGCTTCTGCGCATGCACATAGCACGATCTAGTATTTCTGCGCATGCGCAAGTGCCAAAACCAGAAGTAACCCATTCCGGTAAGTTCAAGTTAGGTAAGTTCACCTTTATATGTGAACTGAATCAAATTTCTCCATCATCCCTAGTTGGGAGCTGGAGCCAGAAAGGTGCAGAGTCACAGAGGGAACTTTTGCATTTGTATAATAGATGCCGTTCCAGACACACAAAAGTCACATGCATCTCTCTGTCCACTGTCCAGGCAAACAACAGGCATCATTACTGTCCAGGAACACATTCCACCCAGGCCCCAAAGTCAAGGATGATTTAGAGCTTGGCCAATGGGAAATTTGGTCTAGAAAGATTTCCAGGAGCCAGGCAGAGGGATATGGAAGGTTCCCCACCCTTCTCTAGCTACAGCTGGTTCATTAGACAGCTTCGAGGAGCACAGTCCCAAAAATGTATACCCAGCTCAACTAGATATAAGATATGTGAGATCTGCAACTGGGATCTCCCACAGGTTTTCAAAATTATTACTCGAGGGTTCGCTTCAAAAGCACTTGCATGGGGATGCTAATTTGTTCAAGTGTTATGGGAAGGGATTTTATTTAATTCCTTCCTCCCACACTGTTTCCATGATCCAAATGCCTCCCAGCTGTTATTATTAGCTTGTACAGGGTGGGGGTGGGGGAGAAGGATAAGTAGCTTTTGTACCCACTTAGGTGGCTAAGGATGCCTCGTGTGATAAGAATAGAATCTGACCTTACCATAAATACAGAAGTTAAAAACAAGGATACAGAACTCTAAAAGCTTCAAAAGTACGGCCTTGTGCAGAACCTGTGCATTTCAAAAACTTCAGGTGGCTGAACCCATGAGCTATAGGGCTGTTATAATAGCCATACATCAACAATATGTATAAAAACATAGAATCATAGAGTTGGAAGATACCCCGAGGGTCATCCAGTCCAACCGCCTCCAATATAAGAATCTCAACACGCGGTTTGCCAGCCAGTTTGAAACCATCCCAGACCCGGATTAGTTTTACAAATGTGCTAGCCGTTTTATTGCAGAAAAATGCAGCCCAATCAATAAAGGTCAGCCTTCCTCAATGGCATATATTCATATGCAGAACTTCTTTATGCATGACTTCTAAATGCCAAAAATGAAAAACAAAACCAAACCCAGGTACAATAATTTAAGCCTATACCGTATTTTTCTGTGTATTGGACGCCCCCATGTATAGGATGCCCCCTATTTTGGGGGGCCCCAAATTAAGAAAATGGGGGGAAATTGCCCTGACTTGTTGAAATTTTGGGGGGGAGGATTGCCCAGAAGCTAACAGCCCCACGCGTCTAACAGGCCCCTATCAGCTGTTCCCTCGCTGGCAATCGCTGAGCTTTTGGAGGGGCCAGAGTTGAGCTTTGAGGGGGAAGAGTGGTGAAGCTTTGTTTTCCAATTACTTTTAGCACTTTTCGCCTTTCCCACGGAGCCTCCGTACAGCCTCTGTACAGTATTCTGCTTGCCTCTTCCCACTCTGCCCGCCCTACAGCTAGGAGGAAGGCTGTAGGCAGTCCATTTTTGCCGTGCGGTGTCTTCGCATGGCTCCATTTGTGCACGGGCGGCACAACGTTACACAGGAGGAGCGCGGCGAGTGAAGTAATATCCCTCCCTCTGCACCTTTAGCATCAGTGAACATCACAGGAAAGGCGCGGAGGCGAGTGATATCTTTGATCGGCGTGGCCAACTGGAGAGGCAGTGCCTTTCCTGCAGGGCATTCTCAGTCTGCTTGCCTCCTCCCACTCTGCCCACCCTACAGGCAGAGGCTGCATGGGGGAGGCTGCGCACGTGATCTGTTCTTTCTGCGTGGCGTCTTTGCGCAGTTCCATTTGTGTGCGGGCGGCACAACGTTACACAGGAGGAGCGCAAGGCGCGATGTTTCGCTGATGTTAAAAGCGCAGGGGGGATATTACTTCAATCACTGTGCTCCTCCTGTGTAACATTGCACCGCCCGCGCACAAATGGAGCTGCGTGGAGACACCGCACGGCAAAAATGGACTGCCTACAGCCTCCCTCCCAGCTGTCAGCTACGGAGGCCCAAAGGCTCGCCACTGCCAGGAGCTGCTAGAGCAAGTTCTGTATTTATTTATTTATTTATTTATTTATTTGCTATATTCCATGGATAAGACAACCCACGTTTTTAGACCTAAACATTGGGTAAAAGACCTCGTCTTATAGACGGGAAAATACGGTAACTCCTATGACTTCAAACGATATGCTCAGCAATGTCTCAAGATACAACTTTTGCTGATAGCTATCAGGAAGCTGAAATGTGTATGATGTTTGAAAGATTCACGGAAGAACATTGGTTATATTTTTTTGATTGGGTGAGTCTTTCACATTTTTATACAAGTCGTTGTTATATGGCTATTGTTACAATCTTCTAGCTTGAGGGTTCATCAGTACTGGCCTTGATGTTCAGATTAACCATAATTGTTACAGAACTTTCATTTAGCTTGTACATGTCTCCTTGGGAACTCTTTTTCCCCTACGTATTTAGCTTTTCTGTCTTCAAAGCAAAGCACACGGTTCTTCCATTTTTTTCACAACAAGCCTGTGAAGTAGGTTATGCTGAGAGATAGCAATCTATCCACTAGTGCTTTTCATGCTCAACTAGGGATTTGAACCTGGATCATCCTGGCATTAATCTGACATGCTAACCACAACACCAGATAGATTCCCATATTATTCAATGCAGCTTATGCATGCATGATTAAAAAAAACACACCTATTTCCATTTGCAGTCCTGAAAATAACTTGACTTGGTTGAATTCATTTCCTCCTCCTCCTCCCAAAGTAAACTCAAATATAGATAAATCAAATATAGAATGTATGCCGTCAATCTTCAATTTATAAGAATAAAAGGGCATACAGTTCTACTGCGGTTAAGGCCATGCCATATAATAATGTCAGCAATGAACTTTATATGATTCATAGAGGAAGATAAACCAATCCATAAGATAAAGGAGACAAAGGCTGCAATCTTATGCTCATTTGTCTGGAAATAACTCGCATTGAACTGAGTTAAACTTAGTAGCCATGTGTAGCTTTGCGACATCTGTGTGCTCTTTAATGTTCCATTTTTGACCTCTTGATATAAAGTGAATGTATTAATTTCTCCTCTTTAAACTTTTGAGCTCCAGTCTCCCCAGTCCTACCCTGACATTCTAATCACTATCCAGTGGACGCTCGGGTGGCGAATGTGATCCATGTGGAAGGCACGTTCGCAACCCACAGCGCCATGTCTGTGAACACGCAGGTTGCAATTTGGTGCTTCTGCGCATGCACGAAGCGCAATTTAGCGCTTCTGCGTATGCATGACTGCCAAAACCCAGAAGTAACCTGTTCCGGTACTTCTGGGTTTCGGTGCGTCTGTAACCCGAAAAAACGCAACCTGAAGTGTCTGTAACCCGAGGTATGATTGTATCACACTGACTCTTTATTGAAAAACACAAGAGTTAAAACAAAACACTAGAGGAACCACCTTGAAGTATGGGTCTTGTTCTGAATCTTTTCCCCAACTGTGACTCTATGAAGGTGTTATCGCACTGCAGCATTGCTTTTGTTGTATTGCAAGGGAAGGGAAGTTTACAGATGTGGGTCCTTCTGGTTTGTTGGTTGTTAAAGGGAAGCTGGGATGAATTGTAGCTCAGCTAGGTCTGCAGGACTGCGGTAGGGTTTAGAAGGAAGGCAAACCTTTTGCATTAGAAGTCAAGCTCATGTCCAATAACGGGACTCCCTCACCCAAAGTGCAGGCGCACACCCGAACATGTCATGCTAAATAGCATGTCTACCGAAATCATAGTACTGAAAAAGAGTCCTACAAAGGACAGACCTCACCATCAGTGTCCATTTGGCCAGCTTAGCATTTCCCCTTGCCACACACACTATTGTCCATCAAATAATAAGAAAAGAAATTATCAAAGAGGAAAGGGGGGAAATGGTGAAATTCTCATGAGCTGACTTCATGGTTTGTGTCACAGTTTCCTTACCAAGCAGCGGCCAATAGGTTTTTGTGAGTGCCCTCTCTTTCATTACACAAATTATCTCACCAATGGTCTGCACTCTGCAGCCTCCCTGGGTGCCTCTGCTTCAATTAAAGTCCAAGGGAAGTTATGATGAGGTAGCTCCTCCCTTGGTTTTTTTGTGTGTGTTTTTCAGATCAGAAGGCATGGGCAGCCAGGGATGCTGTAGAATGCTGGGGGAATATGGTTAACCTTATAAATCTTAAAACATTCAAATAGGGATTGGTACACTTGAGGGGGTGGGGGGGAATGCTTCAAGTTATTTTTTTCCTGTATTTCATTGGCAGTTAAAAACATTCCTCTAAATCGGTACTCTGTTGAAAGGAAAAACATTTTATTTTCAGGAGTTGGTGGGTAATGTGTTTTACTACTGTGTATCATTGTGTGGGGGCAGAGGTAGGCTGAAGCATGTATCACTTTGCAGTGAGTGAAGTCGTTTCTTAGAGGTGGCTGGCACTTCATTCCACTGCAAGAAAATAAAAGCAGGTCGCATATAAATGATTTACATATGAGCTGTCGTTGCAAAGCATAGAGCAAAATAAAATAGCCACTTATGAATAATGAACAGATTTCTTTCTTTCCAAAGGAGGGCAGACCTTGCAAATGGAGAACTCTACATCCCACCATCCCTGCTTCAAAAAACAACAACAACAAAGCTCTAATTTCTGAATGTCAGAGTTCTTCTTTGCAAATGGAGAATCCAGTGCTGTGAAAAACACTTCTGGCCTGTGAAGAAGAGGTCTTATTTGTACACTCCCTTGAAATCCTGCAAGATGGTCTAAAAGTTTGATTCATAAGTAAACAACAGCAACAGTTCTGATATTCAGGGACTTAATTTTGTTCTCTAAGTCACAGATCATAGTCTGGTGTGGGGTTCCAAATTCTTTAGCTGCTAAAGTTTGCACCTCTTTGGAAGGGAGAAAGAAATAATTGCATTGGCTCTTTTGATCTGCAGACA
Source organism: Podarcis pityusensis (assembly GCF_964106645.2). NCBI lineage: Eukaryota > Metazoa > Chordata > Lepidosauria > Squamata > Lacertidae > Podarcis > Podarcis pityusensis. The sequence goes on from NC_138032.1 coordinate 64,601,755, forward strand.
AGGTCTCTGTGTGGGTGCATTTCTCCTTAGCTGCTTCCTGCCTCCTGAAGAAACAAACCTCCCCAGGCAGAGTGGGAGGCAGCACTAACTGGAGTGCCCTGGCTGCTATTTGTCCTGGCTGCCAGCCTTAGGTGCCTAATTAAACTGCCTAGACCTGTGCTGAGTAAATGAAAAAAGGATGCCAAGACACACACCCCTTCTGTTCTGCTAGCCACTCTTACAAATAGCCCAGCCTGTAGCTGGAGTCTTCCTATGTGCTTTGAAATGCATGCCTGAAGGCAGATTTCTCTCACTGCTGCAGAGTTCCTGTAGTGTTTAGCTTCTAATGGAGAGATGGCCAAGAAGTCAGCAGAAGCTTCTAAAGGAGCGCCTTCCACCCCTGTTGACCTAAGCTATGAGTGGGATCATTTGTGAAAAACAACTAAGACAAGAAAGGAGATGCAGTGTGATTGCATTTTTAAAAATATCCCCATCAGCTTCTGCTCTTCTTGCTCCTCTCTAGGGTTTAAGAAGGTATCATTTTCTGTTCCACCCTGAATTTGTTGCATGCAGCGCTGTTTCCTTTCCACTGCAGTTCGTCTTTCACCCCCAACATTCTTTGTCTTGTTTTCTGCTGTGATTAAATTACATACGCAACTTATGTAATTCATTATGTAAAATGCGTTATCATTACGTTATTCCACCCCACCCATTTCAGTGCAAAGGAACTTCAATGCATATGGGGAGGATGTAATCAATTGCATATCGTTTGCAGACTGAATCAACAGCAGCAAATACCGATCATATTCATTTCTGTTCCAGCCACAAGACGAATAAGGGAACACTCAATTCCCTGTCTCATTTCTATTTTCATCAAGTCAAAACTTACTGTTACAAGATATGCATTGATTGGAAATAAAGCATTATGACTACCCTAAAATGCTTGCAGGTGCAAAGTGTATTGAAACTGGAATCATGTATGACTGCCCCAAGAGCATCATGAGCACAACTCATCAGGAATGTGCAATCTAAAGAACATCTGGAGGGGCCCTTTATGGCTGGACCATTAAGAGCGAGAGAAAATAAAGATTGTTTTTGAAAAGGTGTATCTGGCTTTCCTCTTGTCTTCTGAAAATGGGTAGTATGATGAACTGTGGGTGTTAGCATGCCTCCTCCATGTATTTATCACCTAGGACTTCTCCTCGTCTTGCTCTGAGGTCAGTATTGGCCCTAGCCGTGGGCTTTCTGGTTGCCACCATTTTTCCTGCTCACCAGTTCTGGCAATCAGTGTATTGTCAGCTCTCAGCAGAGTGGGGCATTTGTCAGTGTCCACCAGGGCGGGTGTCTTGGCTGTGCTCCCACAGCTCCTGCCACTACCTGGGCAGCCACCAGCCTTAGACTTTCCCAGTAGTGGAGATGATTTAATGGGCCAAGCCACTCCTAGGCTCTGATCAGGGCTTGGTGACAACCAAATTTTATCTACAAAAAGTTGTGGAAGATCAAATCTGGTGGCCACTAGCTCAGGTTTTTTGGCTTCCAGCCCATTGCAGGGTCACTAGGTAAGTCCACTTGCAAGCATGAGGGAGAGGCTGGGAGGTCCAATTAAGGGGGTCACTGTGGGACCCGTGTGGTAGTGGGGATCCTGTCCAGGGCCCTTCAAAACCTAGAGCAGGCATAGGCAAACTCAGCCCTCCAGATGTTTTTGGGACTACAACTCCCATCATCCCTGTTAGCTAGGGATGATGGGAGTTGTAGTCCCAAAACATCTGGAGGGCCGAGTTTGCCTATGCCTGACCTAGAGCCAAGCTTGTTGGCAATAAAGTTCAGAGATAATCAACAATTACACCATGGATCAGGATGTGAATCCCCACGTTAGAGATTTTCTTTGTGAAACATTCTCTTGTCCTTGGCATCCAAGTTTTGCATCTAGCTTTTTTTAAAAAAATAGGGGAACAATCAAATACCCAATCCCCTCCAAAAACCATTTCATAGTGGTAGAGATCAACAAGATCTGCACAACGTAAGTGCTCAGCATGATTTTATAATATACTGCTGAGTATAACTGTGCTGCTTAGTCCCCCAATTTATGACCAGAGATGAGTGTATTTGTTAAATCTGTCAAACCATCAATCATAACTCTGTTCACAGAAATAAATAATGCAGAACAGCCATTCAAGTACACTTAAATTGTGGTGTGTGTATGTGTGTGTATGCTCTTGCACTGATACAATAACCCTGGAGTGGATCCTGATCAGCATGAATTTGTATTTCTGTGCAAGATGGGTATATTCAGATTACATACCAAGAAACAAGATGAGAATTCTCCACAAGTGTGTGTATCAATACCTTAAGGTTTTTTTAAAAATAAAATAAATAGAATAAAAATAAAAACACTGCTGTTTTGAGTGGAGAAGCAGTGGCAAGCCAGGGGATTCTTGACCCACTAGCATTTGCCCCATCTAATGCTCCCTGCCTCTTGGTCCCAGAGGTACATTTGATTTTTTAGGCTGGATGAATTCAATTTTCATGAATTCTGAGAAGAACCAAGATGATCTGCACTTCCCAGGCTAACACGCATGGATCAGAACGTAAGCTACTCATCAATTTCCAGTCTCCCCCAATGTTCTGATGCACAGGGGCATAGCTAGCTACTCTGGCACCTGGAGTGGCGGGGGCAGAGTGAGCCGCCCAGGGGGGCAGGGCGATCTGCACACAGGGTGCTGCGGCCATCCGCCCAGGTGGGTGGCACGGTGAGCTGCCCACGGAGTCCGCCTGGTGGACATAAGCCCCACACTGCCATTTCGGGAGAGACATGTGGCTTGGATGCACTGCAGGCCAGGCCCTGCAGTAAGTGCCATCCCCCGCGGTGTGCCATTTTGTCACCCCCCTCAAGGATGACACCCGGGATGGGCCACACCGCCCACACCCTCCTTCCTACGCTCCTGCCAATGCAGTTCTGAACTCAGAACAATGCAAATATGCATGGAAAGCTGTGTTTTGTGAGGGGGGAAGTGTTTTAGAAATATGGATTTAAATGCAATTTTTGAGAGTTGTGTTTTTTTTTAAAATGCAGATTAATACAGAAATGGAATAGAGCAGACTTCTGGGTAAACATGTGTGAAAGTAAAAAGGACTGAGAATTAGACCGATCCCCTCATCACTCACTGAAAGTTCGATGCCCATAATGTCAGCGAGAACCTATTCATGTTTACTGATCATGCCTCAAAGTCCCACTGCTTTCAGGGGGATTTTCTTCTGAGCTCAGGTGCACAAGATTGCAAGCTTTACTTGAGACTGCAAGCAGCTCCCTTCCATTACCTACATCCCAGTATATACGTTTGGCTAGAGTTCATTGGTGAAGATAACAAGCCCAAAGATGAAAGAAAGGAGGCTGATTGTGTCCTTGAAAATGCTGCTGTCGATCTGGATTGTTTTTTAATGCATAGGCCTGGCAGGGGGATTTTGAGACAGAAAAAAAGCAAGATGCTAGGAAGTGTTTCCTTAATTTTCAATTCCTCAACAAATTTCATTATTTTTAATGTTCTTGTCAATCTACCTATAAACTTCAATGCACATATTTGTTTATTATTTATCATGATGAGTAATAGACTCTAGGTGGCATATAATAATGTAGCCAACACAAATTAAAAGACAAATCAAATTATACAGTAAAATATCAAATTAGATAAAAGACAACATCAATCCCCAAAATACCCTATTAAAAATTGCTGCAATAATCCCACTGGGGATACACAATATTAAAAGGTGTCAAAAGGTCAGGGTAAAGTGAACAAAAAAATCTTTTTCTTTGCCTGATGCTGAAAATATATCACTTTAGGTGCCAGGCAGAGAGAGCCAACACTCAAGCATTGAGGAGCCAACACTGAAAAGTCTTTCTCTCGTACATGCCTTAAGAAAATGGACAACATGCACTAGATAGTAACAGGGGATTGTGGATTTGCAATGTAATGATTCCTGAAAATGACAATAGGCTAAAAAAGTGAGGCCTGCAACAAAACATTGCACCCTTAACTACAAGTTAGTTTGTGTTGCTGTTTCGCAGAATTTCCACTAGTTCCCCATACAAATTAATCAGGAGATTTTAGCATAGCAGCCAATATTATGAGTGGTGAGCTAGAAAACTGCAGAATTGAACTATGCCAAACAAAGGAATCCAAACCCCCATTCCAGCATACTGGTGGCAGTTTGGCTGCAGCAGCAGCCTTCTGCCTGCCTCTGCTGGCAAGGACCTCTGCCACCAGGCAAAAATGCGGATGGGCAGAAGGTACCACTGGTGGTACCCTTGCCAGCGGCAGCTGGAGAGAATCCCATTAATGGGAAGTTTCTGGGGTGAGATAGAGTGCAGATGGTCCTGTGATGGACACACTGGGTTCTAAGCTGGGCCAGCTATGGGCCATCAGCCTGATCCAGGGCTCTCCACCACACCAGCCAGCAAAAACTGGCACAGCAAAAATTGGTGCTGCCCCCCCTCATCTTCTTCCCTGGCTTTCACAAGCAGCAGCCCTTCTGCTCCCCAGGCTATGACCTCCAGGTGTGGCCTTAGACCATGGGTAAGCAAACTAAGGCCTGCGGGCTGGATCAGGCCCAATCGCCGCCTAGATCTGGCCCGCAGACAGTCCAGGAATCACCGCATGGATTGCCAGTGTGTGGGTCGCCAGCGCGCCCGTTCTTTCCCTCTCCCTCACACGGCGGTGCTTTTCTCCTCAGGGATGGAGCAATCTTGTCCCACACCAGGCACTGTCAACAGCAGGAATCAGCTCGCCTGCCTGCCCACCTCAGCAGGCTGCTGCTGCATTTTCCTCCTGCTCCTCCTCCCTCTCCCTCAGTCCGTCCTTCCTTCCTTCTTTGCGCCCCTTTTCCAAGCTGCTTTCTCACATGCTTTCTTTGTCACCGCCTGCCAGCCTTCCTGCCTCCCTCCTTCATTCCTCCCATGGTGTTCAGGCAGGTTGTTACGGTGGCCGTGGCCGCCGCTTGCGGGTTGGCAGGCAGCTGTCTTCTTCTCCACAGTACCTCTCAGGAAGCAGCAGCAGCAGGTGGTGGGTAAAAGCTCTGGCGACGCCCTGGTTCCCCTACCTCCATCCACGGCTCCTCTGCCTGGGCTGCTGCTTCTGTCTTCGCCGGCCAACACAACCTCCTACCCCACCACAGTGCCTGGCTGGCTGGAGAAGCCCAACTGCGGCTATTGGGACGACAACTGGGACAGGTAAAGCAAAGCATCTTCAGGCCTCTTTGCAAGCAGGCGAAAATCGTTCCTCCACCCCCCCCAAAAAAAAATATAGTCCGGCCCCCCCACAAGGTCTGAGGGATAGTGGACTTGCCCCCCGCTGAAAAAGTTTGCTGTTCCATGCCTTAGACTGTTATCTCTCAGCCTTAGTATTCACCCAGCTTCAACACAAGGAGATAACCCTTTGTAAGGTTTCCTTGAAAGAATATATGTGAAGTGCTGTGAACACTCCAAAGTGTTAAGGTTGACTCTATAGCCTTATGTAAAACGAGTCAATTGCTTCTCGTGTTTTTGAGTCCTTAAGGACATTTAACAAGGTCACGGTTGAGGCTTTGTTTGAAGCAGGGGCTCCCCAACTCTCTGAGGGCACAGCAGGGAGCCGCTTGGGCTTCCAAAAGGGTTCAGTGCTTCCATGTAAGTTTTTTGTACTGTTCACTATCTAGGAAAATCTGTGATGCATGTTGCATCAAAATGTGGTTGCTGTTGTTGTTTTTTACCTAGAAGGATCTGTTTTTCCTTTCCCCTTAAAACTATTAAAAAGTATTAATAGCTGCAATCACCAGGGCAGGGGGAGAATATTTCAACACTTTTGTCAATTATGCTACTTAATGGCATGATAGGACAGAGCACAGTAGGGGGTATATTTGAAGGTCATTAGCAATGCATGAGTGAAGCAGCTCCTCCTCTGGAGAGAGGAGGAGGGACGCTGGGGAAAGCTTTCATTTTGATTTAGCGGAGGTTATCGCAGCATGAAAAGCAGGAGAGATGATTCCAAAAGAAAAGAAAAGCTACACAGCGCCTGTATGTGCAGGGGTCACAATTCAGTAACTGGAATTCATTTCACCGGTTTGATGTGCAGAATTTGTGCTATGTGTTTTTTGCTCATAATCTGACTCACACAATGTCACGCAACAAGACGTATTATACCGGTTTTTTTCGTGTATAAGACACCCCCATGTATAAGACACCCCCTATTTTTTTAAACCCAAAATTAAGAAGTTTAGCTTTTTTGGGGGTGGGGGAGGTCACTTCCGCCAGTCACTCACCCGCCTGCTCACCACTGCCGATCGCTTGCCACAGCTACTGCCGATCGTACACCTCGCCGCAGCTGCCAATTGCTTGCCCAATTGCTGCAGCCACAGCCAATTGCCAGCAGGCCTTGCCACAGCCACCAATCACCTACCCAATCACTGCTGTCAATCTCCTGCTTGCTGCTGCCATTCATCACATGTCCCCCCTTTGCATTCACTATCCGTGTATAAGACTACACAATTTTTGCCTTTTTTTTTTTTTTTTAGCAAAAAGCATCATCTTATACACAGAAAAATACGGTAATTCATTATATGGCACTAAGATGTATTGCAATACATCAAGTGGTTACTTTCAGCAGGGTAGGGCTAAAAGAAAGTTGCAAAAGGGAGCTGAAACGCTGAAAAGGTTTACCTTCTTCTTAATACAGGACACAGTATCTACTGTGATGTAAGTAGATATCATTTATTTATTGTATGCAGTGTATTCAGAGAGGGGGATTTTTTTAATGAAAGGTTTATTTATATAGTATTTTCCTGAAGAGTTGGTGTGCCACGCTTTAGATTTACAGCAAAATTAAGTCTTTCCTTCCACCCCTTCATACACACACACACACACACACACACACACACACACACCAGTTACTGTGTACATGGGTCATGGAGGGAAATAAAACCCTGGTGTTATTTTCTTAAGAATCTCAAAAAGCATTTTAATCTGGCAGACAATCTTTTCCCTCTTTTCCCCCGTTCAGTTTTTCCTTCTATGAACTGGTTACATACAAAATTTCAAACCCCACAAAAGAGCACACTCTTTTTATTAAAGCTATTAGTACAATTAAAATACTGTCCTCCTACCCACAAAAGGATTTGTGGGCCATTTAACAGCTCTCGTTTTGCATTACAATCCAATTTTCTAAGGAAGAATCATAAAGCATCCGAAGACCTTCTGTTTGAGAGTAGCAGCGGAGGCTCAGGTCAGTCAAGATATCTTATAGTCAATATTTCATGAAAATGAGAAAAGTTTTGATGGCTCATCTAATCGATGTCCTTGCCAGGGTAGGGCTGCTCCCTATCGAAAAATTGCCAGTTTTAAATTGGGATCAGGCAAAGGTCACATTCAGACTGATACTGAAGGCCTTGAAAGTCAGGACTCCCAGCACAGTTCAGTGGATATCAAGTGACAGGGAACATTTGTGTTACATTTCCTCTCGTTTTTATCCCCGGTCCTCTGAGGTATAAGTGACTGCAAGGGGGTGGCGATACACAGGCAATTATAACTGCTCAATTGAGCAATATAACATGGTTTTCATCTTAGCCAATTCTTTTGTACTTATCTAAATCTCCCCCTTAACAACTTCCAAAATGCAGCGAGAGGGCACAATAATGGTGGGCATAAGACCTCTCTGAGTCAGGGTGGGAGTGCCTATCATTCACCCTGTGCATGATGGACTGGAAGCCCTTGATGTTTCAAGGTTGAGTCCTGGGTCCAAGCTAGTGGATGCAGGTGCCAGGGCCGGCCCACTTATGAGGCAAGGGGAGGCAACTGCCTCGGGCGGCAGTTTGTCCAGAAATTCAGATGTACAGAATTTGCGACAATAGTTTTCAGATTCCTTAAGCACTGCATCCACAACTTCAATGCTCACACAACCCAGGGTGAAAGAAATGCTGCTTTGCTGCACCTGTACCCAGGTTGAATCCTGTGCATCCAGTGCTAGGCTCAGCTGAAACACCACATTTTTGAGGTTTCTGCTGGGTGGTAGCTTCCACCCAATATTTGAGCGGGTGCAGAGCACCCTTGAGGCTCCCCAGAGACAGCAGAGCTCCCCGACTGATGGAGGCTGGTAGGGTCAGAAAGAGCTGAACAGAGGGGCTTCTCTGCTCTATCCAAATCTCCTCCAGTGCAGCAGATCAGGGGCTTGGGTCACTCTATAATTTGTTGCCATGTTCTCTATGTACAGACTGCTTGCAATCTGCTAAATATCTCTCATGCACATAATTGCTTATGCAACGTTTCAAATATGTCTCACAAAATCTCATTTCTTATCCCCTCTGTTTCTGTAGAATGAATTTGTGTGTACGTTGCAAATAACAATTGCTGATCAGGTCTGCAAAATAAAATTTCTGAATAAAGTTTATTTGTGCCCTATATAATCACTTTAAATGGAACCAAATAATTGTTACATCGAAAAAGTTTTTTTTTTATTTTAACTCGTTTTCACAGTACTTGAGAGACTTCCAGAATAATTTATAGAGTCTCCATAGCTAATTCTTTACCATCCCTTTCTATTGTCTTGCTTCTTTAGAATTCAAATGCTTCACATCTTTAAAACTCTGTTGCCTCAGGCTCTTTATTATCCAATCAGTCCCAGTCTGTTAAGCTTCAAATGTGCCTTGATACACTGATCTTACAGTATTCCTCCCCCACCCCCCGCAGCCCTTCAGGACTGAAAGAAATCAGTAGGACTTCAGTGAGTTCAAAGACGGACTATTTACTTTTTCTGCTGCTCAATTTCGTGAAAGCTCAGAAGGTTCCTCAATGATGTTGAAAGAGATATACAGTACTGGACTGGATCATTGTCTAGTTTATTCCACTCTTCTGATTGTTCAGCCTTTCCTTTGGTCTTTTCTCTTTCTTCTTGCCCTTGTTCCCTCTGGGGTCTTCCCAAATATGATCACCAAACACACATTCAGCCCAATTGACAAGTGGAGTTTATTACGGAGAAATTTGCAATAATGTTCTCCTCTGTTCTTACCAAACTCTTCGGTCTCCTCGCCTCACACAGAGGTGAAAGCTCTCCTAACCTGCAAGGAGGTTGTATAATGCTGGAATCTTAGGAGCTTCTACTAAAATTTCCCTCCAAATCCCATACTCCAGCCTCAGCTGCAGCTGGCTTTCACTTGGGGAGACAGGAGGTATTTCCTCGTTTACAAAGTTGCACTGACTTCCACTGGAGAGGTGTAAGCACTTTAAACCAGAGGTAGTGAACCTGTGGCTTTCTGGGGTTGGGGGTTGGCGTTGGACCTGTCCATTGACTATGTTGGCTGCAGCTGATAGAAGGTGGAGAAGTACCAGAGATTCCCCATCTCTGCTTCAAATGAATGAGAATTAAGAGTGTTTAACTCTAGTTGAATTGTGCCAAGTTTCTCTCTGAGTGTGAGGGTTTCTTTTTGTAGCGGGGAACGGGTGTGTTTTTTGTCTCTCAAGTAGAAATTCATTCTGGGCATGAAGTGTGACTATTGTGGCACAATAAGCATGATTGGGAAGAAAATGCTCATGGAAGACAACAGAATCGGAATGCTATACATGCTTACATAGAAAGTTGCCTTATACTGAATCAGACCTGTGGTGAGTATGGCTTGTACTGACTGACAGCAGCTTCCCAGCATTCCTCCTGGACATGCCAAGGATTGAACCTGCAACCTTCCACATGCAAATCAAGCTCTGCCCCACCAAACTATGGTCCTTCTTTGAACTGCCCCCCTCCCCAAGTTGTCTGGTTTTCTTCAAAGAAACTTTTCTTAGTTTGAGTTAAAATTTTGCCTGTTTAAATTGTGCTCAGAAAGAGGTTAATTTGATTCAGTGACCTGTGTCTCCAAAGGCACCACGGTTCTGTCTCCAGAATAAGCACCGAGAAGGAAAGCACACATTGCACTAGAGCAGACTTGGCTTGAGTGAAAGGAAATATTGATATGTTCCCTCCCCTCTCGGCGCAGGGGACATGTGTCCTGCTGCTCTTGTGAACTGGCGCTCAGCAAAAAGCAGAGGGCTCTTTTGTGCCGAGCTGAAAGCAGCTGCTGGCACATTTATTCCAATGAACAATGTGTATATTCTGCTTCTCCATAATGCCCATCGTTTGCAGCCGATCCCAGGTGGAACTTTTTTTATATACTTCTATGAAGAAAATCTGTTGCACAGGAATGGATAGCTGAGGGCAGAGCTAGTTGTCATCTTGACATGTGTTCTCAAGCCCTTGGTTTTATTTTATTTTACTTTTAACAAAGGAAGAAGAATGGGGAAGTTGGGGACACATACAGAGGAGGATCAATGGATGGGACTAGGAGGGATGCACAACTAATAATTCCCTTAATAACCACCCCAGGCATTTCCCCCACAGCTGAGCTTATTTTTGGCTACAGAGTCCATCTTTGGGAGAAATCAATGAAACAGCAGTAGAGAAGTCTAGGTGCTGGGGAGAGCCAGTGGGTGGGGTCAAGGGTTGAACATGCTCTCTCCCAGCTTCCAAAGTACCCTCGCATGCACCCCCTCTCACCACAACAGTGTTATGAGTAAAATATGGGCATAGAAACTCCTTTCTCCATAATAACTATTGGATTCTGCCTTTGATTCAGTTGCCTGAATTTTTAATTCAGGAGCAAACAGTAAACTCTTGAGTGCTGGAAGCAGATGTTGTAGGAAGCAGGAGAAATTTCATTTTCCCCATCCCTCTATTTCTTATGCAAAAGCAGCATTTTGCTTAAAAGAGAAAGATATTCTTTTCTCGTCTTTCTGGGGACCAAATGCCTGGTTGCTGGTACTCCACCTTCATTTTTCATCTGCTTAAATAGAGAATTGGGGATTACCACATGCTGGACAAAAATTCAACAGAGCTGCCCACAATCCTGAATGTTGCACTAATGCCCAAGAGAGAGAAAATGTGGAGATCCAGTGTATTTCAACAAAATGAGATTCGGTTCTATTCATTTTGGAAAAGTTCAGGAAAAGAATTTGGAGCAGCCCTATAAGGGTTTCTCCCTGTGTAAATTTAAAGTCAGAACTTCTTACAGTATCAGTTCTTCAATGTAATGAAGATTTTAGCAACGAATCATTATTATTATTCAATTAGCTGCTTGCCACCTTAGGAGTCTCCATGCAACGTACAAAATTGCAAGAGAATAAAACCTAACATAAAATCAGAAAAATAACAATTCCTCATATTAAAAACCGTTCAATAACCTAATAGAACCACAACAAAAATATACAGCAAAATCATGAAAGAGTGAATATTGCTGGAAGGGAATCTACAAAGACTGCAAATTTCTCTCATGTGGGTTTAATTTGTCTGGCAGTCAAGACTTTCTGACTGAAAACAATCAACAGAATGATGCAAGCTCTATTCATTATAGACCTTTATGCCCCAGTAGTCTCCCTCTTGGTTGGATAACAGTTCAGTTAAGGAGTTTGCTATGGCTTTGTTTGTTATAGCAAAAATGGTTATTGCCCTCCATTGGTAGAACTTTGACCCTTTGTGTCCACAACTAGGAATAGAACAGGACTGGGAGGAGCAGGATGAGAGAGGACACCAAGATTGGGTAAACTAGGGCACAGTTGTCTTAAATTGGTGTGGGTATTGGTGTGGCAAACACGCTTGCAGTAGGCTTTGTGCCAGTGGTATCCCATAGCTCAACTTGCTAGGAGTTGTAGAGGGTTGCCAACCTTGCTCTGGTGAAATATAAATAAGTATTGTGTGGTTCTCTTGACTGGAACCAGGACCAGCTCTTTGTTTTGCTTAAGCAGTTTGCAAGTAGGGGTGCTTTGCTGTGCAATTTTAATGCCTTTGAATCCGTAGGATATGATTTCTCTTCTCACTGTGCTGAGCAAAGGCAAATTCATCCTAGGGTGAGTTAATCGTTCCAGCCAATGTGACTTTAGGAAATTTGGCAGACAAACCTCATTAAAGCAGCAGGGCCCATATTCTGTTTATCACACACACACGCACACAATTTATTCCAATTCAATTTACTAACTCGCTCTGACTTCTGTCAAAAAATGCAGGTCTCCATCAACATCAGCTCTCTTCTCCAAATGAAGGAATGTCAGCTGCTTTATGCTTCACTGTAGTGAGCTGCGATTCACGGGGTCCAAGAGACTAATTGTGAGGCATTAACAAATTGTATCGCAAGAAACTGATAATGATTCTACACTAACCATTCACATCCTCTCTGAAATGCTCATGTTTCCACCCATGTCGCCATCCAAGTACATAATGTTCAATAGGCTGAACAATTTCTCAGCATGCCTCTGTGCCTTTTGTATCAGGGGCTATACTAAACTGTGTGGCACAGGCTTGCTATGTTGTGTATTAGCATCCTGACACTAAAATTAAACTTTGGGATTTCTGGAGAATACACACCTCTGAGAGACTCTGCCCACCGGGCCTTAATTCTTTAGCAGGAAGACTACCAAAGGTTTCGGAGAAGTTAAAGGTAAATGTCTGGCTGTATCTGATATATATCAAGTCTTTGGAGCTTATTTCAGTTGAATTTCTGCACTAAGAAGACTGTTCATCAATGTAGCCATAAGAAACTCCAGAGTGGATGTTGATGTGTCTTGAGAGCAGTTGGTTTTTTCATGCACCTTCAAACAGAGTTCAAATAAAGCAAATCACTAGGCACATTTGCAAATACGCAAGTCCAGTCACGAACAACTCTGGGGTTGCAGCACTCATCTCGCTTTACAGGTTGAGGGAGCGGGCGTTCATCCACTTCGGCAAACAGTTTTTCCGGGTCATGTGGCCAGCATGACTAAGCCGCTTCTGGCGAAACCAGAGCAGTGCACGGAAACACCATTTACCTTCCCGCCAGAGCAGTACCTATTTATCTATTTGCACTTTTGGGGTGCTTTCGAACTGCTAGGTTTGCAGGAGCAGGGACCAAACAATGGGAGCTCACCCTGTCGCAGGGATTCGAACCACCGACCTTTCGATCGGCAAGCCCAAGCTGCACAGTGGTTTAACCCAGAGTGCCACCCGTGTTCTGCTAAGAATAAGCATAGGTGACCTGAAACCTGGAGAGGAGGCACATCTGCACCTTGCCATGCCTAAATAGCCGCCCTGCCAGCACCTTACAGGACACACGTACCTCTTGTGCTATGCCTCTCCTTGTCTGATTTCTTTTTGTTAGGATTGCGGATCATTACTGTGGTGACATACATTGTCTTTGACTACTGTACAAGAGCTAAGTACTATTACTATTGTTGCTGAGATCAAACACTGCAAAAGCTGCTGTGCTATTTATTATGCATAATCAAAATGTTGTGATGCTTCTTCCTCTCCTTTCTCATAATTCAAGAGATTTATGAAGAAAGTAAACACAGAGAAGCAGGGCTGTTTATTTTCACTTTTTCTTTTTTATACGTGTGGTGTGAAGAGTTGCGGGGGGAGTGCTTCAAGCTGTGATCAGCAGCCTCGGGCATCTGTGACTGGCATCCCAGCCTTCATACGCGGGTTATTCTAGCTTTCAATGTGTGCATTCAGTAAGCAAGGTTGCCTATCCACATTGCGCAGTAAAGATGCATTTAAATGAAATCTCAGGCTGCCAGTCTTTAGAAGACGAGTAGCCATGGTGGCACCTTCCAGACGTTGTTGACTACAGCTCCCATCATCCTAACAATTGAGTACACTTGGCTGGGGCTACTGAAAGTTGTAGTTAGGGATCAGGAAGAATTTCTTTTCAGTTTCCATTTAAGTATGACATACCTATTTCACAGTTTCCAGAACAATTCAAGAACTGGAAAAGAGCCATCCTTCAAAATTCACACTTCTCTGAATTTTGCAATGCAGTTCTCCAGCCAACAAATGCATGTCAAAATTCATATACTGTGGGAAAGTGTGTGTACAAGTGCAAATGTTCATGAAAATTGCATACAAAAATGCATTATATGAGAACATTATTCTGCAGAAGTGTGTACATTAGGCAAAATTGCAAATAAACATATATTTTGGGAGGAAAATCCTGATGAATGCTGATGAATTTTTGTGAGGACTTTAAATAAATAAAAAAATCACAGACTGATGTGGAAAGTGGACAATGGAAATTAAGAATGGGGGGGGGGGGAATAAAAATAAATGAGAGAAGCCAAAATGGAAAGATTCGCTCATCCCTAGTGTAGACTAGAATATTTAGATGGCACAACGTTGGCTCCCCCTGCTTTAGAGGACCTTGACTACTGCATGCTACTTATGCACATGGATGGTGGTGATGAAATAGAAAAGCAGACAAGTGCTTTTTTTAAAAAAGCTGAAGGTTAAGTTTTAAACAGTGCTGGTTCTGCTTTCACATTCTGCAAAAGAATCACAACCAACCCAAAGTATGCATTGGGGTGTTATTGTTTTTGTTTATTACGATGTGATGGGCTTTTGTGCTTTTATATTGTAAACTACCCTGTGATCCTTGGATGAAGGGCATCCTCATCATCAGTGCTTTTTTCAGGGGGTACTCAAGGGTTCGCAGTACTGGCACCTCTTTTTTGTTGTTAAAAGGTGTTTAAAAGTGTGACACTTACTGTAACAACTTCATGGTGAGTACCAGCACCTGTTTTGCTAGGGGGGAAAGCACTGATCATCATAATATGGTAGCAAAATAGGGATCACTGTTGTTTAGAATGTGGTAGAGAACTTTTAGTCTAACTTCCCCACCACATACTAAACAACATTGATCCCTATTTTGCTACCATAGGTGGGTTTTTATATGAACTTACCAGATCTGCACAGACTAAGGCACAGAGTGGAACTTAAGCTATCCCCTAAGTATAAGCTTTTATACATCCCATAAAATAGATGATTATAGATAGATAGATGATAGATAATAGATAGATATAGATAGATGATAGATAGATAGATAGATAGATGATAGATAGATAGATAGATAGATGATAGATAGATAGATAGATAGATAGATGATAGATAGATAGATTGTAGATGATGATGATAGATAGATAGATGATAGATAGATAGATAGATAGAGAGAGAGAGAGAGAGAGAGAGATGATAGATAGACGATAGATGATAGATTGTAGATGATGATAGATAGATAGATGATAGATAGATGATAGATAGATAAATAGATAGATAGATAGATAGATAGAGATGATAGATAGATGATAGAGATAGATAGATGATAGATAGATAGATAGATAGATAGATAGATAGATAGATAGATAGAGATAGATAGGTGATAGATAGATATAGATAGATGATAGAGCTTTAAAAATGCATATTAAAAATGGAATCCATATGGATTTGGTAGATTAATGTCAAAACATGCCAGAACAGGGTGGCCACATGTAATTGTTATACTGTAAATAAACTGCTTCAACAATGCCTAATAGGTTGCAGATTGTAACTTTATATTGTTGTCAATCAGGGGATTGGCCATCTGAGGGATCCCTCACAGTGCTGTGATTCTTAGTTATGAAACTGAGCTATGGGCAAGGGAGGACTAATGAGACAAAAGCAGAAATGCTGGCAAGGACCCTGGCAGAGCAGTCAGTGAATCACATTTGCTAAGGAGATGTCTCTCCATGGACAGGAACGCTGGAAGCAGGGGGCAATTGGCAAGATTCAGCAGGGCAGCTTGTGCAACTCATATTTCTTTTTACATCTGATCAGAAATGCACACGAGGATATTGCTCACAAGCAGCCCTACTAACCTCAGACATCTTTACCAGGAAATGCTTCTTCTTTAAAAGGTGGTGTTTCCTATTCAGCTTTCTTTGTTGGGCACAACTATGGGTTAGAAGTAGTTAGTTGGACACGGGTGGCGCTGTGGGTTAAATCACAGAGCCTAGGACTTGCCGATCAGAAGGTCGGCGGTTCGAATCCCCGTGACAAAGTGAGCTCCTGTTGTTCAGTCCCAGCTCCTGCCCACCTAGAAGTTCGAAAGCACATCAAAGTGCAAGTAGATAAATAGGTACTGCTCCAGTGGGAAGGTAAATGGTGTTTCCGTGCGCTGCTCTGGTTCACCAGAAGCGGCTTAGTCATGCTGGCCACATGACCCGGAAGCTGTACACCGGCTCCCTCGACCAATAAAGCGAGATGAGCGCCACAACCCCAGAGTCGGTCACGACTGGACCTAATGGTCAGGGGTCCCTTTACCTTTACCTAGTCCCCACTGAAATAAGAGCAAATTAATGTAGTTGTTGTGATAAACTTTTCGCACTGAAAATCAATGGGGCCTAAGTTCAGCTAATACAGTCTGGATCCTAACCAGTGGGGGGGGGGGGGGAATCTGCTGCCAGAAAGAATCCTTGAAGAACCAATTTCCCTTTCACTCATAAAAAGACATTTCAATCTGAGCTGCACTGCAGCGATTCAATAGAGGTACGCTTAAAGCACATTGAAGCCATGGGCTTCTGCAGGCTTATTTTTTTTTTATGGATTTCGTAACCTTTGCGGGCTCTTCTGTTCTCTCCATTCATCTTTTAGTCTTGCAGGTTACCTTACGTCCAACTTCCCCCAAAGAGTGAGAACTTTCGTTTTATGATTGCTTTATAGCCATTATTCACAGGAACAGAGGGCGCTAAGAATGTCACTCCAGTCTTTATGGGTTGTGTACATTTTTTAAAAATGGAGGGGGAAATTTTGTGCCTTGCTGCTTCTGAAGAAGAGTGCAAGTGTTTGTTTTGCCAAGTGGTAACTTTACATCAGGGGTGGGGAACCTGTGGCCTTCCCTCTGCTGCTAGACTACAACTCCCAACATCAATCATGATTGGTTGGGGTGGCTGATGGGAGTTGGAGTCCCATCTGGTGGGTCACAGGTTCCTACTCTGCACAATCATTTATGAGTGGGACCTCTTCTCCTCCTCTCCCCACCCTCAAGCACAGTGCAACAATCCCCCCCCCATGTTATTTGTAGCTTCCACTGAGAGTGGGGAGAGGGTCTTTTCATTAGGCCCACAATAACGAAAGAAAGGGTTAAGCCTTCTCCCAGCATGGTTGCAGTCTTGATTAGGAGCTTCCCCCATCAGCTATTTACCATTTTTTTAAAAACCAAATAGATGTGAAAACAACGAGTGATGCATTTTAGTACCACATGTAGAAATGGAGCCAGGAGGTTAAAGAGAGAGGTGTTTGCATGATCAAAATGGTGGGGAGAGAATCAACAGCTTGGCTCTCAGGAAATTACCAAGAGAGAAATGAGTCTCAAACAACATCTGTATTGATTGCAGAGGGCATTTCTTCCTTGATTGCTGCTGTGAGGCATCACTATTGCAACAACAAGGGACATTCATCCCATAAATGCAATTACCACAAAAGTTTTGTCTTTACTTAAAAATCTGTCAAGCTGTTTTGCCGTTGCTCTTTCAAACACCCACTTAGTCATTTTCTCCCCTTCAGCACTGAGAAACAATCCCACTCCAGAGAGCTCTAGCGGCAGAAACCTTGTTACCGGAACCTTAAATCAGTTCAGTTTCATTTGCTAGCAATGGAGAAAATCCACTTCCCTTTCCCACCACTGCAGGATGACTTCATTTGGTCCCCTCTGCCTGTGCCTCACACCGAGCAACAGGGGAGAATTCGACCCAGTTCACATTTCAAGCTGAACTTACCTTATCTGTGATCTCCAAAACAAGAGGTGGACTAAAACATAACTATCCTTCAAGATTCACACTTATCTGAGTCGTGTGCTCTGCATGTAGTAAAGTGTGCATATAAATGCATATGTTCTTGTTGTCATCTTGAGAGACAATGGAGTGCATCTCCAGGGGTGAAATCAAACCGTTGTGTTTGCAGCACCAAAGTGACCTCTGCAGGGTGCAAGCCTGGGAAGTGTGTATGAAGGTCCTTGACTGCCCAGATGACAGGACCCTCCTTTTGGCCTCCCTGATGTTGTCCAAAGGAAAGCAGAGCAATAGGTTTTAGCACCAGCTTGGCTGCAGGAGTTGCTGGAAGGAAGTGTATAAGTCACTATCCAACCATCTGAGGGACTCCTTGCCAGATTTGTGTAGGGTTTACACTTTAGCCTTTTCTCCTCCCAAATATATCCTACAAGGCAGCAGAGTTTTCCTTCTCCTAGACTGCCTACCTTCCCAGGTTGATGAGCCCCAACTGCCCCTTACTTCTCTCTACAGCACTTGCAGAAACCACCTTCTTGACCGTTGGACCCACTATTTGTCTTGTCTGGTCAATCTGCCAGAGCCTGTCTTCACATGCAGGGGAAATTCCTAACTCACCAGGGGTTTGGGACCCATCGGCTACCCTCACCTGGTTTAGCTAGTAGCTTCTAGGAGCCACAGGTGAGAACTGAGTGCAGGATGGAAACCAAAGGTAGACAAACAATCCCAGAAGGAGCACAACATGTCTCTCACCAGAGGCACTACCCCCTCCCCTAACACCCCATACTCCTCAAATGCATATATTAGTGAAGAGTATGGACAAGCAACACTAAATGCCTTCCTTCTAGCTGAAGCTAGGTGAGATTCTGTGAGGCAGGAACAACCGACAGCCTTCCTCTGTGTGACATCAGTGATTGACTTTCAAGACCTCCTGAGCTCTGGGATCTAAAGTATCCTGGATACAAGCTTTTCGGGGCCTTGTATATTAATTTGAGGATGAGGCATATACCCTCTGTGGGGACTTGCACACAGAAAAAGACTGCAGAGACATGTTTTACAACAGATGAAGCAGGAGACATAGGAAAGATGGCAACTCTGATACTTGTAACAACTCATTCTTCTGTAAAAAAAAACACCTTGTGCGCAAAATGCTTTGCCAGTTGAGTTCCTTTATATCCAGGCACTTCTGCTTTAGAAGCCATTTTCGAAAGTCAAAAGAGTGATACATCCTTCAGGCAGTGTTTTGAAATGTAAAAGCACAGCTCGTGAGTCAAGCTTAAGAATGCGCACCAAAACATTTCAAGATGGCATTTCCCCCTGAGTTTACAGCAACTGAACATTGTAAGATCATTCACCAACCTCTTCTCACTGTTTTACATCAATACTTGAGACACTTACTGCGAAAGAAAGAGATGTTTAAAATAATTCTCCCCACAACCACCACAAGAGGCAGTTGTCTTATATAGATCAACTTTTCACATTGTCAGAATGGTCAGAAACAGTTTGTGTGTGTCTGCTTTATGCTTTCGGTTTGGCTCTCCCAAATTTGCTTTGCCTCCAAAATCTGAAAGTTAAGGGTTAAAACTAAGGCTACTCATGCTGAAATCTGCGTTGCCTTTACTGTTGTAAAACATGTCTCTGCAGTCTTTTTCTGTCTGCAAGTCCCCACCGAGGGTATATGCCTGATCCTCAAATTAATATACAAGGCCCTGAAAAGCTTGGATCCAGGATACTTTAGATCCCAGAGCTCAGGAGGTCTTTAAAGTCAATCACTGATATCACACAGAGGAAGGCTGTTGGTTGTTTCCTACCTCACAGAATCCCACCTAGCTTCAGCTAGAAGAGCTGAGGAGAGCTTGCTTCCCTGCTCCCCCTTTTTTGCATGATTAGCTGCAAGAGAATTGTCATTTTCTGTAGTGCCAGGTGCCCACTGAGACAAACAGTAGGTGGAGCTAGAGCCAATTACAGGTGGAGCCAATCCACCCTGGTTTTACTTCCATCCTCCTCCCTGATGAGTTCTACAAAGGCAACACTGAGACGAAGGAGGATTCCAGCAAGAAGGCAGACTGGTAGGGGCTGAACTAAGGACAGACTCAGATTGGCATGGCAGTGCTCCATTGGTCCTAATGAACCAAACTCCACTGCCCATCTGTATTGGAATTCCACCGGCTTCTGAAGACGCATCTGTTCACACAGGCATTTCCCCAATTCCTAAACCTGGGTCTCTTGTTTTAATGTTTGTATTGTTTCAATGGGATTGGGGGGGGGGTATTTTAATTATGGTTGCTTTGATTTTTAATTGGATTTTGTGTGTGTGTTTTTATTATGAATGTTTCTATTTTAATATTTGTGCAGTTGATCTTTATACTTGTATAACTTGTATGTTTCTATTTTAATATTTGTGCAGTTGATACTTTATACTTGTATATTTGTGCAGTTTGATCTTTATACTTGTAGAGCACTTACAAGAGCTGAAGAACATACAGAGACTTCTGGAAATAACCTCTAAGGAGGGGGGAGTGATGCACCTGTAATGTGGCTGTCATGTGTGGCGGCAGTCAGTGTTACAGATAGGTAGCCGTGTTGGTCTGCCAT
This sequence comes from Podarcis pityusensis, assembly GCF_964106645.2. NCBI lineage: Eukaryota > Metazoa > Chordata > Lepidosauria > Squamata > Lacertidae > Podarcis > Podarcis pityusensis. Next base: position 64,621,937 of record NC_138032.1, read on the forward strand.
AGTACACATAGGTAGCCGGGTTGCTCTGCCATTCTGGCAACAGTTTATAACTGTCCAGGTCAAGAGAAACACCGATGTGCCGCCCCTACCCATAGATGACCCTCACTCCACCAATCTGAGGGCATCACCCCTCACAGTTCCTCACATGAAACAAACGACTGCCTGAAAAGCAGTCAGGAACACAGTACACACCTAGCATTGCTGCAATATACAAGCTCTTGTATCACACACATACCTGGGCATTTTGCCAGCATATTTGAAATTCTTTGTTTTGCTCATTCTTCCTTCAACGGATCAGAAATAATATCTTTAAATGCTACACACATACACACACACACACAATTTTTAAAGCTAGGTTCTCTAGAACAGTCGTGTCCATCAATAGCCACTCGGTGCTTGAATTCTGTAAACAGAATCGGAAATGACAGGAAATGGCAGGTCTGTAGCAAACACTCAACACTTGGCCACCCGGTTCCTCTTCCATCTCAGCTCCATTAAAGGGGTCCTTTTTCCATTTCGTTACCCTCTTGAGTGACACATAGTGCTGCACTGTGCCAAAATCCTCATTCCTCTTATCGTAGCTAACATTAACAAGATGACAGCGTGGTATTTTTAAAGAGATCTAAATATTTGATTAAGGGCAGAAGGAGATTTGAACATAATGTCCATGGGGATGGATCAGAGGGGGTGCGTTGGAGAAGGATAGAGAGCTTTCTGAAAGATAAGGTCAACTATTAAAATTACATATTACACATGATGCACACACACATTGTAGAAATGTTATTGTTGGCTCAAAATATTTCTGGACAGATAGAAGGCAAAAAAGGTCTAGTCTTATGGCATCCACCTTCATGCTTCTTGAGAACCAGTGTTGTGGAGTAGACAGCATGTTGGACTTGCAGTGGGAAGACCTGTGTTCAAATCCTTGCAGAGTGATTATGTTCCCTGGGCAAGCTTAGGTCAATTATTCTCTCACCCTAGGTCCATCTCACAGGGTTGTTGTGATGTTCTGGGTGGGACTGATGGGAACTTGGTCCAAAACACCTGATGGGCACCAAGTTGGGGAAAGCTGGTCTAGACCTTCCATCACAAGCCTCAAAAGAGAGGGAACATGGTGAAGCTCCATCAAGAGGGAGCTCCATAATGATGGGAGCACCACCAGTCATGGAACCACCCCAAGCTTGCACAATTTCTTGTCTGGCTAGGACAAGGCCAATCTGAAAGGCTGGAGAGATTGATATGGGGCCAAGTAGTTTAAGGTGTCCTGGTGTCCTGGCCTGGAGTTCCCAGTAAATTAGAGTTTGTTGTTAGTGGCTAAACCAACCAAAGCTATAACACATATCGTCATCCGTCCGTCCTCCTGCTGCTGCCACACACAGATCTCACATTTTCTTTGCTCTTTGCATTTTTCCTGACCGTATACGGTCCCAGTTACATAGAGGGCAACCTGTAATCTGGGCATTTTTAATTATTTTTAAATCAGCTTCTATAGCCCACCTTTCAGCTAAATGCACATACAATCCAGAGTTTCAGAACAGACAACATAAAAACACAAATCAAATCCAGCCCCAGATTAATGGCTGCAGCAGATCAACAGAGCACAGCAGGGTGGGGAAGCATAATTGTAAAAGCCACAGAGCAGTAGTAACAATCATTTCAAAGCATGGGCCAATAAAACCCTTTGAAGCAAAGTGTGTATACGTGGATAGGGAATGATGCAGCAATATTCAACCTCATTTTTTATATAATCATTTCCATCAGGAAATGTGTGTAAAGTACACAGAGGGATAAAGCACAAAGAAGTACAGCAGAAATGTGCAACTGTAGATGAATTCTTGAGAAAACATCTTGCAGCTTTGCCAGAGGAACACAAGAAGATGTCTAATACAGAGTCAGACTGTAGCAAAATTAACGTTTGAGGCTGAAGGAAATCTCCACATGGCGGTGAGAAAACAAAGGGTGTTTATTGCTAGCAATAATGGCTCAGTGGGATCACTCTCCAAAAGCTGAGCCAGCCCAAAAGGGTGGGGCCTGCTTAATATACATAGCTGTTATCTGTTAAAGCAACACATATGCATAAACTTCCTCCAATCTAAAGTTACAACACAATACTAATTATACCATGTATAGTCTTTCCTTCATTACCTATTCATTAGGCAAGGAAACAAAGGACTCTCTCTCTAAGCAGCCCCCACTGCATGTGGTCTCTTTGCATTCCTTTCTACCTGAGGGGGTTAGCACATTTGAGCACAGCACGTCTCACTGTCAAATGTAGACACTTAGGAATCTGTTTAGAACCTTGGGAATAAAGCTGCTCCTAGCACAAGATAAAGCACTACAAAGAAACAATAGACACAAGGCCTCTAGCCTGGCTAGTTAGCTGAGCTTATAGGTCTCTATGTGCATCAAGACCACTGGGCCCTCCTGGCTCAGTAATGTCTACACTGACCCTCCAAGTGTCCCTATTTTCTGGGGACGTCCCTGATTTAGAGCAGCAGTCCTGGTTTCTGATTTGATCTCAGAACGTCCCACTTTTCCTTAATAAGCCCCGATTTTCGTTGCAGAAATGTTGGAGGGTATGGAGCTATGCAACCCCTGAGCCGTCTGAAGGCAATCCTGCATAGGCAAGTGGTTTTTTTTTACAGTGGTGCTCCGCAAGATGAATGCCTCGCAAGACGAAAAACTCGCTAGACGAAAGAGTTTTCCATTTTTTGAGTCGTTCCGCAAGACGAATTTCCCTATGGGCTTGCTTTGCAAGACGAAACGTTTGTTTCCTTTTTCTTAAAGCCGCTAAGCCGTTAATAGCCGCTAAGCCGCTAAGCCGTTAATAGCCGCTAAGCCGCTAATAGCCGTGCTTCGCAAGACGAAAAACCCGCAAGACGAAGAGACTCGCGGAACGGATTAATTTCGTCTTGCGAGGCACCACTGTAATGTTTAATGTTTCATTATGTATGTTGGAAGCCACCCAGAGTGGCTGGGGTAACCCAGTAAGGTGTGTGGGGTATAAATAGTAAAATTATCATTATGGAATGGGACATCCCTATTTTCATCAGAGATGTTTCCAGGAGATGCTGTGTTTCAGTTTTGGACCTTCTGGGTGTAAAGCAGATGTTCTACCACCGAGCTAAAGCCCTTCTGATCTCACATGATCTGCCTCTTACTCCAGGACTTCTCCAACAGAGGGCAGACCTATCCGGTTTTGGAAAGCAGCCTGAACAAGGATGCCTAAAAGCAGCTTCTGTAGCTACTAATGAAGTTCGTTTCTTCTACCTTTTCTTGTGTGACGGATGCTGCAGAAATGACTATGCCAATACATTTGTACTTGGGTTGGTTTTAAGAAGCACTACCCAAGTTAGATATTTTTGCTTTCGCAGCTCTTCTAGAGTTGGGCACCTTGAGGAGGAAGGGTGCAACATAATTTCAGTGACAAATAAATAAAATAATAGTAATAATACCAGCATTAAAATAAATAGGAGTGATTGGCTATTAAACAAATTCTTTTTAAAAGGGATTACTTAAAAGCAATGAAAATAGTTTGGAAGGAAGGACTGCCGTCTAGCCACTGGTTGGAAGTTTTTGTGTCAAAAAACCTTTCCCGCCTATAGAACAAATAATCTATTATTTGTAGCAGCTTGACATGCCACACATTAGGCCGTGCCATGTGCAATTTATTACTTCCTGCCTTATTCTAACAAAGACTAGAAGCTGCGCAAATTAGACTAGTCCTCAAAAGTGACCCGTAGGCCTTGTTATTTAATGTCTTTGTTTAGATTTTTTTAAAAGTTATTTACTTCCCTTTTATTTCTGTGGCTCAGGGGAAATAAGTCGTTTGAGACCAGATTTTCTTTAAATGTGATTTTTGTTTTTAAGTGTTGAAGCGCCATCTAGCGGATATGTGGAGTTTTGACCAAGTCTTTGTGCAGACATACATCATTTGACTTGCAAGTTGTTTGCAGAAGCAAACACACTGCATTTTGTCCAGATAAACTATCTTCTTACCAAGCCTGTCTTTCATTTCATTTTAATCTGTGTACTGCCTTTCTGTATTACTATACACAAGGTGGTTTATAGCAACAAAATATACAACACACACCTTATGATGATCAGATCCAATAGAAGAAAGTCATACTAAAGCATAACTTTAAAATGGAGCGACTTATATAAAATAAAGTTATATTCAATCGTCTTCAAATATCTTGAGCTCGGGGGGGGGGACGGACCAGCTGTGTCTGTGTATAGCAGGGGATGGGAACAGCAAGCCCTCTAGGTCTCTCTCGGTAACCCATGGATCTCTCGGTCTGGCCACACAGAATTACTGGCCCTGTTTTCTCCCTCAAGTGCTTTTGCCTGGTGTGAATCTGTCCTTGAACTCTAATAAAGCGTCTTGCTTGCCTAGATGCAGGATACAGGGGGCAGGGGTGTAGAACATAGCCGGCTCAGCTATGCAACCGTAAATTTTGCTTTCACTGCTCTGCCTGCCACTGGCATGTGGTCCTCAGAATGCTGTCCAGAAGGAAACACATGCCAGGGTGAAAAAGGTTCCCCATCCCTGCTCTATAGCATAAGACATTGCTGGGTGCGCTGCCAACTGACTGCAATCCTTTGACATCATTAAACCACTTCTTCCCAAAGTCCATTTTTTCCAAAATTTAGAATTTCATATTAAATTTGTTTAAGAAGAACAAATATATTAACTGAACACACACACCCCTACACAGCTTTTTGAACTAAGGCTGACAACCTGTTGGAAGCATGGTGAGGAGCAATGAAAAGGCCGGTTTTCTTGCTCGTTGGTCTTGTCAAATCTAACACAAATTCACACTCAAACTGCAAGATTGGGAGGACAAACATTGCCAGAAGGCGATCCGCACGGAGCTACCACACAGAATTAATGTGGGGCTCAGTCCTCAATACTTCCATATGTTGCTTGGACACTAGAAGATAAAGAAGAGCACACGTTTTGTGTTGGCTGAGGGAAATGAAGAATTAATGTGGTGAGACTTTTTGAAGTGCTTAATTTCACTCCCTGCCAGTTGCACAAATGTGCATTAGCACAGTCATTAAAGTAAATATATACTGTTCAGATTTAGCCCAAGAACACTTGTTAATTTGTTTTTCTTTTAAAAACAGAGATTATCCCAGTAAGAAACCGATGCATTTAGAACTGGGTACATCAAAACAGCCCTAACCAAGGTGAAGAGCTCTCTCTCTTAATGGAGTTTCACTTAAATTCCATTATTTCACAGAAAAGCAGGGAGTTTTTTGAAGCGTTCGCCTCTGCTGTCATTGAAACAAAATGATTGGGGGGGGGGGCAAAGCCAACATATCTGGAGTGATAAATATAGAATACAGAGGCTGTCTTAATATACTTGTAGCAACTTAGTGGGGGCAGCCACTTCTCGGAGCTCATAAAGGTGATCCCACACACACACAAGGTGAGCTCAGGTGGAAGTGCCACTACCAGAAGCAAATAATACTTGAAGTACAGCCCACCCCCAAGATTTCACCCGGCGCTGCTTTCAAGTTTTAAACAGCCTTCATAGCTTTAATAGGAGTGGAGACTCTTTTGCTTATGAAGGGCTATTGAGATTTGAAGGCTGCAGTGAATTGTGGGTGGAACATGGACTACACCTGCATCAAAATATAGTTTTCTCTCTGAGCCACTCATTCCTCTTGTACATGTACAGAGCAATTCAGAGCAATTCCCCTCCCCAGTCTATAAACTCAGGTTGCTGGCTCCCAGTATGTTTCCAAGCACAATTCAAAATCTTGGTGCTGACCTTTAAAGCCCTAAAACGGCCTCAGCCCAGTATACCTGAAGGCATGTCTCCACCCCCATCGTTCAGCCTGGACACTGAGATCCGGCACCAAGGGCCTTCTGGCGGTTCCCTCCCTGCGAGAAGTGAGGTTACAGGGAACCAGGCAGAGGGCCTTCTCAGCAGTGGCACTCACCCTGTGGAAAGCCATTCCGTCAGATGTCAAGGAGATGCGTAACTATACAACTTTTAGAAGACATCTGAATGCAGCCCTGGATAGGGAAGATTTTAGAGTGGCTGGGGCAACCCTGTCAGATAGGCGGATATAAGTGATGATGATGATGAAGTTGATTAAAAAGAAATATGCAATGAAAGCAGATTCTGAAACTGCCAGCCCCATGCCAAATTTCTAATTTGACCTGGTACAAGTACAGACTCACAGAATGCACTCAACACCGTGTTGAAGATGTTCTGGAAGCTCTGCAAACACCACCCTGGTAGTCGATATAACCCTACAATTAATTGGTAGCTTTTACAAGAGTTAGCTCATATATGATTATAGTCACTTGCTTTGATATATGCTAATTGGCTCGCTTTTATGTGGGCCCTGGGATGCTGGGCTCTGGGCCCAGAGACAGGAGATATCAGTAAGACTTGGATAGTTGCCACTTATGCCCTCATGGGTCAGGTGGAGGTTGTGGCCAAACTGATGTATGCTGTCTTCGATATAAGCAATGGTTAACATATTAGCGCTTGGTGGAAAAGTCATCACAACCTCTCACTGCTGTGGTGTCCATCCCATGTCTGTAAAGGCAGTGAGGCTCTGCAGGTTGTGCTGTAAGTTTTCACCCTTCTTTAACAGAGCATTAGAGCTGGCCATTCTGGCATTTTTGACAACCTACTTTGGTATCCCTGCATCAAACCACTCACACAGACCCTCGTCTGGGTCTGTGGATCAGAACAACTGCTGTGGATTATTGTCTCTGGAGAGAATAGATGGAAACAAAGACATACACAAACACACACATCAAAACAATGTCGATTATTTTAATCCTCCCAGCTGCAACAAAACCTATACAGGAATTTCAAAACACTAGTAGGATGCACAAAGTTGTACATATAACTAATAGTACAGATGCTATACCATTTCCAATCTACACCCACTTTCCACTTTAGAAGAGCTGTGCTCCGAAATTCAACTGCTGAGGATTACATTATATACATGATTCTCTGTTAAAAAAAAAAACCAACACAACAACACATAATCCACACTAAAATCAATGTGGTTTTTTTGTTCGGAGCCGCCGCTTGATGATTTCGTGATCGCTTTCCTTTTGATCCATCACGATCTGAAAAGGAATTTAAGGAACCGCTGTTAACAGATCAAGTGAATAACTACTGGACCAAAGTAAGTGAAACTTTTCTAAGAATTTTTTTGGAACAGTATAGAAGTGTAAGATCAGTGGCCAGGAATCTCTAGTCTTCAGAGTGTTTTCCATGATTGAGGGCCCTGCGTGCCTGGACAGCTTACTCTCAGGGACAAATGGCTTTGCTGTCTCAGTAATTGCACCCCTATGCTCATGATAAAGCTTCTTGAACCCCTCCCACTAGTTAGTTGACTAAGTCATGTAGAAATGAACATCTTACACTCTGTCCCATGTGGGCTGACAAGGAATCTGAACTCATGATGAACTACTCAGACCAGGCGTTGGCACACCTCAGGGTTCTACAAGCCCTGAAGTTAACCAATCAGAGACAGGTACAAAATAGCAGCTCAGGAAAGAGGATGTGCACCAAGAAACAGGGTACCTATGAGCACATCCTAATCCCAGGAATCGTGTTCAGAATCAGAACTGGGCTCATAACCCTTTCACAACAAAATCCACTCCTGCCCCTTGCCCCAAAATCCACTTTGTTTCAATAGGCTAATTTAGAGAGGAAGACACCTCTCAGTTGTTGCCATTCTCGACCACATGGGAATCAGAAGCCCTCCTGGAAACCCTAGCTGAAACAGGTTTGCCTTGGTAGCAAGTCCTTACTACAATTCTATGTGTGTTTACTTCGGATTAAGTCCCAGCGGACCTTAGCAGATATGCGTAAAATCACGGCTTGGTGGCGGGAGAAGAGAGCCTCTGGCATAAAATGAAATGTGTTTGTTCCGCCATACTTCCAGTAGATTAAGCTAGCATATTTGTTTAATGCAGCTTCCAACAGCAGGAAGCATAGGGAAAGAGGGTTAAACACAGCCTAAATCCCTTTCGTCTATCTGTGCTATATAATAGTGTCCAGTTGGCTGCCAGCTCATTTCCAGGGCTGATTCAAGGTATGCTCACATTAGTTGGCCCTAAATGACTTGGACCCAACTAGCTGAAAAACTTCCTCCTTACAGCACGTCATGGGTGTTAAGATGAACGAAGGCGGCCCTGCTGGCTGTTCTATGCTCTCAGGTGCTTGGAGGTGTCCCATTCTCTGTGGCAGCCCCTAAGCTGTGGAGCTCATGCATCTTGTACCTTCAATAGTAGTTTTCACTGTATGCTGAAGACACAAACTTTACCCTGGCCTTTGGCATGAGATGTAACTGTCTAGGACCCACTCTATCCCTGCGATTGCAATTTGTTTTAAACAATTTTTTAATGTTGTCTTTTAAATTGTTATGATACACCCCCACTCCAGGATCTTGGACTGAAGGAGAGGTAATAAATTAATTTATCAGATGAGTTGTCCCCCAAGGGCAGCTTCCTTAAAAAAAACTTTTTTCACGATACCGCTTACCACTTGTCCAGAGAACTCCATAGGGGAAGAAATATCCATTGTGTACAGCTTGCGCCTTGCTCGCTTTGGCTTGCTATCATTTTCTTTAATGGACTCCTGCTCCGTAGATCTGGGAGATTTCATCGTTGCCATCAGCTTCTTGGCTGGAAGAGGCATTTCGCGACATTTTACCCTTCTGTTATGTGCAAAACTGCACAAGTGCATCCCTTCCCCACAGGATTGCATCCACAGCAGCAGACCATATATCAAATGAACAGCAAATAAAGGTAGCAATTTTTTAAAAAATGTAATAGGAACCGTTTGAAATAAGTATAATGCAAATAAGTAAATATAAGGCAAGCACATCTTATTGCTTGTGCTGTTCTTTTACCTAAGCCACCACACTGAAACCTTCATCAAAAAGATACTCTCCTGATGTCCGGTTTCACAAGCCAGGACCAAGACAACTGGAATGCATGTAGCAAAAATGGGCACAGTGTATAGCCTACCTTTCCTCCAAGGAGCTCAAGGTAGGATATGTGGTTCTTCCCCCCTCTCCCCTTTTAACCTGACAACAGCCCTGAGGAAGGTCAGGCTGAGAGAAAGCAATTGTCAGGAGTCAAGTGTCGGTCAGCAATAAAAATCACTGCCATCAGTGAAGTTAACTCTTTATTCAAAGAAACCAAAACAGTGCAGGCTTAGTGATCCTATCAACCCTTCCCAATAGGTCTTGCCCCAATGAGACAGTTGCGAGGAGTGAAAGTCCTCACCTTCCCACCACTGAGTGTCGCCCCCCCCCCCCAGTTCATTCCCCAGCACCCTAAGGCTTTGTCAACTTGCCTCTCGTTCATTTCTCTGCATGTTCTGGGAGACCAGGGGAGAGGGGAGCTGGTTGCAGCAGGAGTGGGGGCTTCCCTAGATTCTTCAGCAGCCTGCCTTATCTCTGTCTTCTGGCCCCCCTCATCTCCTGCCTCTGAGTCTGGACTGCTCTCTGCCACAGCCTCTTCCTCCTCACTAAACTCTCTTGCCTCTTCTGACACTTCCAGTCCCCTCTCTCTTCTCCCTCTGACTGCTCATCATCGTCCCACCACCACGCCCCTGGCTCTGAGCCTTCTTCCCCTTGGGGTTCTCCAGCTGGTGCCTCCCAGCACTCCTCTGCATCCATGACACCAACTGCTCTAAGGTCACCTGCAAGCTTCATTGCTGATTGGAGATTCACACCTAGGTCTCCCCAGTCCTAGTCTCACACCCAAACCAATGTTTGACAATGCTGCAGCAAAGGGGCTGAAGCCACCTCCAAGTCCTTGCTCTGCAAGAGGATCAGACTACAAGAGTGTTATTACAGCTCTAAGTGGGCCTCCCAGAAAAAACTGCAAACGGGGGAAATGGAAGACAGATCCCCCAGACATGAAAACTCAGTTCTTCCCCCATGTGATTCAACATAAGCTGTCTCCTTTAGAGTAGGAGTTACAGAAAACCTTTAGGAGATGAAATAAATTAATCTCTGGTTTGCTGTTTACCTTTGGACTGTAGGTTTGTAGAACTCTGAAAGAAATTGCCAACTTTCTGTAGTGCCCCACCCACATTCCCAGGTGACCTTATAGCCGATGCAAGTTGTTTGCTTCTTAAGGGATAATCCTTTCTAGGAGAGCCGTCAGGAGCAGTCTGGAGGGACACAAAACATCACAACAGACACTTAGGATGGTAGGCTTGAGATCTAGTGCAGTCTGAAAGACTTTTGCCATCATATAACCAACTGTCTGTGGGCAAGCAGGCAGCTGATCTTCTGGAGGGAGGGGCAGGATCCTGCTACAGTGTAATACAACTAATAAAGCTGAGGCCTTTATTATAAAAGTTATTTGCACAGGATTTTAAGGTAGAGCTTAACTACCCTCCAGAGGCCAGCGGGGGGATTACACTAATGGTTTCTGGAGTGCTGGTATGCCCCAATGGGATTTCCAAAGCACTTTACGAGTGTTCTGAGTACAGTCGTACCTCGGCTCCCATATGTTCCAGCTCCCGAATGATCAAAAACCAGGAGTGTTCCAATTTTTGTAATGTTCTTTCGGAAGTCAAACATCCAACAGGGCTTCCATGGCTTCCGATTGGCTGCAGGAGCTTCCAAAGCTGCGCTTTGGTTTTCGAACATTTCGGAAGTCGACCAGACTTCCAGACTGGATTCTGTTCAACTTCCAAGGTATGACTGTGCAGGTGATGACCATTTTGCACACGTCCAATTGACGTGGGTCCTTTTGGACCTGAAAGAGGGTGGAATGGGCTTACTTCACCAATGCGTGCAGGGGCCAGAAACGGAACCTCCACGCAAAGTGGGTATGACCTGTAACAGCCCAAAGCATTGGGGAGCATCTGCTAGTCAAAATGGTGATTTCATATTAAAGTGGACAACTGCATCATTAAAGTCATTGGATACAATCCTTCCCACACATACGTACATGTACGCAAACACACACCTTTTTCTTTTCTCTGGATAATGAACCGGACCAGGTACTAGCTGGGGATGGAGCATTCTTCTCATTTTCACTCTTCAGGAAGTCCTTAAAAACAAAGCAGCATGCTCAGCACCCAAGTACTATTTCTAAGAAGGGACGTTTAAGTTAAAAGAAAACTATTGTTTCTCAAAGGAAAAAGAAAACTATTGTTAGAAATCTACCTAAAAACAATGCTCAGAAATTCATGAACTTGTTATACAACATTACTTAAACAAGAAGCATGCTCTGAAATGAAATGGAAAGACTGAAACCGCTGTTTTAATCCAGTTTCACCTAATTGCTTCTGTGTGTTAATTATGCAAAGAAATATAATGAAGTGAAGTGAAAGGGCAACTTTTTAATAGCTACAGAAGTCAGTATGGCAGCATCTAGCATTGACAGCCAGCATATAGGCCAATAAGATGGGAATGTTTACTTATGTTGTAATGAATAGCTAGCATGATTCAGGTGGACTAGTCAGGACCTTTTTGCAAGTTTCTGTCAAGATGTCGACACCCTGTAGGTTCAGGCTAAACCAAGGGTGAGGTAGCAAACACTATTTGATAAACCACTAAAGTCCACTAAAGAATATATAGCGGGAGCTTGCATGTCTAAATGGGAAGATGATCGAGTTCAGGACTCCATCGCCACCACTCAATTAAATAAAAACAGCCCATTCATTTTTTTTTAAGTTTTTGAATTTTAAAGTGCTGTCACCAATAAAGGCCAGCTTTATAATCCCAGTTCCTGAGCAAGTTTCTCATAACTTGCAATATAAAACAAACACACACCAAAACCATTTGATGCAGGAAATCCAACCCATTTTAGTAGAATTTACTTTCAGGTACAGATGCTTAAGACTGTAGCCCAAGTGCCTCTTAGAATTAATTGACACGAGTTACTGGCAGGCTGATTTCAGTTGTTGTACATCTCCTGTTCTGAGTGACAAACAAGTATACTAGCATAGCAGATTATCCGCAATAGGTAATAGGTGGTTGATGAGAGGCGGCCTCTGGAAGCTGAATTTAGCTATGGTTTAGTTTCATTGAAGTGTTATGACGCTACACATGAAATATGAAGAACTAATACTGCTGTCATCTACACATACATCTAGAGCATAGAGCTCAAAGAGATCCAGTACCTGACTGAGACCATCAGAAGTGCATTTATTCCTAACTCTGCTTTTCCAGCATCTTGAGAGTGTATTTGTCTTGAAGAAAAATAGTTGAGGAGACCAGTTATTTTTCCAGTGAACTCACCTCCTCCAAGTATTCATGAATTCATGTGGCCCCTTCTGCAGCACTCGAAGTTTTAACACAGATGTTAAAAGTATCCAAAAGTATCTGCCACAGATAGTGATCCAAAAAGACCACACACTGCTCTCCTTAGCAGAAAGCTACCATTAGTGTGAAAATTAATTATGAATTGGTGGGACTCTTATGTGGAAGGGAAGGCCAGACATTTTATGGGCACAACCTGACGCACACTTCTACCACTGTCAATGACATACTGATTGGAAAGCTGCCAATAATCAGAGTACAGGCTGCATTCAGCTAGAAAGCCAATCTAAAAGTAAAATTCAAATTCCCTGGGCTGTGACCTTCTCTGCCTGGGAAATACAGAGATGTCCTCTATGCATTGGCTTGTGCTGCCTTTGCTTAGATGACAGCAACTGACTAGAAGACGGAATTTATGTTTCCGGCTGTGAACAGTCCAGAGGGGCAACTAAAATATGATATAATTAAAACACAACAAAGCTTCTTGCGGCACCTTAAAGAATAACAGATGTATTCTGACATATAGGTTTCATGCCCACTTCATCAAATGGGTTTGTGAGTTTTAAAGATGTGTTTAGGACTGAAACTTTTGGGGATTTTTCTAATCAATATTTTAAGTACTACAGTCGTACCTCGACCTTGGAAGTTGTACGTTCCGGTTCCCAAACGATCGAAAACCAGAAATGAGTATTCCGGTTTTCAAACGGTTTTTTTGGAAGCCGAATGCCCAGCGCAGCTTCCGCTACTGTTTCCGGTGCGCCTGTGCAATCGGAAGCCGCGCCTTGGTTTCTGAATGTTTCAGAAGTTGAACAGATTCTGTTTGACTTCCAAGGTACAACTGTATTTACTGTGTTATGTGCACACACCCTGAACAACGTTAAACAATCTCATGACTAAATACCTCATCCATGGCACTGCTTTTCCTTTTCCTTGCCTTGGGGACTTTTATGGTCACTGTGGCAGAACTCCCCTGATGCTTCACTTCCATCTTATTGGGCTGCAGAGGTGTGAACTGAATCTCCATTTCAGGTTTTGGAAATCGACTGGCTTGGCTGCTCTCTGAAGATACTTCGCAAGAATCCAGGATGGTGTCTGACTGGTCCTACGGTTGGAGTAAAGCAGCGTAAAATGGAAAGAAGAGAGGATGAAAACCACATGGGTAACATTCAGAGTGACAGGTGCCAGGGCAAGTTCCACATGAGCCCCGAGGGAAAAGGAGAAATTGGAGGATGGAGGCCTACCAGAATATGCATGGAAAAGAAAATAAAAGATGCAGAACCAGTTATCTTACAAAACAGTGCCTGTCTTATGAAATGCCCTCCTTCTGTAGAGCTTGTTTGCTGCTGAAAAGCCACAAATGTCCATTTATATAACTATTTATATTTTGCTCCTCATAAGACATCAGGGTAGTATACAAGAAATACACTACACAATAAAATATCCAAACCATGAAAAACAGAAAAATGCCTGGCTAATCAAAATGTTTTGAACAGTGGACTTGTTAACTTATGATGATGATGATGATGATGATGTCTTCAAGAGGTGCCTGAAAGTCAAAAGTGAGGGAGGCCTGCTGAATCTCTGCTGGTATGGAACCAGCAACACAACGTGCCCAGTTTCTAGTTGAGACAGTCAGAATCCAGGAATATAAACAATGAAGGTGAATATCCTTATATGTAACAATAATCATCATCAATATAAAATTCAAAATAATATACATTTTATTCACAAACACCCCTATTAACAAGTATTGAAATTTACTAATTTTAAGTATGAGTAGTAATTGCAGGGAAAATGGCACCTGACCTAACAGTAAGAGACTTTGGCTGCATTCCTCACTTATCTAGGTGTAAGTCCCACTAGGTGTAACATATAGGATTCCATTGTAGGTGTAACATATAGGATTCCATTGTAAGATACTAAAAACATTAAATTACCAGTTTATAGTCACAGAGGTTGTCCATCTTGTTTTCTGCTTCTTTTTTTGGAATGGGTGACATAGTTGTAGATTTCTCAGAACTAACTCGTCTTACATTATTTGTAACGTCGTCTCTAGATTCTTTAGCTGTAATTTTGCAATCCTTTTAAAAGACAAAAAGAAAAGAAAAGCACTGTGTGTTATCAAGAAATGAATGGTCAAGCACAGGTTAAAGTGCACTACATTAGATTCCACTCTTTTATATAAAAACAAGCTAATCCAACTGCAACATACGTTCAATGTGGATGTTTCAGTGCATGATTCTGTTTGTTTAAAAAAGGAGTCCAAAATATTTCTGAAAATACACGTGCAAATCATATTTGTCACACTGAATCTGTCAAAAGAAATCCCTGATGATTAAAAAGCCAGCTTGTATTGCACATAGTACAAAAAAGATGCCCATCATGATTCAGCAGCTACAAAAACACAGATTCTTGAAGAATGTGGAACTGCAAGAAATGCTGTAGTTCCTGTTCCAACGCAGATCAGCAAGGGTGCTTAACAAAGTTTCACCGTGTAGCCTGCCAGATGTGATCTGTGAGGCCACCAATGGCAAAAACTGTTGCTCTTCCCCAGCAACTTCTAATTCAGAAGTTTGCACCCCACACGCTCGGGGTTTTTTTGGTGGTCAACATTAAGTGATCACTTTGTGCGCGAATGGTCCATCACAGACCGAATGCCACACCAATAGAACTTTCAGATCATCCTAAATATGTGTTTCATAGAGTCAGTTCACTCATTCAGCTAACAGTCATCAAACACCCAGTAGGCCAAGCAGTGGACTTGTAAATATCAAACAAGTTCTAGTGGGGGAAATGTCATTAAGACTGTTAAGCATACTTCCACTACATTTCACAAAAAGCAGAATACATGTGCGAGAGACACATCAATACAAAAAGGCAGATGCGAAAAAAGGAGAGGGCATTGCACAGACCTTGCCAGAAGTTTTCAGTACAGTTTCCTTCAGTTCTTTTATTTCTTGGTCTTTTTGTGCATTACTTGAAAGCAGAGAGCTAAGCTGAACTTCCAGAGCTGCCACCAGCTGATCTCTCTCTGCCCGCCATTTTTGGAGATCATTATCTTTCTCGGTCACAAGTTTTTCCTATAGGCAAGGAATTGAAAATCACAGTAAAAACCCTTTAGGGAGGAATTGTCCCAGCTGCATGACTTTTTGTGGACATGTTGTTTCAGGGTTGTTGTTGTTTTTTAATACAGGGAAGCTTTTGTATTTTTATAAGTAATTCTAATTGTAAACTAGTTTGTGTCGTTTGGCAGAGAAGCAGCAGATCGGGGTGGAGAACCTCTGGCTCATGGGCCAAATTATGCCTGCCAGGCCTTCCCATTTGGACTCCCAGGTCGTTTTCCCCAAACCACTCCTACCTGCTGCACACATGACATCACATAGAGATGTGGCTGGATTGGCTACTCACACAGGTGATCCCTGCAGAAAGCTGGATTTAACTCCCTGTGCATCAGTTAATGCACAGAAAGTTCTATCTCCACCTTCACAGGCCAACTTTGAAAGGTGGGCAGGAACACCCACTTATCAATCACTTGACATATTATGACCTGTAAAAGCTGACCTGCAGGGTGGGGAAGATACCGATCTGATCCAAAAAGTTTTCCCACCACTTTGGTAAATTCATTCCCATTTATCTACAACATTTGGGATTACATTTTTGGGCTCCTTCAATTCTTTGAAGGTACAGGATTTTGTTCCCCAAAGGAGAACATTATTGGCACAGTGCAGACTTCCAGCTGATACCTTCCCAACAGCCCCCAGGCAGCATGGCTGAAGGTCAGGGATAAGAAGCTGCATTCCAGAATATCTGGAGAACATCAGGTTGGGGAAGGCTAGCCTAGAACAAGGCGCTATCTGCAGATCATGGCAAGGGGACTGAATGGAAGGAGGAATTCTAAGAGACTCCAGTCCGATTCAAATTCATAGTATTGACCAGTAGCCAGGGAAATTCTCTTGACACAAGTATACAGCCTGAGTGATCAGCACTGGCTAATGGCTGTGATGCCTCGGTTTGAACAAATTAAAGTTTCAAGGGTGGCCCCAAGATAAAATGCATTATACTAGTCCAGTACAGACAGAGGGTTGGAGTGGGACCAGAGGTGAAAGGGTAATTTGGGGCCAGTGACCATTTGTCTGCTTAACTTGCCTTGCAGGATTGTCACAAGGATAAAATGCAGCATCTCTGTCACCCCCCTGAGTTGCTTGAAGAAAAGGCAGGATATGAATATGATCAATAAAAGTGATTTAATTAAAAATGTGCACTCCGGAGAGAAGGTAATGGGGATATAGTATTTTACGCTATGAACCATGAGTAGGAACAGTACGAAATAGCTCAGCTGGTGGAACATGAGGGTCTTAATATCAGGATTGTTGGTTCGAGCCACACGTGAGGTAAAAGATTCCTGCATTGCAGAGGGTTTGACTAGATGATCCTTATGGTCCCTTCCAACTCTACAATTCTATGGAAGAGGCTGCTGATCTTTTGAAGGGTTGAGACTGCAATCCTACACCCAGTTACCTGAAAGTAAATCCCACTGAACACAGCAGAACTTACTTCTTAGCGCACCCCTCCTGTATACACCTGCTATTTGACCCTTCCATTTAGAACTGGTTAGTGCATTAGGAGCTCATGGTTACTCACTGCTTCTTCCATCTGCTTCACATGATGTTCTCTGTCTACAACAAATCTTCTCATCTCTCTGTTACGGTGAGTCTCTGCTTCTTTTGCCTGAGTTATGAGAGCCATTTTTTCTCCCAGCCACTTTTTGCGATCCGTTTTCTGTTGTTCTTCATATTCCTGTCAAAATGTTAAAATTTTGGCTGTCACACAGTCTGGAAAGAACGTGTTATTCTTTTCTACAGAAAAAAGTGTCAATCTACCAACATGAAGCACCCTTGCTGAGTTATTTGTACAGTAGTTCCAAAGCTATGTTGCATTCAGAGGCAGTGCTAAACCATAGTTTAGCATTATGTGAATACCACATTGGCAAGCCTTCTGTTTGCATGCTCTTCTTTTGCCCACTCTCTTTTTGGAGTGCAAAGGGGAGAAATTTGAAGCTTCCATTTCATCAGAGTCTGGGAAATTGTACATAGCCACATGAACAACTCTCAGGAAAGGCAGATTCCACCCAAATAATGTTGTCATGGTAGCTATGGGGGGTACCCAACTAAGCAGTTCCCCTGGTGCAAGAACTTTAAGCTGTGCAATGAAACTCAATGAAATGCATAAATGGGGGCCACAGCATGAGGCTAGGGACCCACAGAGGGAAGTGAGAAACGAAGAAAAAAATAGGTTTCTGTGCACATCAGTGCAGCTGGCATATCTTTAACAAAGAATACACCCCTCATAAACTATCTGTGATCCTGGTACAAGTTCCTATCAAATATATGACCTGGGATGAATAATATCCTGACCTTTAATAATTGTATAAAATATCAGTGTTGCGTATTTTCTTTGATTTGCCTTGTTCTTTATGCCCCTTATTCCAATTATTTATCCTTAATAAGTTTGTGTGTGTGTGTCGTAATGGGACACCAAGCATTGTTACCAAGTATGAAATGAAGAACTGAGTAAGCTTTAGGATTATCAGCTGTATGAATGCTACAATCCTTTTTCCACTTGCCTACTCCACCTCAGAAGGCTCTAGGTTCAGGGAAGGAAATTATAGCAGCTGAAGAAATAAAGAGGCCAGTGAAGGCCTAAGAAGAACCCACTTGTAGCTCTAAACTACTGGAGCCAGCAGGAACTTCTCATGCCAGTATTAGCAGGCCATGCAAATGCACATTTCTAGATACTTTTGGTTCAATCAAAGGTGCAAGTTGCACAGGCATTTGGGTAGTTTACATAGGTAACACAACTCCTTCATTTGGGGAAAACAACCCGTTTCACTAAGGTGAGCTCGAGTAAGAGAGACTCACACCAAGTGGTGTGTCTCTCACTTCCCAAGTGGGAAATCATTAAACCACCTGGATAATGATGTTCCAGACACACGGGTCTTAGAAGCTCAGGCTTACCTGCCCCTTCTGCCAAGATTATCCAGTAGCAGTTTATTAATATTCTTCTGACAACAAGAAGGACAGATGGCAATGAGGTCCTCCATGTGGTTTGCAACAAAGTCATGTAGAATCTTTAAACCATGACAGCAACCCAAACATTACCTTCAGCTTCTCTTGCAGCTTTTTTAGGTCTTCACGGAGCAACTCTGTGCTTTTTTCACATTCTGTGTTAACCTTCTGTTGTGCCAGACTCCTCATTTGCTCCTCTAGGTCACGGTACCTTTTCCTCCACGCTTCCAGATCTACAGGAGAAGATGCATTTATAACAATGCAAGAGGCTGCATAAACTGCATTGTCGGAGGGATTTTTTTGGACTTTCCCCTTCATTTCTCACCCCGATCCCAATTTGTTTAACATCTTGCCCAGTGAAGAGTTCTGGAGAACTTGAACTTGCTTCTGTGGCATTTTGGTTGAACCGAATAAAAGTATTTCCCAACTGTGGATTCTGGCATTTCTCTGTTATTAAAAGTTGCTCATATGTGCTTGGATTTCAGCTGTTTCAACTTGAAATGTACTGTCAGAGACAGTACTTTTTGCACTGCATGGTATTCAACTACTCCGCTTCCTTCTCTTCCCTACCACCACCCACTACCAATTTAACATTCTTTAATATTATTTATTTAGAAGGTCTGTATCCTCCAAAATTGCCTATCCCAAGCCAGGTTGCATCATATCGTCCCTAGCGCTGCTCTAGTTCATGAACATTTATTATGCCATAGCAAAACTTCTTAGTCTTCAAGCTGCTATAAGGCTATGCCTCTCAAATTCAACAGAAGCTTTGACAAAATTTTAACTATAAAGAATATATATTTTAAGAGGTACACACACACATGTACTAAAGGGATGGGGGAAGGTTGGGCTCAGAAAAGGGGGTAAAGGAGCTTGTCCTGTCCTCATAACTTACCTGCCATGAGTTTATTATTCTCTTCAAACCTGGCTTCAAGTTGTTGGTCTTGTTCTGACTGAGTCTGTTCTTGCTCCTCCAAAGTCAGTTTCATATCTTCAATGATTTTCTCTTTGGAACATAGATCTATAAAAAGATTAACAAATACTGGCATACAGTGGTACCTTGGTTCTCAAACACCTTGGTACTCAAACAACTTGGAACCCAAACACTGCAAACTTTTGCAAACTTTTTTCGGAAGCCGAACGTGATCCGCTTTGAGTGTTACACTTCCGATTTGAGTGTTACGCTGAGGTCTGTCTGTTTTTGCTATTTATTTTGCATTTTTGTGGCTCATTTTGTTTTGTTTTTGTGACCGTGTGGAACCCAGTTCAGCTACTGATTGATTGATTGTGTGACTGCAGTACATTGTTTATTGCTTTCATTTCTCGTTAGATAGTAAAATTCAAGTTAAATTGCTGTCTTAGGGGTTGTTTTTAAAAGTCTGGAACGGATTAATCCATTTTGCATTACTTTCTATGGGAAAGCACGCCTTGGTTTTGGAATGCTTTGGTTTTGGCCTCCAGGGCAGATAAAGTTTGAGAACCAAGGTACCACTGTACTTGTTTAGAGCCGCAGCCAAATTCAATATATAAAAATAGCGAGGTTTGACTACTGAAATAATAGTCCAGAACAAAAACATTCAACACCGTGAACACAACACAATAAGCAATAAACCCAAATTAGGGCACACTTCTCTGTAAAATATACAAACTTTGTTCATTACATACCCTTGCATGCTTTCTGATACTGCTGCAAAGCTTCCTCAAATTTCTTATTCAGCTCTTCCTAATTTGGATCACAGAGGGGGGAAAGGTGCATATGTGCAAAAATGAAAATAACATCAATATCAATAGCTGTTCATAAATTTAAAGCCTTGTTACACAATAACAATCTAAGAAATAAACTCTACTGAACAGTTTTCCTTTGAACCAACTTCAGTAACTTTTCAGTAGCATAACTCTAAAACTGAGCTCAACTGTGAAACTCTGGCTTCACCTATGGCAAAGTCACAGACCTGGAAGGTACATTGATGCATTGGTCTTCAGCTGGTGGGTTGGGAATTACAACTACATCATCCCTGATCCAAGATGGGTCGAAACAGCAGTACCACCAGCAAACAAATATATGGGCAGAAATTAAACAGGTATCTCAATGCAGGTTTGGGTTAAAAAGATGGGTCTCTAGTCTGAAGGCTACTGGATTATAGTGATGCAGGAGAGAGGTGCAAAACACAGTGGGAAATTCATTGTAAGACTGAAAAAAAGCCAGTACCCGTGCAGCATAGAGAACAACATATACGGACATAGACACGAGGGTTCTTGACCTATTCCTGATCTTATTTGAGATCTGTTTTGTGTAAACGCTTCTTGACACTGTCACTCTGCATTTTAAAAAGTGTTCAGTGTGCTTCATTAACCTCTGAAATCCTCACAGGGCCAGTGCAAAGTACCTGTATTATCCCATCCATAATATAGGGAACAGACAGTGATAGTGCTATGTCTAAGTTAGGAGTAACCCATGCTAAGAATTCTACTGGGTCAGACCAAAGGTCTATCTAATCCAGCTTCCTGTTCTCACAAGTGGCCAATCAGATGCCTATGGGAAGTCTGAAGGCAGGACATGCATGTGACAGCACCCTCCCCAGTTGAGATTCCCGACAGCAGGTATTCTGTGTCCCCAACAGGGGAAGCAGAACGTAGCCTTAAGCTGCTGGACTAGAACTCCCATCAGCCACAACCAGTCAGGGCCTAGGACAGCCTAGTCATATGCTTAATCCCTATACTCCAACACTTCTGTTTTTGTTATTCAGGGAGTTCTCACAGTATTACACAAAAGCAGACCTGATTTTTATTATAACAACAACAACAACAAGTACCTTCTTAAATTCCTGGATAGTTCGCTGCTTGGTGACCAGCTCTTCAGATAGCTGGTTTTTGGCCTTTTCAAGTTCACTGACTTTATTCCGTAGTAGTTTCTCTTCGGCACGCATGTCCCCCACCTGCAAGGAGATTCAGGTCTCTGTAGGCATTTGATGCTGTATTATTGTTTCTGCAGATAAGCCACAAGCAACTGCATGGTTCAGTGTTGCCCACTTTAGTTGCAACTTGGAGCACGAGGAGCAGGACATAGAAACAAAGTGAACCAACAAAGCATACTATAAAATTAATGGTGTCCAGTAGGGTTGGGAGCACCCAATGCTCTCTTAGCTACCAGACCAGCAGCCAGCATTGGATGGAGCCAAACCCCACAACCTCTTGCACTCCCCAGCTGACTGGGAAAGATTGTCAGTAGGAGATATTTCCTCGTGGTCAAATTCATTTCTAGATTGCATTTTCCATACACACACATCTGTGCTCAAAGCGGTTCGCATAAAGAGCAAGTGATCTAATTCCAGTGGTACAATAATGATATCTATTGATATATATTAAAGAATTATATAAATTAAAGAAATTGCTTTTTCCTGACTGCTCCTCCTACAAACCTGTCTCTGAACTTGCTCGATTTGCTTTTTGGCATCAGTCAGTTTCTCTTTCAGTTCAGCATATAATTCGTTTTTCTGTTGGATTTCTGTTTGTAGACAGGAGGAAAAAGTCGTGCTCTCAGAGAGCTCCTTATTCAACCTGGAAAGTAAAAGCAGCGGGGGGGGGGGATTATTTGAGAATTTTTTTCTTTAAGCCTTGGGGCCTAATTCTAGGAAGTCAAGAAGCAGAAGGGAATGAGGGTTTCCAGGAGCTTTTATCAACTGCAGATTCTTCAGTTCAATATGCACTTCTCACCCAGCAAATGCCCTACTAAAGCCTCGGGAGAATTCATCTGCTTGCATGAGCCAAGCCTCAGCTATTGCCACCATTGTTAGCACTTTCCAACCAGGCTCAGCAAGCCTGGTAGAAATATTATAACATTATTATTAATGATTTAATTTATTAGTTGCTTGCCACACGACTCTCCAAGCAGCTTACAATTTTTTTTAAGAGAATGAAATAACATAAAATAAAATTGCATAACATAAAGTCGGAAGCATAACGTTAACACAAAACTGGGGGAAAATGAATACATTACTATAAAAGGTGTACAATAACCTATAAAGACAGACACAATAAAGTAGCAGCAAAACTTCATCAGCAAGAACATTTCGGCAATGAATAGCAAAACCATCATGATCTGTCAATTGCCAGAGAGGATGCTCCAAAGGTTGACCAAGCCTTCGACAGGAGCACCAGTCATATCAGCCAGAAAATCCCTCAGATCTGTCTGAAAACCCATTGAATCCATCAGCCTCTGAGAGCAACCTCCCTAATGGGTCCTTTGCCTCTACAGAGAGGGAAAAGGTGCTAAAAGCCTATATCTCAACAGAAAGTGATCTGATGTCAATATCCTCCACTTTTACATCACCCTTTTAATAGTAATAATAATAATTTATTATCCATACCCCGCCCATTTGGCTGGGTTTCCCCAGCCACTCTGGGTGGCTTCTAACAAAAGATTAAAAATATATTAAAACATCAGTCATTAAGCATCAGTCAGATAGTTGATAATTTCTTTGACATCTGGTGGGAGGGCGGCACTACCGAGAAGGCCCTCTGCCAGATTCCCTGTAACTTCGCTTCTCACAGTAAGGGAACCACCAGAAGGCCCTTGGTGCTGGACTTCAGTGTCCAGGTAGAACGACGGGGGTTCCTGCCCAGCTGAGAAAACAAGGGCCAGAGTGTGGCTTGCCATGTGCATTGCACTGGCAGCATGCTAGGAGAACCCCACAGTCATTACAGCAGCCATGAAGTCCCGATCCACCCCAGTCAGTCGCCTTGGCATGGATGTTGAAACCCCCCAAAACAAGAAGTCTGGGAGTCCTTAACATGGCCTCTAAAACCAGCTCAAGCAGGGAGACTGCTGGGCAACGAGGCAGGCAGTAAACCAGCAGAATCCCTAATCTGTCCCGATTGCCCAACGCCAGAAACACACACTCTAAACCCATCCACCCACTGGACAGAGAGGAGGGATGGAGGAGAGGGGATTTCTATAGACCACAGCAACTTCCCCTTGCTGACTCTCAAATCTGCCCTGATGCTGCCCTGAGTACCCAGGTAGGCAATAGGACAACCTGGCCGATAAGACAACCACAATTCCCCCAGGTTGGAGGAGGTGCTGCCACAAGTCACTAACTGCCTGTGCCATGTGCCCCTTACCCATCAGGGACATCGGTTACTCAACAGTGTTCAAATCCAAGGCTTTCTGGGAGATGATTTATAATGAAATGAAAAGGGTATTTAAATATACCTTTCAGAAGAAACCAGAGGCCTTTCTCCTGGGCATGGTCAGCCAAATGGTGCCAAAGAAGGACAGAACTTTCTTTATGTATGCCACAACAGCAGCAAGAATACTTATTGCAAAGTATTGGAAGACACAAGACCTACCCACTCTGGAAGAATGGCAGATGAAGGTGATGGACTACATGGAATTGGCGGAAATGACTGGCAGAATTCAAGACCAGGGAGAAGAGTCGGTGGAAGAAGATTGGAAGAAATTTAAAGACTATTTACAGAAATATTGTAAAATTAATGAATATTAGAATGATGTTAGAATGAAGCTAGGTGGTTTAAGCAGTAACGTTATAAAGGTGTAGGTAAAAAAGGACTGATAACAGATGAAAATTTAAAGTTATAGTATATTAAGTTAAAGAATTATGAGAAAACAAAGAGGGAAAGAAATTGCTGACTTAACTAATTGAACTGGAATACAAAAAAGGGAGGTATGAGGAGGTCAGGGAAACAAGGATATGAACGTAAGTTATGGAAAGATTGATCTATTTTCCTTTTTCTTTTTTTTTTTTCTTTTTAAGTGTCTTTTACTCTTTTTCTGTATTTTGTATTTCTTATTTTTTTGTATTTTTACTTTTTGTTCTTGTGTAATTCTTGTATTTTTTGAAATGTTAATAAATATCATTAAAAAAAACAACAACAGTGTTCAAATCCAATGAATCTATTTTCAAAGCCTTTTTTTTTTTTAATGTGCCGCCTTATCCCAACCGTGCTTATTCAGAAGCAAATCCCATTCTTGATTAGTGGGGCTTACGCCCAGAG
The DNA here is from genome assembly GCF_964106645.2 of Podarcis pityusensis. NCBI lineage: Eukaryota > Metazoa > Chordata > Lepidosauria > Squamata > Lacertidae > Podarcis > Podarcis pityusensis. The sequence goes on from NC_138032.1 coordinate 64,646,290, forward strand.
AAACGGCACATGTCTGAAGCCTTCGTCATGCCTTTATTACACACTCCTCGATTTAATCTACACTATTTTAGAACAGCTTGCAAAGGTAAAGCTTGTAACTTTAAGAAATGGCTCAGAAAAGTCTGAAGACACATCAAGTTTTCATTGTCTTTTTCTCACTGCTGTCTCTTCACAGAAGAGGGACGGCCACAACACCAATTTGCAATAAAACCATAAGGGCCAATCTAGAACTCTGTTACATAATACAATTCAACTACTGAAGCTAAAAGGGTGGAATGGGGACCTGACCCCGGGCAATGTCGGGATAGGAGACCACCACAATGTAAACCACTGTAAACAGAGCAATACAAGAACTAACATCCTTTTATGCTCATGCCTGCATTTTAGGAAGATAAAATAGTTTCTTACCGTTCCATTGCTTGCTTTGATTCTTCATTATTCTTTTCAGCGGTTCTCAAATTATTCCTCAACTCTAGAACTTCTGCCTTCAGTTGAGATTCCTGGTCACTTAACCTCTGCATTTCGGATTCTGAAAGGTTGAGTTTCTCCTGCATGTCTTTCACCTTTCTTTCCATGGCCATAACTGCAGATTCTTTTTCTTTCAGTGCTTGCTCCAGAGATGCTATGCCAGCCTCTTTTGCCCTACACTCTTCCAACAGGCCATCAGTTTTTTTAACCGCCTCTAAATAGCCACGGGCTCTGTTTTGCTCTTCCCTGTATTTTTCAGCATAACACAGGTTTTCCTGTTGCAGGTCCCTTAACTGATTCAGGAGGCATTCCTTTTCCTGTAAGGATACATCCTTTGGGTTGGTCATTTCGCTCAGCTCTAACTTTAGCTGAGATGCCTGATCCTCAGCATCCAAGGCCCGCCTCTGCAACTGCTCAACTTGTTGGAGGAGGTCTTCAATACGGGCGCTCTTTTGAGAGGAAGCGTGAATGATCTGCTTGCTTATTTCCCAGATAATTTCAATGCTGCAATGAAAGGAGCTCTTTCGAACAGCAGTTGCAGGAGTTTCCTCAGGCTCTTCTTTGGCAATCTCTGGCTTCTCCGATTGATTTGCCAAGTCAATATCCACAGTGAGGCACTGTGGGCCTAGCTTGCTTAGCTCGCCTATTTTTACCTCAACCTCTTTTACCTTGGATTTTTTCTGTGCAATATTTTGGCTGACAGCCTCTAGTTCTTGAAGGAGAGCCTGAATTTTCTCTTCTTGACCCTTATTTTCATCTTTCAGCACAACTTTTTCAGCCATTATCTTCTCACAATCAGACAGCTGCTGTTGGAGTTCCCTGCTTAAGATAGAAGCCCTTTCTTCTGAAGAAAACTGTTCCTGACACAAGCTGGCTATCTTTCTAGAAAAGCCCTCACTCTCGTTTTTCTGTTTTTCCATCTTCTTCCTGAGCGTAGCCAACTGCATTTCTAACTTTTGATTGGTTTCTTGCAATGCCATCATTGCTCCCTTTTCCTTCATTTCTTGCATTTCTTTGGTGTTCTTTGTCTCTGTGGCATCTTTAGACTGGTTGATAACTGACCCTACAAAATTTTTAAAAAGATGGTTACTTCTATCCAACAGTAAGCCAATACCAAGCAAATATTTTCCAGAAGATCTGGAAATAAAAAGCTTGTTGGATAGTACAAGTTCACTCAGAAATGGATGTGCTTTCACACAGCTGGAGACCATCTTTTTAATTTCTGCTCCATTCTAAAGTTCAGATCTTGGGATAAGATCGGGCAACTACAACACCTAAAAAGATATGAGCATCATCATTGGGCAAGGACCTAGGAAGCTTACTTTAACAGTTACTGTAAACGGGGTTAAATACTATCCTTTAAGTTACAGTCATTTATTGGCTAGCTTTGTTTCTAGTCTTGCCATACTGAATAATCCTGCTCTGAGATGTTTTACCAGTAAGTACCCTCTTCACATTACAAGAACCACTTTCGTGCTTTAAAAAGGCAAAGAATCATCTGAATATTTTTCCTACCAAAGGCCCAGAATACGATTTCTTCAGCTCTAGGCACTGGGCCCAAGTACAAGATGTTTCTCAATTTATTTATAAAAAAAATTATATACCGTTATGTCATTAAAATATATCACGGCGATTTACATCAATATAAAAATGTAAGGCCAGACAATAAAGTCATTAAAAGTTAGAAATAAGTTGAAAGTAAAAAGAAATTAAACACAAACATCAATAGATCATTGGGGGGTGGGGGTCCCTTCATATTGGTAGGATATGTTGCCTGTTGCGCAAAGTGATTTGTTTGTTCAGTTGGTTCCCTAGCAATGTTTTTTGGCTGTCTCAAATACCTAAAGTATCAAATGTGGTGACAGTAATAATAATACAACAAAACAACAACACTACAAACTGGCTTGTAAGTATAAAACCAAATTTACTAGAATAATTGCTAGAATAGAGATAGACTTGTAACCATTCAAACAACAAACATACTAAGGTGCCATGTGCAAAACAAAGCCTGGAGATACTGTAAACATGAAGTAGATAAATGTACAACTGTATCTTAACTAGTTACATGCACAGTAAGCGTTATAGACTAGATAAATAAACCGTTCAACAAGTAGCGCAAGTCCAATTACAGAACGGCAGCCCCGTGCCGCCACAGCAGCAAGGGTAGCACACTGGAGAATATGAAAAAGTTTTTCAAAGCTGTTTTTCAAAGATTGTACTGGATGAGATGTTCTCCAATGGGTCTTGAGTTAGAAACACAAAGCCGTATGCATGGATCAATCACGGGAAGGCAAATCAAAGCCACCACCCTGGTGAGAATAACTCAAGTGGGCAAAAGGACACCTGTTCTCCGGATATATTACAGGTTTCGCTACACGCTTCATCAGTCCGAAAAGCCAGTCATACAAAACGGTTTGCTCAGGATAAAGAATGTATTCACAGGCACAGACCTCCTTTTGCCCACTTGCCTTGATTTGCCTTCCCATGATTGATCCATGTGTTTCTAACTCAAGACCCATTGAAGAACATCTCATCCAGTTCAATCTTTGAAACACAGCTTTGAAAAACTTGTTCATATTCTCCAGTGTGCTACCCTTGCTGTTGTGGCGGCATGGGGCTGCCGTTCTGTGATTGGACTCACGCTACTTGTTGAGTGGTTCATTTATTCTGTCTGTATAATGTTTACTGCACATGTAACTAGTTAAGATACAGTTGTACATTTATTACTCCAGGTTTACAGTAACTCCAGGCTTTGTTTTGCACATGGCACCTTAGTATGTTTGTTGTTTGAATGGTTACAAGTCTATCTCTATTCTAGCTATTATTCTAGTAAATTTGGTTTTATACTTATAAGCCAGTTTGTGGTGTTGTTGTTTTGTTGTCTCAAATACCTGGCAAATAATGCTAACCATGGCCTGTTTAACCTCAGTGTGGATATAACAGTGCTGTGCACCATGCAAAAACTGAAAAGGAAGGAAGAGCATGGAAGAGAGGTGGGAACCTGCAGAAGACGCCTGATGCTTAAGCATTGTTTAAGCATTGTGATGCTTAAGCATCACGCTTGCACTGGACCTACACAGATATTTTGGACAATTCTTTTGACTAGAATACATAGAAAAATCAAGTTACATGCACACAGGAACTGAACAAGAAGATTCACTAAGCAAAGGATAGCTCATACAGCGGAAGGATAACTTACACCTACTCTATGAGGAATAGACACAACATGAAAAAGGAAGTTTGCAATTAAGACACTTTTATTTCAGACTTGTATAAAACAAAACAATAAGCAACAAAGAGTTCAGGCAAGATGCATATGCTGGTTTGATCTGACAGTCAGCTTTCTTCGCAACCCTTCCTTTATGCTGGGGCTCTTTTGTTCTCATTCTAACAAGCAGTTAGCTTTTGACCTCAGGAGCCTCTGCATCTGGAGAACAGGAAATGATACCTTGCTTCGCAGGTGGACCTTCCACCTCCTCTGCCTCTTCTAAGCATCGTTTTCTTCTGCCACCCACACAGTTCTCCACAGGCTGACGAGAACAGGAGCAGCTTTCTCTGGTAGCGTTTTCCTGTGCCATTTGTCGTTTAATACTGGCTATTGTGCTCTCCTGCATTAATATAAAAAGGGAAGGCAATTTAGTAGAGTGGTACCTCGGTTTCTGAACATCTCGGAAATCGAACGTTTCGGTTTTTGAACAGCGAAAACCCAGAAGTAACTGTTTCGGGTTTTGAACGTGCCTCGGAAGTCAAACAGGAAAGGCGGCTTCTGCAGAGTGTAAGACCCTAAGTCCTAGCTGTTGGCTATTGAATTTCGGTTTTCGAACTTTTCAGAAGTCGAATGGGCTTCTGGAATGGATTACGTTTGAAAACCGAGGTACCACTGTATAGCCATTTCAATTTCATTGGTCTGGTGCTTGAATAACCAATGAGTCAGTGGCTAGAGACCACTGTTGTCTTCCACTCCCTCAGCAGCTCTCACATTGCCTTAAGAGAGGAGGTGTGGAACCTTCGGCCTTCCAGATGTTGCTGAATGACAGCTCCCATCAGATTTAGTCATTGGCCATAAATGCAGGTTGATGGGAGTTGGGACCCCAGTGAAACTGGGAATGCCTCACTTTGTGGAAGATTACATTAGACATTATTCCTCTTGAGAATTTGGGATTTCTTCAATTTTGATGAAAACTGTTGTGATTGACACACAGTGAAGCCCCTTGCGAAAAAGAAAAATACATTCCTTCCCCCCCCTTTCCTCCCTCTGTATTTTACCCCACTGCCGTTCACTCTTACTACCATCTTCCCCATTCCACGCTCCAAAGTCTGACCATTCTTCCTTGCACATTGCTGCCATTTTAAAATCTGCCTTAAGGTAGATGATCCTCTGCCCCTCTTGAAATCCAAAGTTGGTGCTTTTCTAAGGAAAATTTGACTGCATTTATAGCCAAGCTTTCTTTTCAAGACATTATACATGGTGTTCCCAAGAACCAGACCTGCCTAGCTTCTAAAAGGCTGCTGCTACATCATGTGCTTTCAGACCAGGCCTTGGGAACAAAAATGCATTTGCTCTGTCCAAAGGCAGCAAGACAAATCCTATTATGCTTGCATGGTAACATAAAATACAAGTAACAAGTTTTAAGTCGGGAATCCAGGAGCCATATTTTAGACACACCCAAAGGCTTATGCATGCAGCGTGTGTTTAACTTTCTTTGAACAGCAGGCACTCATGTCTTATCACAAAACACCTTTTCTGAAAGTTTCCATTTTAAGTGTTTTTGTGAGGCTTGCTGTTTAAAAAATAAAGCTCTTAAAAGTCCCCCTTGGGGGAACTGTACTAAGCATGTGGCTTTTGGAGCCCAGTTTTGCTCTGGGACAGCATTTTAATTTGGCACCACCATGTCAACATGCAACTGCTACTTTTGAGATTAACAAGTGGAACATTAAACACTCACAGACTCTTTTATGATCGCCTCCAGCTGATTTATCAGAACTTTCAGCCTTGCTATTTCATCATCCTTTTGCTCCACAATTTCACTTAGCTCTTGTATGCGCTTGTTCTGAAGAGCCATTTTCTTAAGGAGAAGGTAAACAAGTTTAGGATTAGATGCGACAATGCACTGCAATATGTGGCCATTTGGAAACTCAACATGCAGTGAGGCAAAGTGTAGGCCAGGTCCAGGTGATTTTTCACAGCTTCATAAGCTATGGGTTTAGAGCTCCTCCCTTCTGGCATTGGAAGAAAAAAGGCTTATTGTACATTTAACAGCTGTATTTCTACAATGAGGACCAGCAGACATAGCTGACTTTCCATGGCAAGCATGAGGTTGTCACGGGGGGAGGGGGGATCAGCAAAAACTATAGTATCACTAGTTTTGTGTTATACCATGCCACCCCTCATAACAGTCCTTTTGTGCCCCTGACAGCCATTTTGTGACTGGTACCCAAAACTCAAAACCAGAATGTCCAGAAAAGTTGGAGACTCCTATTGCAAAGGCAGATGTTAAAGAAATCTAAGCACGCTTACCTGAGTAGCATCTTGAACCACTTTAGCAGATTCACTCAGTTGAGTCTCCTGTTTTGTCAGCTCTGTAACAGAGTGATTAAAAGTTAACATTAAATACATGTCGTGGAAAGAAATGCTCAAATTTGCTTGGGAGATGCGTTAGACGTTCTAACCACATTCTGTATTTGATACTGCAAAGTTTGATACTTTAAAGTAGTAGTAGACACAATATATTAAGTAAAAAGCTACTGGGCTTTTGGACTTACTTCCCTTTAAGAACAGAGCCCTTCCCCGTCTCAATGCCACATCCCAAATTGCTTTTCCGTGTAAGTTTACTGTGGTAATGAAAGACTGCTAGCCAAGAAACACAAGGCCAAAATCCTGTTGGATGCATGGAACTGGCTGTTTGTTTCTTTAGATCCTAGTCAATACTTTTATTAAGTTTCTCCATCATACCTACCTTCTTTCCTGGCCAAGAGCTCCTCCCGGGCTTGAGATAATGCAGCTGTTACCTCTGCCAGCTGCTTTTCAAGACGCTCAATAGTTGTTTGGGGCGCTTCTAAGGCACTAAGCATCCCATACGCTATTTGGGCCTGCTGCTTAATATCAGAGACGTTTTCTTGCAGTGACTCGACCACGCAGGAAAAATCAGCTGGATTTCCCGATTCTCTAGCTTCCGCTCCCTTATTGAAAGAAACACACAAAAATAAAGGGGAACAATGAAAGTTTGCTCATACAGGCTTATCACCCCTCTTTTATTATCCATTCCGGGTCGCCCAACCACTGCCATAGTGTCTTTTCTCTTGGCAGATCAAGATGAGCAGATGACAACAAAGGTTCTCCAAAGCGTGGGGTAAGCAAGTTTGAGAGCTCAAAAGCTCTTTCCCTGCCAAGGAAACCCTGTGCAAAAAGAGCATTTAAGTTCTCCGCTGGATCTGTGCGATTTCAACCAGCTGGCCTTCAGCCACATAAAGCTGAGTTTGTGCAGGTGAAACTCAGGCAAGTTGCTCTCTAGGATTTCAGTCAGGGTTCTCTTCCAGCACTTACATGGAGATGCTGAGGACTGGATTGGGGAACTTCAGCGTTCAAAGCAGAAGTTCTGCAATTGAGATGTGGTCCTTCTGTATGGCTGCATGTTCTTGTTCTTCCTCAATGCATTTAAAATCAGGGGACCCAGTGGTTAGACTTAGCTAACCTATCTGTTGAAAGGTTTATATTTCAGGTAGAAAGGGGGCTTTACCTTTGGAAAGATCCCTGTAGTCTCAAACTTGCGAGCATCTCAAGTGTCTCTCAGGTAGCAGAACTATACAGTCTGACTTTGTTGGCACAGCAAGAGCCCTACATCCACATTGGTTTGGTGCCATTTTTATATTAGGACCCCAGTGAGTTTGAGAACTAAACTTTAGAAATACATCTCTTAAGAGGTTCGAGGGAGAATAAGGTTACTGGCATTCCCAATCTTATTACGCTGTACCTTTTGAGTCTCTTCTGCTTCTTCTCTGCTATTTGGCAGTGGGATGCATTCCTTCACCAAGTCCTTGTAAATCTGCATGCGCTCCTCGCAGTTGTCCTCCATGATTTCTTGCGTAAGGCCAACAAATGTCCTAAGTTTAACCAGTGACGGAAATGAAATACATGTCAAATGGTTCTCCCAAAGAGAAACCTCCTATACTCCAGAGGAGGATGACAGCAGCAGCAGCAGCAGCAGCAGCAAAAGGCAAAATGTCAGGAAGAGCAATGATGCTAAGCCCCTGGGCTCCTGGGAAGCACCAACTGCTGGTGCAGGTCTTAAGACAATAGAATGGAAGAGGACATGGTGCAAGATGCACATGGGGGTGTTTTCAACCAGGCACCTTGAAAGCTGACGTGTTTGCACATAAAGAAGCCACACACATTAAGCGTGCCTTGTTCCCTTGGGTATCAGCGCACAGTTCATAGCCAGCTGGCTGCTGGATTGGGCTGTATGTGGATGCATGCCAATCCCGAACATTAAAGCAATGCTGGCAAGCCCTCCGGAAATACAAGATCAGCAAACTTACTTGAAATGGCTGTCCTTTTCTGCAAAATACTGAGCACATTCCTGTGTGACCTCTTCACGGATCTTCAGCTCCATGAGCAGCTTGTCCTTCTTTTCAGCAATCAGCTTGTTTTTCAGATCTTCTATTATAGCAAGCAGCCTCTAAACAGGAGCACCAGGAGCAGAGTCAGCACATGGAAAGCATGTTTAGGGATTCATTGTTGCGGCGCATCAAGTCATTTTGTTTACGGGGAGCCCCAAAGCCTGTGGCCTGTGGCTTCTCACGTTGTGAGTCACAAGAAAGGCGGACGTAAAAATGCATTCTGGTGAATCCCTAGGGAAATTTGGAAAACCTAAAATGGTTTATAGAAACGCAGGAAGTCCTGGAATCAAATTACAAAGTTTGAGAGGCCACTGAATCCCAAGCTTTAACCTGTGGCAACGGTGGAGAACCACCCCATTTGGCTCACGAGGCTATATCAGCCAAGCCATTGTGCCCTGCCCTACACCCAATCTCAAATAGAACCTTAAGTGTGGGACAGGCCTGGCTCAGTCCAAAGCGCATCTGCAGGTCCCACCTATCATGCCTGCACAGCCCTTTGCACAGGGCTTCATAACAGCTATCCTGCAAAGCCCCTTACAAAGCACTTTGCAGGAACTGACGGTCTGACTACCGAAACTTTGCAACCTGTACCTTCACCCACAACTGATTTCAAACCAAGCAGGCAAAAAGGGTATTATCATGACATCAGATCATCTGACAGGTGGGCAGCCCTATCCAGCAGATATTTTTCGGTGCATCTTTATTGTTTTCAAACTGGCTGCTACGTTCGTTTTAAAAAAATGAAAGCAGATTGAAGTATGAAACACCTTAGAAAAGCGGACTGTAAACGCCCCAAATTAACTCAGTGGCTCTTATTTTCCAGCATTCCTCCTTTTTGCTGCAACAGATTCACATAGCTATTCCTGTCATAAGGGCATACCTGGTACTTTTCTTTTTCAATGACAATGTCACTGTCTTCATCTCCCACTTGGTCTGGCATTTCTTCAGGCTCAGCCTCTCTGTCAAGTTTGGTTTCTGCCACAGAGTTTACCTCATACATCCCACTGCCATCTTCTTCTAGCTCTTCCCCCTCCCCCTCCTCTTCATCTTCCATCACATCCTCCAAAGTCCTCTCCCAGAGTACAGTTGCTCTTTTAACGGGTAAACGCACATCTTCTTCAGTGTTCATTTCAGATTCAGCTTTGACAGCCATCTGCTCAAATGACTCTTCTGGGGGAGAATCGTTGGAATCTAAGACCATGACCTATTTAGGAAGGAAGCAAAAAACATATGAAAGCCAGTTTGTGACGGTGGTTTTAGCTGCTATTAAAGCTTCCTGCCAAAACAAACAAAAACAAAACCCTGCTCATTTTAAGGATTTCCAGAATCCATGCTTTCTTCCAGCACAAACCCATGCCATATAGCTTCTTTATTATGACACAGAAGCAGAGGTTGTGGAGTGGGTCTTGCATGCCATTCAGGTAGCCAAACACCTCCTTGCAGGCCATCCAACTAGCTCAACACACTGAATGAAATCCACTGAATGAACACCCCAAGTAACGGCTGTCTGGCCTCATTCTGAAGACCCCCAACAAGACAGAGCCCACTGCCTCTCTAGGTCATTAATGTCAAGGTGCTATGTCTCATTTTACAATAAGATGGGAGCACTGCATTTTATAACCCGGAGACCCTCTCCATCCAGGCATCCATCTCTGACTTCTGAAACATTCACCTGCACTTCAAAAGAGCTCTAAGGGCAGAAGCCAGCTAGCTGACCCATAGCCTTTTGCATGTCTCTAACTGCATGGTGATCTATTTCCAGTTTCATACATTTCCAGTTGCATAATCTATTTCCAGTTTCATACAAATGTGAACACTTACTTTCTGAGCAATTGCTGAAAACCTGAGCACGTTGAGGGTTTCATCATACGCAGAGGCGCTCTGGCTGACGTTCACTATCATGCACACCTTCCCCTTACCACTGAAGAAGCCTTGAAAGAAGTGAGTCAGCTTGCTTTCCCGAAAGGGGATGTGCTGCTGCAGCCTGAAAATGAAACAAACAAGTCAGCTGCAGTTCACTTTTTCGAAGAGTGTTTTCAAGTGCATTTTCTAGGATATGGGGCCAAGCTTCATTTTAAAGAGGCATAGACTGAAAGGCTTTAGGTCCATTCAGGCCTGTTGCTTCTTCACCACATGCTTCCCAGTTTGTTTGTTTTTTAAAAGTTTCTACAGAGATCCAAAAGACAAGGGGGTAAAGGATTATTGTCATTAAGGATGGGTTGTGGGCAGCAGCCTGAAGGAAGCCCCAAACTGAAAACCATAGGAGAAAGTCAGTAGTTGGGACCAAATAACAAGTTAATACCAAAGGGTAGGCCAGAACCAAACAAAAACCAACAATCTGTGAGTACGCCAGAGCTCAGGCAGAGTATGTTGCTCAAGGAAGCTCAGCCAGAACAGAAAGCCATTGAATACTCCTTCCAGAGCAGAAGAGTGGGTTCTTTGCGGAGAAGGCTGCTACCTGCAGTGGTTCACCACATGGGGCAGCCGCACACAGATTCAGCATCTTACTGGGTACCTCTCACGCTTATGAACATCAACTGTCCTTTCAAAACACTGCAGGTGTTCACTGGGAAACAAGTAGCGGACATGCAGCAAGCTTGGTTTGAGCATCCATTTTTAAAGTAAGTGTTGTACAGTCAGGGAGGTTTTTGGTTTGCTTCTTTGATCAAGCAAACTTGGGTAACACAGCACTTTTGGCAGGGGAAAGCTTTTTAAATATATTATAATCGCATTATGGCCCTGTCACTTGCATGTTTTAGTTCAGTTTTGAAAAATCATCATCATCATCTATTATTTTAGCTTGGAAACTGCACTGCCAATTGAGAACTGGTCAAGTATCATGCTTCACCGGACTAGCAAAAGGATGTGCTTGCCCTAAAAATGGAAAGATCTCTTACTCCTATTTAAGGACTGGTTAAAGGCTTAAAGGTGACATTTGGAAGGATAAGGCAATTTCTGGCTCTTTAAAGCACTCTGCCTCCTTTTACACCATTTCCCGCTTGTTAGGATTCACATCCTGTAGGGATCATGTCGGGGGGGGGGGGTTAAGGACAGGCTGTTAAGCAGTCTAGGTCTCTCTTAAACACCTAAGTTACATGAAAGGTAGCAGAGATCTGCATAAGGAATATGCATACTTCTCTCATTCAAAAGGTGTTTTCCTTCTCTTTACAGAGAGCTGCTAGAAGCCTCCGTCCCCATCCCTTAACATGAAGCGAAACGCTTTCCCAGAACCTACTTTGATTGCTGGCTCATCTTCAGAGCACTGATGCATTTGCCTAGAATGAGCAAGGAAGTGTTAATATTCCCACTCTCTTTCAACCTCTCTCCTTCGTTGTGGGTTCGTGTACAACGCTCTGAGCCAGCGAGGTCGCAGAGGAATAATCTGGAGATAAAGAAAAGGAGTGGGAAATTTAGGTTGCCTGGTCTTACAATTTTAATCGGTAAGAACACATGAAATACAAAACTTACTCATTGACTTGCATCACACGAGTTGCTTCAGGATCAATTTTTAGCATTTTCACAGTGAATATACTGTGGCTGAAAGATCAAAAATACACAGACGTTGCTGCCAGCAATGCTATCTTTAAACATCAGTGAACACGTTGCAGCCTTCTGCCATTTTGAAAATCTTAATAGCTCCTAACCTCGAGGCACTTCTTCCATTCTAATATATAGTGATAGATTTTAAGATATATTTATACCATTTGGAAGATACATAAACATGCATATTAACTTCTTTTAACATCCCAGATAAGGATTTTAGAATATTGCAGGCCTCTTCACTGCCCTATTCTCCAATGGAGTACAGTAAGTCTGCAACTTACACACATTGTACACATTCAGCTTTATGCACTTGGCCAATTTTTTTTTTAAGGGAGTAGGTGTCTTGGAAAAAAGACTTTGGCAATCCCACCCACTGTTGCACCCAATGTGTGTTGACCATATGCAATTTTGGCTTTACGCGTTATCGCCCGGAACGCAAGCCCTGTGTTGTGTGCTTACTGTACTTAACATTAAAAATCACACTGGATCTCCAAGGAATCACCTACCCATTACTATTTATTAAATCACAGAAAACTTCACATAATTAAAAGCCCCAAAGTTCAGCACAAGATGCAAGCATGTGGGTGATTGTTTCAAGAAACACATCTGAGCAAGAACGGTGTAGGGATCCTTAGGTACTGGGCATTACTTTAACAAGTCTGTGTTGCATAAACTTGCAAGTAAAAGCTGAAAGTGAACCATTATGCTACTACACATTGAACATATCCTGATTTTACTATCGGCCTCTTACCTTCTACTGGAATTGGCATTCAGTTTTGTGGAAGCAAAACTCTGATGTTTCAGGCCTAGTTGCATGAGCTTAAAAGCTTCTTTGAAATTTGAAACCTGAATCCATTGTAGATCTTCAAGAAATAGAAATGGTTCATTATTCACCACTGAACAAGAATTAAAGCAAGAAATTAAAGGAAATAAGAATGTGAGTTAGGAGCATTACACTGAATTAAAAGCTAGTTTGCACACAGCCTGGGCACTGAATAAGCAGGACATCTTAAGGCTACTGAAACTGGTTACCAAAGATTTAAGATATTTGTTACCTTTAACATATGAACAGCCTTTTACATCCTGTGACAGACGCAACACCTTCCTTCTTCTATCATTGGACACTGGGAGCAGCAGGTCGTAAATGCACTCATTATAAATTTCACAGAACGAAACCCAGATGGAGAATTTTGCACCTCTCCCTTCATCCACATTAGATTGTTCAGCTTCTTTCGCTAGTTCATCCAACTCTGTCAGAACAATGGAGTGGCATTAACATTCTGCTGAAGTGAGTCCATCTCGATGTGATTTAAAACAGGCTGCTTCAATAGCACTGAACATTGTTCAGACAGCATTGTTGTTTGCAGCACAAGATCCAAGGCTGGAAAATGACAGCTTTTCAAAGTATCAGAGGAAGTCTCATTTCAGCATTACTTACTATGGCAATAGTGCACGCTGAATTTTTGGAGCCTAATTTTGGCTTTCGGATACGTAACTTACCATCAGAATTATCAGCAATTCCACTGCGATTCCCATTAATGACACTTGGATAATCAACCTGAAAATTAAGACAGAAACAAAATATGGGTTATACTAGATGTTCTACTGTACTATCATCTATTGTATTTTCTAGGGCAGGACTGGAAAATTAGGATGTGCTAATGGATCATTGCAATGAAATTGCCATTTCTATGGTAACCATAGCAAGCCTTACCAGGCATACCTATACGAGTCTGCTGCTGCTGCTTCTGCAACAGCAGCATTGTATGGCACTTTAAGGGCCGAAGGAATAAGCATTCATGGGCCAGAACCCACTTTGTGTAGCTCACAAAGTAATCTGGATATGTTAACAATTCAGAAGTCAGTGGAAGAACATTTCAATCTCCATGGAAATACCACAATTCCACAACACCTCCAGGAAAGTTCAAACATGAGGCTGCTGAGTTTATGCTCTGCATAGCAATGGAAACACCTACAGCTATGTATTTTTTTGCCTTTGGATCATCAAGTTTTCTTCCTCCTCTCATGCACCTGATGAAGCAGATTCCAACTCATGCCACAATTTCCATAACAAGACGGTATTCGTACCAGAGCATACTTAGCACTTGAGAAGGTACGATGGCTCAGTGGGACAGCATCGGCTTTGCAAATGCAGGTTCAGTCACCAGCAGGGATGGGGATTTCCTCTGCCTGGACCCCTGGAGAGCTGCTGCCAGTCAGTGTAGACAATACTGAGCTAGCTAGACCAATGATATAAGGCAGCTTCCTTTGTTCCTGTTTTTTTGATAACAGTTGCATGCTGGTCAGGCAATATTTAATTAAAAAAAAGTTTGAACAATGGCATAGGAAGGAAGCATGGACAGTACAGGGATGGACCTCTGTGACGAAGCAATGTTACATTAGCTGGAACTCAACATGGTGCCCTCCATAAGTTGTTGGCCGCCAGGTCCAATCAGCCCCAGACAACATGGCCTATGGCAGTAGTTTTCAAAGGGTGTGGCAGGAGAGGATGGCAAATGTGGGAAGATTCAAGGACACCCAAAGAAACATTTAATCATTTGAGTGTAGTATAGTGCCCATCTATCTATGTGTAGAATATGGATAAATATATTTTCAAAACGAGAGCATCAAGTGATATTGAGGACAATGCCAGCTGTGGTCCAGAATCACCATTCGAACAGAGTGCTGGAGAATAGCATTGACTACTCTTCTACAGTTCTCCATGACATAATATTGTGAACAGGCATTTTCAACTCTGACAAATATGGAAGATCAGAAAAGAGAAAGACTTATTTGCATTGATGAGATGAGAGTTTGTTTGCCTCAAACTAGACCTAATATAAATGAGAGTTCCTGGCAAAAGCAAGCTCACACCTCTCATTGAGTTTGTATATATGTAAGAGGCTCATTTATATTTTGTGAATGATTGATGTTCTTATGCAGCTGCATTGTTTTATACTTTCTGGGTGCCCCATGATCATATTATAAAGTAGCTGCTTTTTATTATATAAATCACGTAATGGTAGGAGTCGTTTCTTTTCGTTTTCCAAGTTCCAACGTAATTTTATCAATAAATAATTATGTGTAGCACGAACAAATTTGAGGCCAGTTGTGTTAAAAAAAAATATGTTATGGGGCTGTGCTACAATCCCATCTCCAACAATAAGCTCTTTCTTCCTCCCCCCACCCCCGCTGGCAGGATTCCCCTGGCAGTTCCCCGACCCCCCCAGTTAGTGTCAAAGAGTGGTACGCACTTAGGCTGGAATTCAAAATGACACTATTAGAAATGTCTCATCTGTGCAAGCATCCCAGCTTGACAGGTGGAACAATCTCTCCTCCCACCAAGCACTGTACCAGGATTCTCCCGACCCCCATAAGGCAATTTCAAGTGGCCATGGGGGGGATGAGAAGGCGATGGGAGCCCCACTGCGCTAAGATTCTGCCGACGGGTTTCATTAAGTGAATCCTGTCAATGGGGTCCTAATCATGGCGAAGAAACCTTCAAAGGGAAGTGCCCATGCATGTACAACTAGCATAGCAACATCAGGATGAGGCCAGCTCCTGCTTCCGCCTCTGCAAAATTCAATAGACACACCTGCTTGCCCTTTATATTCCGTACAAACAGCTTTGATCATTACATAATATGTGGTGCCCATGTGGTTTTTATTATGCCACTCTCTACTACTGGTATCATATTGACAATCTACTTTGTTGCAATATAGACTATTTATTATGGCATCTCAGATGCCTTTGTCACTGACAGGCAGGGATTTCTTTTTTCTCTTTATGTATTTAACATGGTCAAATCACCTTTTATTCTTGAATTGAGATTCTACAAAACTGAACAGAAATGTATGAAGATACGTCAAACTGCAGAAAAGGTAAAGGCAGAAGCACAGCAGATTCTCTGGCATTTTGGACAATCACAGCAAGCACATGGGTTGCAGCCAATGTGAATCCTACTCAGAGTTGACTCACCAAATGAATGGACATGGCCAAGTGGTCCATTAATCTCAATGAGTCTCTGCCAAATAGGTAAGAATTCCCACAGCCAAAAAAACCATCACACCAACATAGAAAACTCTGGTCAGAGCATTGAATTTTGGTAATATGTGTATATGTATACATACATACAAAAACACACACATACACAACCATTTTCAGTTTCTTTACAAATGGCTGTTATTAAAACTTATCATAATTCTAAATCTGTCCAACTGATTTAGTGGGGCTTAAATCCCTAGTAAGTATTCAGGATTGCGTTCTAAATTGACACACCTCTTTTATAAGACGGAGAAGTGAGCATTTGACAGACATTTCTTCTCTGATTTCTTCTTTAGTCAGCCTTCTGTGTTCTCGGCAACGATGGGGTTTGAGATCCATCTCTGAATACAGTTTGCCTTGGATGCGCTTAAACAACATCTCCAGCGCCCTTGGGAGAATGCCACCATCTTCATTAGTACCTGTCATAAGGACGATTTGACAGAACTTTGAACACTCTTTTGGAGCAGAATCAGGAAAAGGGGGCAAGGAGGCAACATGAACTGTATACATGTGGAATTAGAGCTACCCTTGGAGTAAGCACAAGGTGATTGGATCAGCATTCCAATAAAAATATATTCAACCCCCATTTTGGAAAGCAACATTTAAACCACACTGAATACGCTTTACCCCTACTCACCAAAGTCAAGTATTTCATTTCAAATACTTTTGGCTATTGGAAAAGTTTGAAATATTTATACAGAGCATAAAATTATCACAGTATGCGTTTTCAGTTTTCTTTACTAAAACAGAAATGCTAAAATAGATCAAGTCAATTGAATGTAGTCCAGAGAAATATGGATGCTCAGTAGTACCTTTGTATGTATATGTTTTCCCAGCATTTGTAACACCATAGGTAAATACAAGGCGACTGTGTCCCTTCAGGAAGTCTTGCACTGGCTGCTTCACAGTCCCTTCAAAGAGTTCTTCCTGGGTTGTTTCAGGGCCAAATACCTAAAAAGTTAATAAGAAGATATTTTATGGCTTTCCATACTGAAATTCCAGACAATTTCTTTCAAGACTATATTTTCTTAAGCTTTTCAAATCAGTGAGAAGTATTCAAGCATTATTATGTGCAAAGTTTCCATACTAAGGGTTATGAGTCGCCAATAGCCCTTTACACTTTATTTACCTGTGAAAAAGTAAATTTCTGCACCAATTGCTGCAAGTTTTTTTCACTAAGCCGGAATACCTTGGAAGACTTGGGAGCTTTTAATATAACACTTGATGCGTCAAGAACAGAAATACAATTCTGTAAGAAAGGGGAGATAGATAATAGATATTTTTAGTTCAGCAGATGGCATTCTTAAACAAATTTTGCTTTTAGAATTTATTTTTAAATCACACCTGAGAATCACCTTCCTTTTCTGACTGCATCAACGGTCTAATGCGCAGGCAAACATGAATGCGTTCTCTGGATTCCAAGCTCTCTCTCTACAGAGGGAAAGAGTAAAACCACAGTGCTGTCCAACAATATTGCCATATACTCAAGGCTCTTGGTTTTATGAGCCTTTAATCTCAATAGACTATACACAGCTAAGTTATTCCACATGGGGAACAACTTCTCACACAGAAGCTGGACTACAAACTGTTTAATTCCATAAGCAACTGAGTATTCCAAGACATCACATCCACCTCAGCCATTTCTGCGTGGATCACTTTCACAAGTACAGTACAATAGACATTGTCATTATCACTTGGAGTCGTCCAATTCCCTTACCTGGCTTATATCAGAGATTGATGATAAATCACTATAGAGATTCTTCCTAATGTCACTAACATCCACAGGGATAATTCTTGGGGACAATTCAACAGCAGAAATAAAGGATGGTCTAAGCATTGATGGCTTATCCAAATTAGACTCCATCCTATTAAAGAAGACAAAGGGGGGGGGGAGTTGCTTGAATGGAACATCCAATAACATGAAATTTGGACCTCTACACAAATTTCTTCATCATGTGAACTCATATGTCAGATTGTAAGTATTAATCAGATTTTAGAGTTGCCTTGTCCTGTTTGTCTGAACTTTCCTTGCAGAAAAGGAGAGGAGAGTGAAAAAATGGGCACAGCTACAGTACAGTTTAACGCAGTCATCATCAACCTGGTGCCCATCAGATGTTTTGGAGTACAACTACTTGAAGTGCTGGCTATTCCCAAGGTTGTCAGGACTTGTAATCCAAACATCTGGTGGACAGTGGACACCATATTGAGAAGGCCAATTTAGTGCCATAGTCCTTCGAGTGTCTTCTTTGGAACCTTCATTGGAAGCTTTGCAAGGATGTGAAGTAGCATTAATTGCACTTAGTTGTTGTTGCTTTTACACAAAAAGTAACCCAAATTAACTTACAAAAGAGTGCAAAGTTAAAAAGTACTATGTAAAGGTAAAGGTACCCCTGCCCGTACGGGCCAGTCTTGCCAGACTCTAGGGTTGTGCGCTCATCTCACTCTATAGGCCGGGAGCCAGCGCTGTCCGCAGACACTTCCGGGTCACGTGGCCAGCGTGACAAGCTGCATCTGGCGAGCCAGCGCAGCACACGGAACGCCGTTTACCTTCCCGCTGGTAAGTGGTCCCTATTTATCTACTTGCACCCGGGGGTGCTTTCGAACTGCTAAGTTGGCAGGCGCTGGGACCGAGCAATGGGAGCGCACCCCGCCACGGGGATTCCAACCGCCGACCATGCGATCGGCAAGTCCTTGGCGCTGAGGTTTTACCCACAGCGCCACCCACGTCCCAAAAAAAAGTACTATGAAACCAAAACAAATTAAAAACCAAAAAACACACCCGTAATATAAAAGGCAGGCTTAACACATCCCAACCTCTGAAAAGAGGCAACAAGTATTTAAAACACTACAAATTAAGGACCAAAAGCCTAGATAAGAAGAAACATGGTCAAGTTTCAGGTAAGATGGCCCAGCAACGATGCTGATATTCCACAAATGTGCAGCTGTAGCAAAACACTGAGCGCATCCTATGCCATACCTCCGATTTACATGTATTTAAAGTGACCTACAGACTTAGAGTGAAAATACAGATTTAGCATGTTAGCAGGGGCTTCTGTGGGTCAGATGCACAGCCACTATCGCCTGAATAGACTGTACTTTTAATAAACCAGACATGACCATTCTATTCCTCAAATGGCTTTGGATATGTAAGGAGTGCTTTAAAAAACAACAACACGGCACTGTGGGTTTGTTTTCCTCCCCAATTTTCCTGTGAATTTGCTTCAGGAAAATGAAAGCTGTTTTTCTCCCCCATGGCTTCAAAAGTTCATCTCTAGTAAAGTCTAGCATGCTTTTTTTTGGCACTACCAAGATTCGGATTCAAAACGCAGGTGCGTTACTTCAAAAACATAAGATACAATGCAACGATGCCTGCAACTACAGGCTTGCTACCAGCTCAGCTTTGGGCTTGATAATAAAACACGCCGTTCCGCTCGGACCCCGGACCCGAATGCAGACCGAAAGGGGCAAAGACAGGGCCACCATTTATCTACTTACTTTTAAAACGACATACAGTCGGGTGCGAGAACCAGCTGGGTCTCCCCCCACGAAACAGAAGAAATCAGTCCTATCCCACGGACGGCGACCCAGGCAACGGCAGCCCTTCTCGCCCCGTTAAGCGCACAACTGCCCCCCAAAAGCGGCAACTGCCTCGCCGCCCCAGCTAAAGAACCTCACCTGCGCTCTTTTTCAAACCTCGCCGCCGAGGCTCATGGGAGCCAACCGCCCGCGTCGACGAGCACGCTGGGAAATGTAGTCGCGGAGGCCTGGCAGCATCCGGCCGCTTCTCTATATAGGAGCCCGTTGGGCGCGGCGAAAGACTACGAATCCCAAGAGGCTCCGCGTCCATCCGGGAACTACGTAAGGACTGTTGACGGTAGGGGTGGCAGCTTCGCCTGGGTGTCTCTCGGAAGGCAGGAGACGCGGAAAGCGGTGGGGTGGGAACGCGCACGTGGGAACAGCTGCTGGCTTAGCTCGGGGCAGCAGGCAGGGCTTCGTTTGGAACCAGGGTTTGGGGCTCGGCCTCGTTCTTGGGCTCCGTGCGCTCTCAAGTCCGATATAAATAAAGGGAAGCGGAGAAATGCCTCTGCCAAGCTGGTTACCCTCCTGGTGTTTCCTGGACCACGAAACCGCTGCCCAAATACGTGGAGTACTTGTAGTCCCAAATACAGTAGTACCTCAGTTTAAGTACTTAATTCGTTCCGGAGGTCCGTTCTTAACCTGAAGCTGTTCTTGACCTGACGCACCACTTTAGCTAATGGGGCCTCCTGCTGCCGCCGCGCCTCCGGAGCCCGATTTCTGTTCTCATCCTGAAGCAAAGTTCTTAACCTGAAGCACTATTTTTGGGTTAGCAGACACTGTAACCTGAAACGTATGTAACCCGAGGTACCACTGCACGTGAAGGCCTCCTGCTGCATGTCTGAACGGCAGAGGGCCTCCTCAGTGGGAGCGCCCGCCCTGTGGAACGCCCTCCCATCAGATGTCAAGGAAATACACAACTATCTGCCGATTTCTGAAGGCAGCCCTGCCTTCAGGGAAGTTTTTAATGTTTGATACTTTATCGTGTTTTTAATATTCTGTTAGGAGCTGCCCGGAGTGGCTGGGGAAACCCAGCCATCTGGGCGGGATATGAATAATAAATTATTATTATTGTTGTTATCATTTTGCTGCTCGGAGGGTCATTATTTGTTAAGATGCCTGACGTGAGTCAAGTTAGAAGGCTTCAGAGTTTCATTCTGAACACTTAGTTGAGCCGAGAGAGGGCAACTTTGATTCAGGCCGTAAGGGATTGGTTAATGAATGGTATGCAATTTTGGGAAGGGGTTAGGGACAGGGACAGTTTAAGACAGTGCTTCTCAACCTTTTCCAGACTGTGGCCCCCTTCCGACTTTGCTTCCTTCCTGTGACACCCCCCCCCCCTTTACCGGTAGAAAGATAGCTATTTTGCCTGTAAATAGAACGTGGAGACAATCCAGCTCGAACATGCCCTGGTGTGTTTTTTGCTTCTCTCCCCTGGGATCTTTGACCTACCTATTAACTTACTGTTAGGATATTTCCGTTCCTGTTCAGGATTGGAAAGCTCTGAAGCACATAGCCCGCTATTTGAAATGGACTTTGCACTACAGGCTGAAGTTCACCAGTCAGAAGACTGAAGGTCTTGAAATCTTTGCAGATGCTAGTTTTGGAAGTGACACCACGGATGGTACAAGCACTTCTGGAGTATGCTACATGTACAACCACTGTCTGTTTGACTGGCTGTGCAAGAAGCAGACGGCAGTGAGCCTAAGTTCCTGTGAAGCAGAACTCAATGCTCTGTCATTTTCACTCATGGATTGTGAATGATTGATGCAACTGTTTAAGGACATCAGAGTTTCTGTGAAATGTCCTGTACAAATGTATCAAGACAATAGATCCTGTTTGGCTTTGCTGAACTCAGAGAGTTGCAAGCAAAGAACCAAGTACTTGCAGATTAAGCTACATCGTGCAAGAGAGTGTATTCAGAAAGGACTCATTCAGGTGTCCTACATGGCAGGAAATGAAATTCCTGCTGATCTGTTGTCTAAGGTTGTTAACAGAGAACAACTTAAGGTTTATGTACAGAGGTTGCAATTGGGTTGAACCATAGGTACTACAGGTTACACGGAAAGGGGGAGGATGTTAGGATATTTCTGTTCCACCTTAAAAGGGAGCAGGATGTTTGTGTCACAGCCTGCGTATTTCCTGTTCACAGGATGTTTCTGTTGTGTCCTTTGCTTTCATTTCTCTCTCTGTGCCTGAGACATCTTTCGCTGTGTGAATTCTGCTGATAGAGCGTGCATCAGCTCTGGAATGTGGCAAGCTATTTCTGGAGCTTGTGTCGCTAATTGCTGATACTGTATCTACGGGAGATCGATGGATCGCAATGGAGACGACGTGGAGTCATGATGGACTTTGTCTCCCTGGCAGTATCCCAATACTTACTACTCTTGGAATTGTATTTTTTAATGGGGGGGCAGGGTAGGGGCGAGAAAGGCAGAATTTAAACATTCTGGTTGGTTGATCTGAAGGTTTTCCTATTACAGAAGAGCAGTACAATAACAAGCATTAAATTAAGGACTCATTTCCATGCCACTTAACAATTTTCACTTGCGTATTTTCTTTTAGAGTAACAACAGATCATTGAACGTATCATGCACTATACTCTTTTCCATTTGTGGCTTTAAAGATTACTGGGATATTTTCTGATGGTAATAATTTTAAAAGGGACGCGGGTGGCGCTGTGGGTTAAACCACAGAGCCTAGGACTTGCTGATCAGAAGGTTGGCGGTTCGAATCCCCGCGACGGGGTGAGCTCCCGTTGCTCGGTCCCTGCTCCTGCCAACCTAGCAGTTCGAAAGCACGTCAAAGTAGATAAATAGGTACCGCTCTGGCGGGAAGGTAAACGGAGTTTCTGTGCGCTGCTCTGGTTCGCCAGAAGCGGCTTAGTCATGCTGGCCACATGACCCGGAAGCTGTACGCCGGCTCCCTCGGCCAATAAAGTGAGATGAGCGCCGCAACCCCAGAGTCGGCCATGACTGGACCTAATGGTCAGGGGTCCCTTTACCTTTTACCTTAATAATTTTAAGTAGCTTTACTGTTATAATAATTCTAAAGTCTCAAATATAGAATAAATTTTCATAAATGCACAATGTAAACACACATACAGAAGTTTATAAACCACATGTCCAAAATAGTACAGGAGAGCAATCCTGAAGCCATTTTGACTCCCTAAAGGACCTCAAATATTTCTCTGCAGTAGGAGGATGGGGAAAACTTTCCAATTGTCTTTTCACTTCCAAATATTCCCTGCCCTTCAAATCCAGTCTGGCAAGTTCCTTAAAAAAAAAAAAAAAAAGTTTTGAATTACAATCCAATAATAGCCTCATTATAACAATACCAATTTATACAACAATTATTAATACCAATCATTCAAATACCAAATTATATAATTTAGATAAAGGGGCCTCCCGCATGCTAGATTTGGTGAATTGATTATTTGCTTTATTTCTTTATTTATTCCAAAATCTTATTAATTGGGTCATTCCACGCCAAATGATTTTAATACTCGACCGTGCTCTCAAGATTCAGATTTTCTTCAAAAAAAAATTATGTGTAGATACTTATGAGATAACCTCAAATTAATTTGTAAAGTTGTTTTGGTACACAATTGGGCACAGGAGATTTTTTTGAAAATTTCTATTTTCACGTGATTTAGGCTAATGCAATTTCTGCATCAGTTTAGAAAAAACAACCTGTTTTGCTTATTTTTCAACTGATTGGGTTTATTTTGGTATCAAAATAAAGCTAATTGTGGTCTCTTTCAAAATAAGGTATGTATTAAGTGCCACAGAAAAGGGTCACCAACCACTCAAAGTGAATTTTTGTTATTTTATTCCTGATGGGTTCCATAAGCCCGTAGCGCACGAACCACAACTAACACATGTATCATACTTTTGTTGTAGAATGGGCTAACTATGTACTTGTTACGTTTTGAAAATAAGGAGGATGTTTTGTGTAGTTATAAAATAAGTTAATTCTGAAATAATTTTTTTTGGTCACTTTTTTGTACAGGTTTAAGGTCTCTTTGAGCCTGAAATAACTCACACATTCGTGCAAATAGTTAAAATTGTACCCTCTTACGTTACAATGTCAACAGGGTAGCAATTTTCAAAGTCTTTCTATAGGAGCTTGCACATCATTGTTCTGCGTCTCTGTTGCCTCCTTCAAAGAGGGGAGGGAACACTGTTGCAACAGAAAAATAAGGACCTGCCTTGCTTTTCACTGCATCCTGCCTCCATTCATCTCTGACTAATCATGGACTTGGGCAGCAGAAGTAAACCCCCTTAGTTTCTATAACATTACTAAGGATTATGGGTGTGAAAAGATTAACCAATGTGGCTTATAACTTGCAAAAATGGAGCTAGGCTCTGTGAAGTAATAGTTTAGCAGCTGTAATCTAGTTAGCTAAGGATACAAAATAAGAGTTTTGCAACTGGTTAGGAAGCTGCAACTTCGGGTGCACAACAGCTACATGCTGATTGCTTTTGGGGGAAAACTAATGTTGCTTTACAGATTAGGGTAATTTATTTAGGATCTTATCAAATGGTACTGACATGAGCCTAATGGCCACCAGCCAACAAAAGCTATTGATGCTCATTTAAGCAAACTTCCTTCAGTAGTTATTTTGCCTTAAAGTAACATTTTTATCTTTTATAGTTAAACAAAACCCCAGAATGGGTGGAGTCACAAAGTGGCTTACAAACAATAAATAACAATAACATAATAGAATGTTACAACATAAATCATGTAGAATAATTAACAAATCATCAATAAAACAATTACAAATCATCAGTAAAATAGCACTGATACAACATTCCTTCTGTTTGCAAAGGTGATGTACATCTATGTAAAATTGACAGGACATGTGGATGTCCCCTATGTAATCTAATATTAAAAGGAATTGACCCCGAGTATCACCAATTAATCACATTTGCTAATATGTTTTGCTGGGTTTTATACACATCTTTTTGAGAAGTCACACCCAGGGAGTTCAGTAGAATTTGTTCCCAGGTAAGTGGGTGTAGGACTGAAGCTTTACATCATCCTATAAGGTTGAGTGATTAAAGGTCATTATGCAGCATTTTTTTTTCAGTGTGGGAGGAACCCTAATAAAAGATCTCATTAATGTTACTCAATCTAGAACCATTGCTGGTTTCTTTGTTGACACTACATATTCAGTTAGCTATTTCCCCCATGCCATGATTCTACCCTGAGGGTTAGTGAAGCTACTTTCTTCAACTAGCAGATTGGACAAGAATACATCATCTGTCTCACCCCCCTCAAAAAAGAAAAGGAGGAAGGAAATACAATAAGCATGAGCGTCTCCTATAAATACCACCAACTTCCCTCAACTTCCCCATTTGGGGCCCTAAACTATCCAAGTATCAATCTCTAACCCTAGGGTGAGGTAATAATAGGAATCCTTCTCACCGGTACCTAGGATTTGGTATTATCATGCATTGTAATATATAGCTCTACTGTTTAGATGTGTTTATGCTATAAATATTTTGGACTATTATTTGTTTCTAGTAACAGCAGTCTAAAATAAAAAGAATTTGGGCATTGTTAAAATGGAGGCCAGTATCACCAACCTGACCAAACCTTAGAAGCCATGATGAATATAGGCCAGCTTCATCACAGTTACTATAAAATTAGAGGTGATGACTGGCTGACTCATACTGTCAGGGAATTAATTAAAAAGAAGCAACTCTAAAGCTGGCTGCTGTTGATTTTGTTTACCCCACCACCCTGAATATTACATTGAGGTGGCTGTTGCTAGCATCTTGGTGATAATGCAAATTGGGACCCTGATCTTTTCAGTTTCAGCAGTTCCTGGACAGAGATATTTGGCCACAGTGATCTGTGCAGTAGTAACCTCCTGACTTGATTAGTCCAACTCACTTCTGTCCTTAAGCAACTGCAGCTGGTGAAAAATGCAGCAGCCAGACTCTTGATGGGCATATCTATGAGAGATCAAATAATACTGGCTCTCAAAAGACCTGCACTTGCAGCCTGTTGGTCACTGGGCCTAGATCAAAGTTTAGGAAGCCCTAAATGACTTAGGAGGCTAGTGTATGTAGGATGCCTTTATCCCATATAGCTCTGTCCAAGCCTTGATATCAGCTGGGGAGCCTCTTCTGGCAGTGTCCTCACTGACAGAAGTCTGGGGATTCAGTTACAAATGCTTCTTCCTCCTGGGCTTCATCGGCAGCTGTTTTGTCATTTGGTGTCAGCGGAAGACTTGCTGTGCAAGGGCAATATGGCCATGCTGCTGGTAATACTTAAATGTAGATTGGTGACCATGATTTCTCCTCGCATCTTAAGTATTGTCTTTACTAGTTATTGTAATTTAAATTCTTGTAAACTGCCCCAAGATCACTTGTGATGAGCAGGATATAAATTCTATACATAGATAAAAGTTCTTCCCTGGAAAAAGAACCTTATCCTCACCTGGTTAGGAAAAGATGGAAGCTGTCAAACCAAGTGTGGCAGGAGAGGGGGCAAATCCTGTGGCACTGGTGCTAATCCTTGCGCTGGCACAAGTATTTAGTTGACTACCGCCCTTCTATGCTGATGGGGAGCTTACAGCCATGGCCATATTTCATTCATGGAGTGAGTGGAACCAGGTGAATTTAATTACCAGCCCACCCCTATTGACAAATGGCTGCTTAGATGCTGACTCATATATTTGGATGGAATAAATCCAGATATTGCGAGGAGCAGTGTTGACTGTGAGTAGATGTAGATGTTCAACAGCACAGGGAATGTGCAACGTTGCTCACCATGGAAGCAACTGATGCAATGAGAAGACAACTGCTGACATAAATGGGGTATTTCTCATTACAAGAAATTTCTTCATCATCCTGTGGACTCTGTCTAGTTGGCAAGCTAAAAATCAAACAAGTGATGACGCAGAAGAAGATCCTCTTTACTCCTGGAAATCAAGGACTGCAAACAGTAGGCATTTTCAGAACAGTCCAACTGGGATCTTTGGTGATTTAAAAGCCAAATTACATTGCACTACACGTGAATGTTCACAAAGACCAAAAAATGGCATTTTTTTAAAAAATAAAACCTTTTTATTGGTTTTAGAAATACAAAGTACAAATAAGCACAAACTAGTAAAAACTAGAATCTGTATAAAGAGATTTTCTGAATCTTGAGACTCCCCCCCCCCCCCTCCATGGAGTCTTATTTTAAACATCTACAACAGTATATTCATCCATACTCCAACTTCTTTATCAAACCATATTGTTCATAGCAGGGGGTTTTCACTACAAGTGAGTCAGAATCCTGCTCTTGTTTCCATCTGCTTACAGTGGTCTCCTAAGTAACTTATAATTTTTTTTCCCATTCTTTTATAAATATTTTATCCTCCTGGTTTCTGAGTTTTCCCGGCAGCTTTGCCATCTTGGCATAGTCCATCAGCTTGGTTTGCCATTCTTCTCTGGTAGGGACTTGGTCTTCTTTCCAACTCTGGGCTAATAACATCCGGGCGGCAGTTGTTCCATACATAAAAAGTCTTTTCTGCTCCTTTGGTATGTTGGTACCTGTAATTACTAACTTAAAAAAAGCTTCTGGTTTCTTAACAAAGGTTTTTTTAAAACTTTTTTTTAATCATTTCAGTATATATCATCTCCCAGAAAGCTTTTATTACCTTACAAGTAAAAAATGGCAATCTTCTGAGGTATTAGGAGGAAAACCCTTATTTCAAATATACCGTAGATCTTGATGTAGAATGGACTTTCAGCTTTATTTTATAATGTTGTGTTTTTTAAAAAACTGAAAGCTGTAAAATCAATGTTTCAGTATTATAGGAAACAATATATGGTGGTACCTCGGGTTAAGTACTTAATTTGTTCCGGAGGTCCGTTCCTAACCTGAAACTGTTCTTAACCTGAAGCACCACTTTAGCTAATGGGGCCTCCTGCTGCTGCCATGCCACCGAGCACGATTTCTGTTCTCATCCTGAAGCAAAGTTCTTAACCCGAGGTACTATTTCTGGGTTAACGGAGTCTGTAACCTGAAGCGTATGTAACCTGAAGTGTATGTAACCTGAGGTACCACTGTAGATGTGTTTTTCTTTGAGATCCCCTAAAAACGTTTGTTCGTTCCTTAGAAAGAGAGGAAGAACAGGCTATAGAAGGCTGAATAACTCAGTGAGCTGAAATGGCAAGAAGTGTTGTCTCACTGAGGCATAGTATAATCTATGAAACAAAATTAATGTTATGTTTTTCTTTCACTTGCTTTTCAGGCAGAACAAATATATTGGCAGATGGGTCCCTGTAAAAGGCCAAAAATAAAACTACAGTGGCATTTAAAAATTCCTAAACTGAATGATGCATCCTTCTGCAAACTACTAGCTTGCTGTCAGTGCTGGGTGGAACTTCATCTACCAGGTGCACAAGGTCTGAGAGTCAGACAGGAAGGCATGATCTCTGCCTTGGAAGTGTAGCAGCAGAGATCAGTCACTATGTTCATTCTTTAGAAAGAAAGAAAAACAGGCTATAAAAGGTTGAATATATATAACTCAGTGAGCAGAAATGTCAAGAAGTATTGTCCCGCTAAGGCATAGTATAATCTATTGAACAGAAATGTATAAGTAGCATTGTAAGACTGCAGTAATGTAGAGAGAGTAAAACGGAAAGGAATGGTAATTCTTGGAGCATAGATTTGCTAGTAACTGTAGCAAGTTCTTTTTGTAATTATCTGCCCTACACAGTGCTTTCTCTGTCATGAATGCTACTTATTAAAATTGTTTTCCAGAACACGATTCACTCTCTCAAGTTGGCATTGCATAAGAATAACTCACATGAAATGCTCTGGGGAAATATTTTTGGTTCCTGGGTGTTGCAAGTATATGTTGCACCTGTTACGCTTGTTTTGACCTAGCCTGCAGCCAGAGGTCTGTAAGCCCCAAACAATGCAAGAGAAGTTAGCCTCGTGCAATATCTTTGGGAAGTTGGTGCCTAATTGCCATTTTTGAGATGCAGGGTATAAAATGACTTAGGCATCTGCTGCATTGTTTTAATTCTCATTAGTGTGATTTCAGTAAGGGAAGTACAGTACAGTGGTACCTCGGTTTGCGAACTTAATCCATTCCGGAAGTCTGTTCTTAAACCGAAACCGTTCTTAAACCAAGGTGCACTTTCCCTAATGAGGCCTCCTGCCGCCAGTGCTTTTCCACCGTTCGGCTTCCGTTCTAAGACCAAGGTAAAGTTACCAAACCAGGCCACTACTTCCGGTTTTGCAGAGTTCGCAAACCGAATAGTTCATAAACAGGGCTGTTCTTAAACTGAGGTACCAATGTATGTAACTATGTTTTAAACCGAAACTTCAGATTCAAAGATGGCAAAACAAAGACTTCAGATTCTTAGGCTGTAGTCCTATACTCACTTACCTAGGAATGACCGCTGGGAGGAGTGCAGGGAGAAGAAATGCTATGGTGCATCTGCAGCAGCACAGCCAGACACCTTCATCTCCCCTATCTGCAAGAAAACATGTCTCTCCCATAATGGACTCTACAGCCTCAGCAGGCACTGTAACCTGCCAACAGTTTTAACTCCACCCCAAAAGTGCACTCCTCCATTGTCTCCCAAGAAAGACAGATGCCAACACCAGGAGTTAACTCCTACCTAAGTTAATGTAGCTTATTTTTGTGTCGACATATATCAGCTTGCAGTGTTAAAGTCAGAAGTATCGTAGAATTGTGGAGTTAGAAGGGACCGTGGAAGTAATGTTGTCTAACTTCCTGAAAATGCAGTAATATTTTGCTTAATGGATCCTGAGATTAAGAGTCTCATGCTCTACCAACTGAGCTATGTGTGCCATCTCAAGTAAAGTTGTTAAAGTATAAGGCAAGAGTGGAGAACATTTGTTCCTCCAGATGTTGCTATACTCCCATCAGCCCCAGCAAGCATGGTCAATGGCCTCATATAATGTGTCAGTAAAATCTTAGTATACTTTAACTCTGCAACTTACACAGGGGTTGCATTCCAGAGATCACACCCAAAGCCAAAATTGTGTATGGTCAAAACACATTCAGTTCAATGGTGGGGTTTTCCTGGATGCCTGCCCCATTTAAACTATTATTAGTAGTAGTAGTAGTAAGTGTGTAAAAGCTGAATGTGCACAAGTTCAATGCATTCAAGTTGTGGGCTTACTGTATAGCAATGGAACAAAGATGCAATATGCAAATTAATTTGTGGCATACTGATCAGGGTCTGTGAATCTTGACAGGTAGGATGATACCCCACATTGCGTGAGCAGAATTCCTCTTCTCTCATCTTTGATCCCCAAAGATTCCCCCTCATCAAAAGGGAAAAGCTCTAGGGGAGCAGTGCTTTCCCAGGCTTGGTTTCCCTTAGAAAGGAGGTCACAGGAAGCTTATGGTGTTGTGAAATATTCATATTTATTTACAAATACACCAGTTAAGCAAAGGTGGAAACACAGCTTTTAACACTCCCAATGCCGCCCAAATCTCCTTTTCTCAGAATATCTTAGCCAGGACTTTTGCTGATTGCTTTTCAGAGCCCAAGGCCAGTGGTCTGTCTCTCTCCTCAAACTGCAATCTGTGCTTGATCTGCCAGTGCTCCTTAACATGGTCCTGTATTGAAAAACAATTAACTTGTAACTATTTAGTTCCCATGGTAACATATCACTGGGTCATCCTGGCAATCGAAATTTCTTTGTCAAGTCTTAAGAGGCAGGCCCCAAAGCTATTAAAGTAAGTTGTCTTAACAGGCTCGACCACTTCAGCAGATACTTCCCCAGTCTCCAATCTTAACAGTCTGAATTACTGATTTGGAAGGGAAACTGGGGGTCATCCATTCTACCACCCCAACCCCAAATCCATTTAATGTGTGTATCTATTTAACATACCAGGTTGGAGCTATGTCCCTAGAACATCATTTAGTAAGACAAGGCAGCATAAGTGTATAAAATTGAATGGGAAAAAAGTTTTTCTCCCTCTCATATAAGGCTTGGGCTCAATGAAACTGAATACCCAATTAGCTTTCTAGGCAGACTTACATCATATATGCATATAGGAAGACAGACAGATAGACACACACATGTGTACATATTCAGCATGTACATATTCAGTTATAAATCAGTAGTGTTTCCTTCTAGATCAGTAAAGATTCCTCTGTTGAAGTGTAAGACGTATCGTACATATATTGGTTTGCACGTAACTGCTTAGTAAGCCAATCATCTGCATTGTCCTGTTGAGTAATTTTAAAAAAAATCTTACTACTTCTCCGGAAACCTGGATTTCTGATGCAACATACAAACGCAGTTAGATTTTTCTCACTGCTTGGCAGGATAATGCAGCTGGCTGGTTTACCAAGCAGTTCCGTAATAATATTAACTATTGCTTTTTTAAAAATAAATAGTTAGGCTCTGTAAACAAATAGTGGAGTCTCTTGTTCATTTTATCTGGTCCTTTTTAATAACTCTTAATACTGCTCCCTTTGGCACTTTTGATTACTTTCAAAATTCATTGCATTTTTATGATATTGTGAGCTATATTGCGTATGCTATGCATAAAAATAATTTTATAAATAATAAATATGAATGGGTGCACCGTGGTAAGTTACTGTTAGGGTAGTCTTTATCTGGTAGTATTAAATATATCAGAATTTTCTAAGTACAGAAAGCAAGATCATTTTCATATGGAAGAGATTTTTCCAGCCATCTCTTCTCCACAGAGGACATGTTCACCTATTCAAACACTGAAAGCGGTATTTACTCATCACAGTTGTACCAGCCTTGATTTATCTGTAGACAAGTCTGCGTACTTAATTTGAAAGCAAAGTATTTTAACTGCATTCTTTTCAGAGTGATAACTAAAAGTCCACACCCATGCAAATCCCTAATAGAAGGCTTGTTTCTGCTCCACTATATCATCATCATCATCATCATTATTATTATAGCTTAATAACTTAGACAAGAAAAAAACTTGTATTGGAAGCTAAGAAACTGAAAAGGCATCGAGTCACATGTGACAAAGGTCCCCCTGAACTGCTTAAATACAGAAACAGAAATGATATAACACTGGTGCAAACTCCTATTTTGTGCTCAAACAACATTCACAGGTGTAAAGGTAATACAGGCACATTTGCAGAAGCAGAACATAAGAAAACATGGAGTACAAAGGACATGCCATGGCATCCCATTGAACATAATGCAGGAAAATCCTTAGGTTTTACCATCTGGTAAGGCCACAGAGTGGCCTTAAGAGGAATGAACATCGCCAGTTATCCTCACATGTGAAAATCACATGTGCAAGGCAACACATGGAAGTAGCAAATGTTTTATCTGTTGAAGTGTGAGCTGCACAGAATGCGTATACGCTGACTTACTGTAACAGTACTATGCAGTGATATGAAAGCCCAGTAAAGTGACAAGTCCACACATGGTTTTAGATCTGAGTGATGGAAGCTGACTTACACACATTAGTACCATTCCTATTTATCTGTTCCCAAATTACCTACGTAGGTGAGAAACACAGACATAAAGTTCACAGTAGGAGCCAAGTAAATGGCCTGCTGCAGAGTTAAAGGTAAGCAGGTGTGCATCTGTATGGGAAAGCACAGCCCCTTCTAATAGCAGGAAAGAAGTATAGCCATTTAAATACTGGAAAATACAGTTTTCACAGTAAATGCTGGGAATCAAATCTTCAAACGAATTTGTGTTCATACTGTGCTAGATATTACACTGACTGATGCATTCATGTCAACACGGTAGCGAACTCTACAACATTTTGTTCATCTGCATGGTGTAAGAGAGATCTACAACCCTTCAGATTTGTTTGGATAAAACCAGAGATGTTTGGATAAAGAGGAGTACTATTTACATAGTTACACCAATGAGGAGAGAAGTGGATTTTATTTTTTTATAAGCAGATTGCTTTGATGACTGTCATTTAGATAATATGGCTTCTATATAAAGACCACATAAAGACCCACACCAAGAATATCAGGTGTAAAAAGACCCACTTCAGACTTCATTTGATGATTTAGCCTGCAATTATAGGCATTTTAAGGAGGGATAAAGTCCTATTGAACTCAGCAGGCTTACTTCCAAGTAGGAACATAAGAAAATATTATTAGGGTTGTGTTGTATATAATGCAGTGCACTTTCCACAGCTGCAAACAGTGATAAGTTATAGGGGAACTGGTACAGGTTTAGCATTCTTTGGATGAGAGAACACTGCAGCAGACTTACAGTACCTTTATAACATTTGTTTTTTATACAGGGGCTTTTTTCTGTAACTTGAAGCGCCTGTAACCTGAGGTGCCACTGTAATCCAGTCAAGTGACCATTAACAGGTAACCTGGCAGCCATGATAAAAACAACACACTGATTTCTGTTGTAGTCCGCCCCTCCTGTGATGTATGTATGATGCATGGGGGGGGGTGGTTCTGGGATACACCCCTTCTGTGATGTATGTATGATGTTTCTGGGGGTGGTCTGGAGTTTGAGGGTGGGCAATTTAAAAAGTTTATATAAGGGTGGGCACACCTTTGTTCTGGGTCCCTCCCCACTCCTGTGTGTATGTGTGGGGGGGAGCACCCTGTTGCAACAGCTTTAATAAACATCAGGCTTACTAGCTGCCTTGCTTCTCAATATTCTCTGGTTGGCCTCTGTTATTTTCTCCTACTGAGAAGGAAACCCTTTTCAGGACTCTATACGGGCTCTTGGATACCCCATAAGGGAAAAGGAGCAGGTTTTTTCTTATAACACAAAGGAATTGTCAGTCAACGGTGTAACAATGGTGGAAGTTCAATCAGCTTGGATTTGTTACCCACTATCTATAATACATTTTATCATCATATTTATTGTACTCAAAATTAGAGTGGTTAAAAAGATGTATTTTCCCACCTTTGGCATGCACCTTTATGAGTGAAGAATGAATTTGATCCATGTTAGTGGCTCTGAATATAGAAATTTGGTGGTAGTTGTTGCCATACTGACATAGAACTGAAAAGTATGTTTATATTTGACTCACAGGAGTTTGCAAAATAAGATGTGTGAAGAACGGTGTGATTGTGTCCTTTATTCATGATTCACACTACTTAAAATACAATTCGCACATTTTAAAAATGCACCCACATTAGAAAAGGATTCTGTGGAAAAGGTAATGGGAGATGTGACTCCATGTTGTATTACGCAGAAAGTGTGCCATGATGTGATCATGTATTTGCAATATTGGCCTTGGCTCAGGGGCAGAACTGTGTGATCCCTAAGTTGGCCCACATGCAGTGGGAACCACCTACGGAAGTTGATTGTGCATAGACAGGATTTTGTAATATCTAAAAACAGAGGCACTAGAAATCATGCCCTTTGCCCTTTGAGCTCTTCACTCAAATCTGCAGTGAAAGAACTGACTATGCTTATTCAGAGGTGAGGGAAAAATACTGAGTTATCACTTCACTCCCCAGGGTTAAGCTTTGGCACTGAAACAATAACAAAGGGTCTAGGGTTTAATCCTCACATTAAGCATTACAAAAAGCATATAGGTAAAGGTAAAGGTATCCCTGACCATTAGGTCCAGTCACTTTGGGGTTGGGGCGCTCATCTCACTCTATAGGCCGAGGGAGCGTCGCAGACAGCTTCTGGGTCATGTGGCCAGCATGACTAAGCCACTTCTGACAAACCAGAGCAGTGCACAGAAACACCATTTACCTTCCCGCCGGAGCGGTACCTATTTATCTACTTGCACTTTGACATGCTTTCGAACTGCTAAGTGGACAGGAGCTGGGACCGAACAGCAGGAGCATACAAGGATGCAAATCCTGCCTTAGCCACAAATTCAGGTGGGTGAATCACAATGGCTCCAATTCTAAGCATCCTTATTGGGGAGTAAGTCCTGTTGAATTAATTGGGACATACTTCTGAATAAATGTGCATAGGATTCAATTGTATTTATTGGCCTTGATTCTCCATCTGTGATTTTCCTACAAAACTCTGCATAGGAAATAAGGTGTAACGTGTACAGTGACTTGTACAAACACTGAAACCTGCAACTGACACAAGCTTATCGGTGTCCACATTGTGAGAACATACTGCAGAAAAACTTTATTGTGCAATCATTGCGTGACAGTTCAAACATAAGTCGCAAATTGTTATTGCACAGAAGGGATTTTGTAAAGTATGAAGTAGCCCTAATGACAGCATATTACTTCACAGGATTGGTGAAAGGGATAAAAATCAATCATTATGGGGAAATACAATTTGCAAATTACAACTATGTCAAGCACACACCAAGATGAAACAAGGGAGGATGTCCCCATCTGACACCCTTTTCCCTTTAGGTGCATCCATTTATTCTCTTTGTAAACTGTTTTGAGGTATTTACAACGAAATGGTCTTTACATTTTATGAAATAAACATAATCCACAGTGGCAGGAAAAGGACATGAAAGAGACCAAGAGATGAGGGTGCTAAAACCTGCACCAGGTAAAACTGGTGTCAGATGTGGATAAAGATCCCGAACAGATACTGTCAACAAACAAGGCTGGGAATGGGAGGTCTCTTGGGCAAGAGAGAATTTTTGACACCCATCAAGTGGAAATGGCATTTTCTGCAAGTAGGGACAGGTTGATGAGTGGGAAGGATATATTATTTTTAGTTAAAAACAAAAAAATCAGAACGAAACCATGCCTTTCAAACAGCTCGAGGGAGTCAGTAAACACGCTTATCCCTCTCACAGCAACCTGATATACTGTATATAACAATTCTGCCCCACTGAGAGACACGGCTGAGTGGAAATTTATTTGAATCGGGGGTTTCCTCAGTCCTAGTTCAATACTCCAAGCAATGCCCAGCAAGGACTTTTTGCTACTCTTTTACCAGGTTTGTCCGTTCCCCTCAAATGGCCTGTAACTTTTTAGCGTGTGAGTGTTGGGGGAGGGAGGCTTTGAGGGAATTGTGGCTCCCTAGCTGCCGACCAGGGCTCAGCAATCATCCCCATCCCTCCAGCTTAGCCTGCTTCACAGGGTCGTTGTGAGGGGAAACCCAAGAGCTGCGCCTTGAGCTCTTCAGCAGGAAAGAGCTGTCAAGAAGACGCGAGGCGTCCTGGGAACAAAAGGTCGCGGAGGGTTATTTCTCCACGTTTTGTCTTCCACGCGAGGGCGAGTTAAGGAGTCCCTTATGTGAGACACGAAGTGCGCGCGCGGAGGAGCGCGCTCGCGCTGGAATAGGCGCAATCCCGCCTCATGCACAGGCAAAAGCCGCGCGCGAGAGGGAGAAGGTGCCTCCTCAGGACACCGCCGCCGCCGCCGCCGCTCCAGCTCTGGAAGGAGCCGGGAACTCTGCGGCTGCCTCCGCCCCTTCTCGTCAGTCCTCCCTCTCTCCTGCGGAGGGCAGGACGCCTGCGCCGGGGAGGGCGGCGCATTCCGGGCGCCAGGGAGCCGCTGTGGGGAGGCATGAGCGAAGGCGGCGGGCGCTGAGAGTCTCCTCCCTGCCTCGCTCGCTCGCTCGCGCGCTGCAGGGGAGAGGAGGACAAAGAGGGAGCGGGCGAGGGGCCGCCTCCTCCTCCCCGTCGTCGTCGTCGCCGCCGTCGGTGCGGCCGCCATGGGGGAGCGGCTGCGAAGCCAAGCCGGCGTTTCCTCGGCGGCCGCGTCGGCCCCCACCCCCACCTGCTCGCTGCATAATGGGCTGCTGCACAACGGCTTCCACGGGCTGCCCAGCAATGGGGAGGCTCCCGCGCGCTCGCTGCTCTTCCGACAGGACCCGCCGGTGCCCAGCCAGGGCTCGCCGACGAAGAAATGCCGGACGCGCCGGAGGATGGACTCGGGCAAGAAAAACAGGCCACGTAAGTGAGGAATGCGGAGAAGGGCCCGCCTCGGGCTGGGGGGCAGCGCGGCTTGCCTTGCAAGCATGCACGTGCGCATGCATCTGTGCATCTCCAGGCGTGCAGGAGCCCTCTGCATCGCGTGATGCAGCGCAGGCCAGGCTGTTTCAGTCGTGTGGCAAGCAGCCCTGAGTCACCACCATTCGGCCACCTCGGGGCGGGGGGGGGGCTGCCTTGTGAATGAGGCGAGGGCGCTTCTTGGCTGCTGGCTTGCTCACGTGTGTGCTGTCAAATGTGATTGCCCGTGACGAAATCCAAGGCTTGAAGAGCAACGATTTGATTGCTTAGCTGGCTGCAGATAATAATCTCATATACATGCACATATATATGCATATGTATATACTGTGTGTGTATGTATATACACCCACCCACCCATACATACATACATACATACATACAGTATTTTAAGGCAGGAAGGAGGTAAGATTAGAAAGGCTGATTTGCCCTACTAGCGCGCTCGTTATGCCTTTTTCTGCCTTAAAGGACCCAATCGTTCCTTCTCATTGTTTGGTTTTCTCTCCAAAGAGCTCCTCCTGCGCGCGCGCTCCGCCAGCGGCGTGCGGCAGCCTCCTGCTCGAACGCACAACAATCAGTTCATTAAGTACTGTTTCGCTCCGACCAATAGGGCCGCACTCCCGGCGATCACACCCACTGATACCACGTAGGCCGGTCCCGCGGCCGACCAATGAGGAGGCCGGGAGGGAGTGGGCTTGCCTCGGTTTCTACACGGCTGAGTGCAAGTCGCTAAAATGAGAGATTTCTCAATTTACAGCCTGCATAAATGTGACCTTGCTAAAGCGGATGCCGATTGTTGGGGGTGTAAAAGACGCGCAGGCTTGGATTGTCAGCCTCCTGGAAGCCGGCTCTCTGTGCCTTTTAGCAGCTCAAAATGAAGCTTATAATTGATGAGAGGCATTGTAAGTAAATGGCACTGGCAGTTGAACTTCTTTCTCTCTTTGCCTTCCATTAAATTTAGGGAAAGCATTTTAAGAAAAGAGGAAGGTTTTGATTAGGTGGCAGAGTTAAACTCCAGTAGGTGAGACTGTTTTGGATGAGTGGGTTTTAGTTGATAATCAGTTGGCTCTTTTTCACCCCTGTGGTTCTATGCAATTTGTTTCCTTTTTTATTTATAATGCAGAAATAATCTGAGCTCTCTGAGATTCACCTGATCTGCACGCATCTTGGGGCTCATGTATGTGTGTGATTCCCCCCCCCAAAAAAGTGAATAATCAAGAATAATTAGAAATTCATAGCATATTTTGCCCCTAAAGGGGGCCTTGGAAATGACTGAAATGGTGAGATTAATTGCCTGTTCCTAATTTTGTTTACATGGAAGCCAAACCCATTGTTTTGAGTGGGACTTGCTGGTTGGTATGTTTAGGATTAACAGCATTGAGCTGCAATGTAGACTTGTCATTCTTCTGCTTGTTTGTTTGTTTGTTTGTTTTAAGGAAAGCCAACCACCACTCTGGATAACTTGCTGAGCCAGAAAATGTGCACTCATACTCCCATTGAAAACAAATACTCGAGAGTTTATTGTTATCTCATTATGTAGCATCATCGATGCATGATGAGAGAGAGCAGGCTAGTATGAGAGATCAGTTCTATAGCTGGGTAAGAGATAGAAATGATAAAGTAAACCTGAGCACATGGGAATCACATATTCACTGGAGCTGAGGTTTAAATCCTGTTTCACACATGGATTTATTTATTATGGCTGACAGCACAAATACAGAAATTGCATCTCATCTAAAGATGAGTGTTTTGCCACTGACTATTGTGGTATCAGAATTTCATGAGCTGCTTTGGATGAATATCTTACTTCTGTAAATAATGCACAGCCCTACTGTGGTGATTAAGCCTAACTCTTTAAGGTGGAACATACTCATCTTAAAAAAGGCAAAATTTCCAAAGATACTGTTCATTCTGATGCAGGTAAGTTAGTAAGACTACATGGAGTCACTCAAGTGCCAATTGACTTTCCCCCCCTCTGGAGTTGATGGGTCTGTGTCAGTGCCATTTTTTCTATTTCATTTCCTACAGTAATTTAAAAAATAGGAAAAAATATGCCCTACTATCTGGAATACTGTCTGTCTGCAGGTTTACAGAGCTGGCCTACAACATCCTCCCCCTCCCAATTTTGTTTACTATGGGTTGCATCTGACTAAAGTCATGCTCAGAGTAAATTTATTAAAATAAACATTCTTAAGTTAGTCTTTGTTAACTTAAATCCGTTGATTCCAGTGGGTCTACCCTGAGTATGAGTTAGATAGCACCCTGAAGGTGTATGTTTCTTTCTATATATCAAGCAAAACTAAAAAAAGTTTTGCATTGTGAATTTGGTCATTTGATTTCTGTAGATTGTACATGTAATCTTCAAACCTGGCTTGAGTAAGCAAAGGTGAAAGGAAACGTTCTAATTCCCTTTTGTTCAGTTGTTGTTAATATCATGTTTAAACATTGTGTTTAAGAAAAATAGTCAAAGACAATGTTTCATTTCATCTTCAACAAATGCAAAGCGGGATGTTTTTATTTCTCTTTCCTCCTGATTTTAATGTATATATGTGGGGTATATTGTCTGTTTGGTTGTAAATCACTTTGTGTTGTCCTGGGCAAGATAAAGCAACTGACAAATTTAATAAACAAATGAAATAAATATTAGGCCAGTACGTTTGTGCTGATAATGTTAGTTCCAGTTTATACTCAAATGCAAAGGTGTGTTTTTTTTAAAAAAAAAATTGCAAAACAGGTTGCAACTTCTGTTGTTTTACATAGACCTTAAAGATACAATAACATATTATTTTAATACTTTTTTCTGAAGAGAATGGGCAAAAATAATGTAAAATGACAGTACAGAATCTTTACACTGAGATACATTTGGGCCAGCTCGGAAAAAAAGCTCTGGGTGATTCTTCCTGGCCCTCATTAATAAACTAAAATAGAGAGTTGGCACTGAACAGATCTGAGTAGAACATAACAATGAAAAATCCAGTCTTACTGGTTTAATGTGATTATTCAACATTGGCCTGCAAAGGTGCTTGTTAGCTATGTATGTTAAAGGGTGCAATGAAAATTGCATCAGCTGATTTGTGGGAAGGGAACTTTCCCACATGGCACAAAACATTATTTTTTCAGTGTCAAGAAAAAAATCAATCCTGTTATAATGCCAGAGCTATATGGGAATTAAATGTACACTAGTTGAGATCTCTCTTTTTTTGGTAGCAAGCAGCATGGAAACCCAGACCTGTGGAGAAAGAAGGTTACTTGAAATAAATGGAGCTCATGTTGCGTTATGTTGAAACTCTGGTTGGATTCAACAGATATATTCCATTGCATTGTGATGGAACATTCATTACTGGTCTCAAGATGGAAATTGTGGTGATCTCAGGCTGGGTAGCCAGGTGATGTCTATGGGTTGCATCTCTTTAAAGCAGGGGTTGTCAACCTGGTCCCTACCGCCCACTAGTGGTAGGATTCTAGGTGGGCGGTAGGGGGTTCTGTGGCACAAGCTGAATTCTTCCATCGAGCACTGGTGGGTGGTAAGGAAATTTTTACCATCAAGAAAGATGCAGTAGTGGGCAGTAGGTATAAAAAGGTTGACTACCCCTGCTTTAGAGTGTTTATTTTATTCAACCTACTTGTGGTTCAGGGTTCCCTTGTGCAGCAGCTTCTTAGAGAGTGCTCACAGTTCTTCAGTGCATGCCATGGGGTCAGGCATGCATCCCAGTTCTGGAGAAAGAACTCTGAGCTGCCTAGCTTCCTTGCAGAGACTGGTCATAGCCACCTCCTTGGGCAGAGGGAAAAAATAAGAGAAAGAGTTATCCAATAGCAGCAGTGGCAGGTGGTACTGTTGTAGTTCGTTTTGCTTTCTTCTCAAAACTATAACTTCTCAAAAGTTATTTTTTAATCAGACATTCCCTGGATGAGCTGAGCTCTTCTAGCTTGCATGTGCCCAAGGTTCATTGCACAAATTACCTTGAAGGGTGGGGAATATAGAGAGATGCAGATTTGAGTCCAGTGCTTTGAATCAGGGCAGGGCTGACCAGCTCTTTATGCATACGAATAGGCCCATATCTGTTTGTGTATAGAATTGTCCTTGAGTCTATATTCTTCCCTGCCTGCCAGAAAGCACTTTTTCCGGAGTGGCAGTATGCAACTGCTTTTCATGCTTTGTGTACCTTGGCTACCAAAACAAACTCTTAAAAAAAAAAAAAAAAAAAGCCTGTACAGAAACTGGCTGCAAACCAATGCAAATGAAGTAGCCTTATCTGAGGATTCAAGTGTTAATGCTTTTGAATGTTCCCTTTCATGCCCCAGGATTATAATTTAGTTGAGTAGTTCTAGTCAAATAAATGCTGCACGTATTTCCATTTTCTGTGCCCTCCTCACAAAAAAACCAAGAGGGTTTTTCATTGGTGGTGGTGGTGGTGATAATGGTGTTATTACCTATAAAATGCTCAGAAATTCTGCATCTCTGCGGAGAGCAGAGTTGACCGTAAGACTTTCCAGTGCTTCAAACTTATTTCAGTGTGCTGGCAATCATTCGTAAAACCCTAAATAGCCCGGGTCCTGCACACCCAGAAGACTGCCCTCACTCTTATATTTTATTATGATATTAATGATTCTCTTAAATATTCAATCCAGTCCATAGGCTTCCCTTCAACTTTGAAACTACTGTATTTTTTGCTCTATAAGACTCACTTTTTCCCTCCTAAAATGTAAGGGGAAATGTGTGTGCGTCTTATGAAGCGAATGCAGGCTGCGCAGCTATCCCAGAAGCCAGAACAGCAAGAGGGATCGCTGCTTTCGCTGCGCAGCGATCCCTCTTGCTGTTCTGGCTTCTGGGATTCAGAATATTTTTTTTCTTGTTTTCCTCCTCCAAAAACTAGGTGCGTCTTGTGGTCTGGTGCATCTTATAGAGCGAAAAATACAGTATCTTTTTCTAGAGGCTTGAATAAAACCACTGATGGGAAGGAGAATAGTGGGGGGGGGGGGAGGGAAATGGCATTTTGTCGCCCATCCTAAGCCCTCAGAACCCTGATCACATTGCAGAGGGTTGGACTAGATGACCCTTGGAGTCCCTTCCAATGCTACAATCCTGTGATTCCATAAATCCAATCAAATAATTCCTCATTCTAGAAAGCACTTTAACAACCCTAAACTGGACAGTGTTAGGCATTTTTTGTATCGGTGAAGTAGTCTAGGCTTGATTCTAACCTGCATCATGTGTACAGTGGTACCTTGGATTACATACGCTTCAGGTTACATACGTTTCAGGTTACAGACTCCGCTAACCCAGAAATAGTACCTCAGGTTAAGAACTTTGCTTCAGGATGAGAACAGAAATCGTGTGGCGGCGGCGCGGCGGCAGCAGGGGGCCCCATTAGCTAAAGTGGTGCTTCAGGTTAAGAACAGTTTCAGGTTAAGAACGGACCTCTGGAACGAATTAAGTACTTAACCCGAGGTACCACTGTATATGTATGAATGATGCATCTGTATATATATGAGTGATGCAGGGCAGATTAAACATCATAGGCAGAACTGTCATGAAAATGCAAACCCAATGGTGTTCAACAGAGTCCTTGTGTTCTGCTGCAAGTCACCAAATCTGATCAAGAGAACTAGCTTATTGGTGGTGACTGTTATTATTTATTACCCACCTTGAGGTTAGGTGTGTCCTAAGTACTTGTTAGGCAAGTGATTACATCAGGACTGGAGGGGGAAGCTGTGTCATCCCTCACAACCATGTACTTATTGTTGTTATTATTACCCCATTTCTTACCTGCCTTTCACCATAAGACCCCAGAGCAAGTTACAGCAATTTAAAACTATAATATTAAAAACAGCTTAAAACAGATTGCAGTCGCAGGAATAGGGTGAGAGGTGCAGTCTTCCACTTCTGACTTCCTGCACTTCTTGACTGCATGGTAGACGACTTGCAATGTGTTGCAATAACAAATGACCTGGTGTGATCTTATCGTGTGCAGTCTGAACATTAAAGTAATGTGTGATGTGCAGCAGGCTTTGCTTTGTTGTTTGATTCATGTCTGCATGTAAAGATCTAAAAAATAATAATATATGAATGAAAATGTAAGCATGCATTTTCTGGGGCGATAACCTTGTTGCTATGCACAGGGTTTTCCAGCAAGGGAGAAAAAGTCATGAACTTCGTACATAAAGATCTCACCCTTGTAGGCCATCTAGATAATTGCAGAACTACCCATTTCTTGCTCTATACCCTCAATCAGTAAAGTAGATTAGAATTCCCTACTCCAAATCTAGATAGCACACACAGCTTGACTGTTTCCCCCCCTTCCCAATTCTGGACAATTAGTCCAGTTTAAAGTGCACCCGGGAACTGTGTTAAAGGTACTCTCACAGTATCCACAAATGAACTTTCCCCTAGATTGTCCAGCTGTTAGCAGCCATCAAGTTAAGTGATCCTTGTAATCTTTTAGATACCTCCTGTTTGCTTTAGACCTCCTTCCCATTGAGGTGGCAAACATGGGTTTGAGCTGTACCACTTCAAATAGCACGAGGGGCTCACATGATTGAATTGTCCAGAAAAAAGAACTTCCCTGCACATAGGAAGCTAGATGTCAAGAGAAGGCCTTCCAACCTAGCCTAAGCTTATGGAGGGGGGGAATTCCTTTTTTATGTAGGATTCTACCCCCCCATGGGCATACCATCATACATGCCCCCACCCCCAAAAGTATATG
The DNA here is from genome assembly GCF_964106645.2 of Podarcis pityusensis. NCBI lineage: Eukaryota > Metazoa > Chordata > Lepidosauria > Squamata > Lacertidae > Podarcis > Podarcis pityusensis. The sequence continues at coordinate 64,689,115 of NC_138032.1, forward strand.
ACTTTGAGAACTAAGCCACAGTCATATGCTTTTTCTTTGAATGGTTAAGAGCGCCCAGAGTTGGAAGAGAACTTTGAGATCGTCTAATCCAGGCATGGTCAAACTTGGCCCTCCAGATGTTTTGGGACTGCAACTCCCATCATCCCTAGCTGACAGGACCAGTGGTCAGGGATGATGGGAATTGTAGTCCCAAAACATCTGGAGGGCCAAGGTTGGCCATGCCTGGTCTAATCCAGCCCCTGCCTGAATGCAGGATGTGTAATGGAGGCTGCAACTATGTTATCCCATTGAGTCTCTTCTAAATACCTCTTGTCAAATGAGAGCCCATCACTGCCCTTGCGCTTCCCCTCAGACCTTAAACCCTCACAACTGGAGGTTTTGAAACTTTTATTGATGGGCACAAGACGTTGGACATAACATTATGATGGCTGACTGGGAGCAGTTATGGACCACAGGTATGAAATTTACGGCATGTAATGCCTTAAGAGAGAACTTAATGAAAATGATTTATAGGTGGTACATGACACCAGTCAAGCTTGCAAAAATTTACCATTTGCCCAATAATAAATGTTGGAAATGTAAAGAGACTGAAGGTACATTCTTTCACCTTTGGTGGACATGCCCAAGGTTTAAGACATTCTGGGAGATGATTTATAATGAAATGAAAAAGGTACTCAAATATACCTTCCTGAAGAAACCAGAGGCCTTTCTCCTGGGCATGGTCGGCCAATTGGTGCCAAAGAAGGATTGAATTTTTTTTATGTATGCAACAACAGCAGCAAGAATACTTATTGCGAAGTATTGGAAAACACAAGATTTACCCACCCGGGAAGAATGGCAGATGAAGTTGATGGACTATATGGAAATGGCGGAAATGACTGGCAGAATCTGAGATCAGGGAGAAGAATCGGTGGAAGAAGACTGGAAAAAGTTTAAAGATTATTTACAGAAACATTGTAAAATTAATGAATGTTAGAAAAATGTTGGAATGAAGTTATATGGCTTTAGTAGAAATGTTATAAGGAATTAAGTATAAATAGATTAATAGAGCATTAAAGGGAAAAATAAGGTTAGAATGAGTTAAGATAATTATAGGATAGAAAACAGAGGAAGATGGAAAGGAATTGCTGAAACAACTAACAGAAGTGGAATACAAAAAGGGAGGTGTGAGGAGGTCGTGGAAACAAGTGAACGAAAAATAAGACAATGAAATGGTTTTGTTTTTGTTTTATTAGTTTTATGTGTTAGTGTTTTGTAGTGTTTTTGTATTGTATTGCATTGTTTTTTTATTTTTTATTTTTATGTTTTTTCTTTTGCAGTGTTGTGTTTAAATTGTTGGAAAATTAATAAATAAGTTTCATATATATGAAACTTTTATTGATGAAGTCGGTGTAGCATCCCAGTGTGTGTCTACAGGTTACAAGCAGGTAAAACATGACAGAGCAGTAAAATACGTACATGTGTAGGCTTACCTGAGATGTTGATCCGATACTTGGCATGGCCCCCACACTCTTCCTTTTGAAGAGCAAGGTGTGCACAGCTTATTCACATGCTTGATCTCCTGAGCCTCCGGGCTGGGCAAGCAAACAGGAACTCCTCCATAGAGGCTGGGCTAGCATGGCCTGCTCACTAAGGCGCCTCTGCGTCCTTGGGAGATGGAGGTTGTGTTGATATAGCCTACTCATAGTTGGGCTTGAACCCAGGCACTGGAGCCACCGCCGCAGCTGGTGATGTATCACTTGGGGTTTTCGATGCCACGGAGGCAGGCTGCTCTTCTGACAGGGCCCTTCCTCTGAATCCAGATCTCCCAATCCTCTGGGACCTTCCCCTGGGTCAGAATCCTATAATGGCGCCAAGTTATCACCCCCTCCCACCCCACTAGGATTTCCCCTTGTTCAGCCTCTCCTGGCTCCTTCCACTTACTCTCGTCATCCAGCCACCCTCTTCATGATGACAATCACCTCCTGAGGCATCCTGTTTCATTGTGGATCAACCCTTAGCATTCAGAAGTTTTTCCTAACTCTTAGCTGAACTCTGCTGCCTCCTTAATAATTTCCCACCTGTTAGTTCTAGTCTTGCCTTCTGGTGCAGCCCAGAACAAGTTCCCCCTTCTACCTGGCAGTTGTTTTCCATTGTCTAAAAGGTCAAACATATCCAGCTCCTACTGTTGTTCCTCACATAGGTTTTTGAACCCTTTGACATCCTCCTCCTCCTCCTCCTACTTCACCATTCCACAGTTTTATAAAAGCCTTTCCCAGTCGGGCACATTTTTAGATTAGTGGGGAGGGAACTCTGGCCTGCAGATCTATTTAGGGCTGCCCATTTGGCCATTTCAACCAAGCCCTGCCCACCTGTCCGAGATGGAGGAGGTAAGGATTCAGACTACCAGTTGGAGCCAGTTCCCCACTCCTGCATTAGATATTTTGGACTACAACTCCCACCTGCTCCAGCAAGCACTGGCCTGTCAGCTGAGGCTGATGGGAGTTGTAGTTTTTTAAAAAGGCAGGCAGATACTTAGAACTGGGTTGTGCCAGTGCAAGTTCCTATAGCCTGGTTCAACATGAAATAACAACAGTAGTGGACACCTTCTCCCATCTCTCAGGATTTTGTTAAAATAATGAGACTAGGCACAGGAATTGCTAACAAGTTCTTTTGAACAGATGAGAAGTAAAAAGAAGCAATCCCAAACAATGCAAGGAATAATGGTGGTATGATAATTTTAGATAATATAAAATATTCAGCGATTTCTTTTAAAAGACAGTTGTACAGTGCTAACATTTTAATTGGATTTGTTAATAATGGGTGTGTGACGATTCAGTGAGAAGTTGCCAAGGGTGTGGGGTGGGGTGTAACTTCTCCAATGCCATGGGAATTTCACAGCATTAAAGGCATCTTTTAAATCTTATTTTCAATCCTAAAGGAAGGATGCTCTTAAAAAACAACAACCAACAACAATTCCAAACCCAGGAAAACTAATAATCTTAGGATATTCAGGTGCTATCCACAAGCTGAAACCTGTGACTTGTCATGTTACAGTTATTGTAATGAAATAAATATTAACCAGTGTGGTACAGTAAGCATATGGTATTGGCCTGGGGTTCAGTTTCCATTTGGCCACAAAACTCAGCCTAGCCTATGTTTATGATTGTTGCTCCCTGATTTCCTGCGAGATGGGAAGACAGTAGAAATATAAATAGGATAAAATAATGGTAGTAAGCCAGAATGTCTGGAATCAGAATGGGTTTTATCAGTTTAATGTCTATTACGTATATGAGAGAAGACGTTAAACCCAAATAGATCTATGTACTCTGTTCCCAACGAAATTGTTGCTGGAAGAAATAGAATTGTCTTTCAGAAAGCTTTTGGCCTGTCTTCTTCAATGTGTGCCCCCAAAGGCCTTGCTTGGAGAGTAGGTCAGGATGAGCTAATCCAGTGTGGCAATGGATATATACACATGGCACATGGGAATACATAGCACGTCAGGAGCTGCAACCCTCCAACAGTTTGACTTCACCCCCGAAGGCGCACTCTTCCATCGCCTCCAAGACAGATGGATGCCAACAAGCAATTAACATAACTGCAATACCACCGTCCAGTGTCTTGTTTGTGTACTATAATTTCTCTGCTGCCCTCATGTGGATTTTAAAGCTTGCGTGCCCTTGATAGGTCAGTCATATGATTTCCTCTCTGCAGTTCAAATTCCTTTGTGTTGGATTAATGGCTTGCAAGTAGTGTAGGAATTAATACGACTCCTAACACCGGGGGCCTGCAAGTTGTTTGTGCTGACACCGGCAAGCAAACTGAAATGTGCTTTAGGTGATAGATGGTGAAAGAGGGAAATCGAAATCCTTTTCTCTCTTTGTCTGCCCCCAAATGGAAGAGAAGAGGCAGCTACTCTTTACACAGAACATAAAACAAGCCCACTGTCAAGAACGGACTGAGTAAGCTCTCAGGATCTCTTTGCTTGCTCTTAAAAATTGAGAAGAGTGGAAACCCAGGTCAAAATACACTTGCGTTTCTGTTTGTAGCAAGATGTATGTACTTCCCAACAATGGGAGAATCCCTCTTCCTCTTTTGCAAAGGGAAGAGGAACTGCAAGACACTGAAAGGGCTCAGGTGGGTTCAACTCGTAGCATCTCCAGGAAGGGCCCCCTGCCAGAAACCCTGGAGAGTCGCTGCCTGTCAGTGTAGACAATACTGAGCTGCATGGATCAATGGTCTGACTCAAGGCATCTTCCTGTGTTCAGACAGGTTCCATTTGCGCAGCTTATGCATGAGGTCAGGTCATTGTAGCCATAAGCTATGATCCAGAGAGAGAGAGCGCACCTACTGTGTCTGCACAGGCTGTAGCTTGATGCAAAGTTTGCATTGGCACAACTGGATGTCATTTATTTACACTGTTCACTTTCCTCCCCTCTTGCGTGTCTCAGTAAACAGAAGCTGTGTTTTGAAATTTCCCTGAATTTAAAGTTCACCGTACAGGAATGGTGGAGTAGCACTGAAGTGCAGGTGTAGACTGTGCCAGGCTCCAGGTGGTAAGGACAGGCCTTCCAATCAATGGTGGCCATGGATTTGTATAGATTCAAGTATAGCTTTAAGCTTTCTCATCAGTAGATGAGACTAACTTATGCTGGCTCTGCATTTTCATTTTGGTGAACACCTGTTGCCAGAGGAACTCTTTCGCTGTGGTGCAAATGGGCAAGTTCCTTTAATTTGCCATCCACAAATAATTAAGTCGATAGAGCGAGTGTGAATTTACCTGTAATTAGAGTTCTTGGTTGCTTAAAAACCAGGATTTGTGTAAGTCTGTAATGGGATTAGTGTTATGAGCTTCAGTGCACCATAGTGCAATACGATGTGAGCTTTTGCAGCGTTTAATCTAGATAATCTAAAATATTATCCTGTTGGCGCTGGCCGCAAGCCTTCTGGAGTTTTATGAAAATGACATTGTAAGTAACAACTCCCCCGCCCCCCAAAGAAGTTACCAGCCTGTTGGGGACTGACTGAAAAAATGCATTTGTATGCTGGGTGCTGGAGAGAGGGCAGCTCATTCTGCTTCTATCCTGTGTGTGGAGATGTCACTTGCCTGGGTGACTCACTTGTTTGGGTATAATTTCATGCACCTGCCTGCTTCCAGTCCTTGGTTGCCGATGGGTACCAGGCTAGTACTTAAATACAAGGGTGTCTTTAAAAGTAGGATCTTTGATGTTGCACCAGGTAACTGCAGAAACATATACTGACAGTATTCCCTGGTGGTTTATAGATTAGTCTCCTATCGGGCAGACTTTGGCATGCACTGTGCTGGGGTGCTTTCCCCCCAGATACAACAACTTTAACAACAGAGTACATTTTAGTGTGTGAGAGAGCAGGGAGTTAGTTTTGTGTAAATGTTGTAGAACTTCAAATATTACTTGTTGCTGCAGCCAGGTCAAGCTATGAGGCATCATTCTATCATTCTTTCATTCTTTCGCTGGTCTGTAGTACACGTCCTTTGTGAGCGGATATGAGTTGTGCACTGGCTTTGGATAGAGGAAATCTGGTGTTATCAGGGGGTAGGCAATAATGGAAAGTCAAGTATGTGTATTCCTAGCATTATGAACAACCTGTCGTTGGAAGCTACTAAACAAACACACCTTGATGTGTGTGTTAAGAGATCATAGCGCAGATTCTGTTCAACACAAATATGGCTTAATCTTCAGCCTTTATGTAGTACAGCTGAAGTCGTCGTCTTTTTTAAAAAAAATTACGGGGATCAATATTTAGAGTGTGAAATAATCTGGCTCCTGTTTTTGCTTGTTTGTAGAAATGCCAGTCAGAAGCTGATTACTTGGAAATGGGATCACTATGATGGCAAATTCTCTTTATGGTATTTGAAGTGCAATAAATAAATTTTGGGATATATTACCCGGTAAATAAGAGAACATTTCTGCCAGCGTAGCTTCTCTGTCATGCAAGTTTGTCATCTTAGGCTGACAAATCCATCTGGTGAGGGTGTAACTATGATTTTGTGTTGCAATGGGAGGGAAGGCTTTGCAGAAACCTCCCATTAGTTGACAGATTCTTTTGTGTATTAGACTAGTAGAATTGAAAAGGAAATCTGTATGGCAGAGGTTTTCAACCTTTTTGAATCCATGGCTTCCTTGGCCAACTACAGTCTTACTGCGGCACCCCCGTGGGGCTTAGGAGCCCAGTTATGTCACCCCTTGCCTGCAGAGCTGGCGGCCTCTCACCCTTTTTCGAACACCCTACCTTGTTGAGGGTTCCCTCAGCCTCCTCTTCTCTCTCCTTGGGAGTCCTCTGGGCAGCTTCTGTCTCTGGTCTCTGAGCTGCCCCCACCCCAAAGAAGAGGTTCCTCTCAAAAGCACCATTCGCCTGCGGAGCTTATAGCCAGGGCTGCTGCAATAAACAGCTGTGCAAGCAGGCACCCCAGGTTGCCATGGTACAGTGGTTGAAAACTACTGCTGTACGGTAAGAAAATTAGACATGCAAAAGGATGAGGTGTTTAGCTTTTTTAACTGTGAAGTGAAACAGGTTTGGAAGCAACAAAATCTTTTTGTGAACTGTGTGTGTTTGTGGGTGTAGAAGAGCCCTATTCAAAGTTTTCCTCTTACGTACATAATGTTCTTTATCTCTTAAGGGCTAGAAATTAAAACTTCTATAAAATGGACCTTGAGATGCTCTGGGAATATGAATGAAAGACCTTAAATCCTCAGGGCAACATTACAAACAAGAAGGGAAAACTCATAATAACAATTCGTAATAAATGTAAGGTTTCATAAAAGGCTGTGGGGAACCATTAACTTGCAATCCTCTGCATGCTTATGTAAGACGAAGCCCCATTAAATTCAGTGGGACTTGCTTCTGAGTACTCATAGGATCAGGTTTTTGGGTTAACATGTATACTATACTAACACTACCTTTCAGTCATAAGGGTACTATCAGTAAGAGCTTAAACATTAGGCTTCTCCTCTAAATTGCCAGAAACGCAGAATGAAAATCCAAAACCAGAAGCTGTGCAGTCTCCAGAAGCTGATTGGACTGAACAACACCCACTGTTTGAATATTATGACAGCAACTATTTGTAGCATGGTTAGTGTTTTGCCTGCTCACCAGTAGGCATTTAGAATCTGAGGGAGCCTTCTAGGAATTTAAAGCACCCTTCCCACTATTATAAAATTGACTATGCCTCTTTCTATGGTCAGCCTTGTCCTAGCAACACAATGTAAATACAGATGAAAATAATTATTTTAATGAAGGGTTTGGGGAAATGTCTAGGTATCTCTGTTAATTGTATTTGGATTTCTTTTATCTGCCTTAGCTCAAGACTGCAAGGTTGATTCCGGTACATCTTTATCTCTTTTTATCTACACAACAGGTTAGATTTATCCAAGAGTGGGTGACATGTCCAGAAAAAGTATAGGAATGGGAGATGGAGGGGAATAGAAATACCTTGGCTACAGCACCGGCTGGGTTTGTTTCTCTTTGAGATTTCTTCATCCTTTGATTTGCAATTAATTGTGTAAACCGAATATATTTAGGTTTTTTAGGCTGCCCATTTGGAGGTTTCAGAGAGAGTGCTATTGGTTCTTAAGCCCTCCATAATGGCTAGCTAAAAATTAAACTTGAGAATGTTAGTCCACTCCTGCCCCCCCCCAAAAACCCAGTCACTGGAAGAAGGGACAACATTCTGCTCTTTTCTTCAAATTTGTGCAGAATAGTTGCATTTTTCACTCACAAGAGAAAGTTAAGAATATCTTGTTGCCCCAACTGCTTTGCTATTCCAGACTGAGTTAAATGTAGCCTTGTATGCCACATGGAAAGCACATCCCTGTGTCAGTAGTCCATGCTTTGCAGCAGCAGTATCACTTAAAGGGCTCTTAATGCCCCCCCCCGCCCTATCTGGTGCCTGTAGTATCTGCACGTCAGTATAGTTCTCTCCCAGAATATACAATGACATTGCAATGCTGCGTGCAGCCTATAGATGAGTGGCCTTCTGCCTACTCAGTAGTCAATCCCATTGAAATAGAATCCTAGGCATGTGTACTTCAAAGCAGTGTTAGAAACTGAGATATGAAAGCTAGGATCTAAACGGCACCTTAAGCATGGTTATGGGTGTAACAGTGTCTAGGCACACTTTTCTTATAACAAGAATACAAAGCTGAAAATGAATGAACTGCAGCTAAAATATTATGTTCATTTTTTACATGGTCTAGTAGTCCTTCCCCTGACCACCCCCTTGACATTCTTAAGAGGGCCTCTTCTCCAGTCTTCAGAGAGTGGCTGGAAGTGGGGAGGCAGAAAAGGTCCTCCTTTCCTTCCACTGCAGTTTTAAACTGAAATCCTAGGGCTCAGTACTGTGCCCGGAATTCAGAAGCTGATCGCGCTAAAGAAATTCCCTTTTGCAAAATGCGCCTAGAACAATGGGAGCTTCGAACACTGCTTCAAAGTAAATCCCACTGAATTCAGTAGGATGTACTCCCAGGATTGTAGCCCTTAATGTTATAATTGATGTGTGGAGCGTGAACATGGGCTTGTGGTGGTTTGGGGGCAGCCTCGACACAGAAAATGGATTGTTCAAATTGACTTTCTGTTTAAATGTTTGCCAGTAGCAAATAAATAAATGAAGCTTATTTCAACGACGATGCATAAGTAACACAGAGGATAAATTATGTAAACAGCCCGTATGTTTCTGGTGGCATCTTATCCTTTGACGGGAGGCTGTTTTCCATCTGTTTCCTTGTTCAGTTTGGAGCAACTGGTTGGGGCAGGCATGTTCCTAACACCCCCTGTAGCACTTGTGTCAGTTCCAAAAATAGAACCAGAGGAACTATTTTGGGAGCGTTGTTTCCCCAAAGGAGGGAGACAGGGAAAGCGATTGGCCAGAAAGTGTTCTTCCCTTCCCTTTTTATCCTGGCTCATTCTATTCAGTAATTCTAAGAATCAACCATAATAACATACTGTATACCTGCTGTGTGTAGATCCAGATTTGAGGAGGTGTTTGTAATAAGAAATACGTAATTCTACATTTGTGCGCTGTTCCTTTGAGTGTGAACGTAAGGCTTAATAATAGGCATGGGTAAACAATTCCATGGGCAGTGAGGGTGGTGTTGGCAGTGCCGCTTTTTAAAAGTAGAATAGTGAGTGGGTTGCATCCTAGAACATAGATATCTGCTTGCTCTTTCTTCCTCGCACAAAGTATTCCTGCTGCTTTGCCTCCATCCGCCCCAGCATTGTAGAAACCTGTGCAGGTTATCATTAAGACGGAAGTTGCTATGGGAAATAGGGCTGGGAGGTGATTGCTTTTCACTGCTCTGTTTTCCATCTATGTCAGGAAATACCTGTATGCTTAGTATTGTGAATGTGCCTGGCACAACAGGGTAACATTAATTAAAAAAGGACAAGTCTCTGTCCTAAGTTGCTTACAGTCTAAATTTTAATGAAGCTGGGCAGAGATGATAGAGTAAAATAAACAATGGGAGAAAATATTCAGAACTTGCTGATTCAACTCTTGGAAAAGTGGTGGTGGTGGTTGTTTTTGCAGCCAACTGGGGGTTGAGGTTAGGGGTTAGGAGAATGCATATTTGTGACTGAGCTTACTGGTTCTAAATTCTGAACTACCATGGTAATAAACAATTCAGTGATTTTGCATGCTAAATATGCATATCAGGCTCAGAGAGAGAGAATTATGATTTTAACTGTCTTGATACGGTTGTTTTGAAGAGGTACTAAATAAGTAACCAAAATATGATTTGTGCTTTGCTGCTTATTATTGAGTTATATCCAAGAGAGGACCTTTAAACTTTCTGTGGGACTCTTGCCCTGCTGGAATCCCTTTGCCCCCACCCCCTTCTGAAATGGCATCCTAGGCCACCTGAAACTTCACTTAAAACACACGAACAAAAGCTTTCAGATACATGGGCATGAATATCACTTTCCAATCAGCGCCACGTTTCTAAGCTTAATGGCTTTGTTACCCTTAACGTCCCACCTTTAGAAATACTTTAAGAATGCTCACATTAATTCTTCTTTTTGTCTCCCTTCTATTCCTGCCCCTTCTCCAGCGTTCCCCTGGTTTGGCATGGATATTGGTGGGACGCTTGTGAAACTGGTCTACTTTGAACCAAAGGACATTACCGCTGAAGAGGAACAGGAGGAGGTGGAAAACCTGAAAAGCATCAGGAAGTACTTGACTTCCAATACAGCCTACGGTAAAACTGGGATTCGAGATGTCCACCTCGAACTGAAAAACTTGACTATGTGTGGGCGGAAAGGGAACCTTCATTTCATCCGTTTTCCAAGCTGTGCTATGCACAGGTTCATACAGATGGGTAGTGAAAAGAACTTCTCAAGCTTGCACACCACGCTTTGTGCCACGGGAGGCGGAGCTTACAAGTTTGAAGAAGACTTTCGAACGGTATGTTTTGTTTGCACAATGTCTTGGTTTAAGGAGCTCTTTCCTACCCCTTTCCTGGTGCTGCCAGATCAAATACAGGGGGTGTGTTTGTGTCAGTCAGACCTTAGGACGTCATTGTTTATTTTTGTCACTCCAAGCCAGCAAACCTGCCTTTAAGCTTCAATAAGTGCTAACTGAGGAGAATTAACTACAAGTGCTAACTACTGTCTGTGTCTCTGGGGGAGAGAGAGAAAGGAGGCACAGGGGTGGCAATATTTGTTATGCCGTGTTAACACACATCACGCTCAGAATTTTCTCCTTATATCTATTATTTTTATCAGTTTTAAGCCTAAATGCAGGAAAGCACAGCTTCGACTCAGCATGCCACACAGCCTCAAACTGTGCATTGTAGACGGAGTCTGTCCACAAATCAAGTTCCTGGTTTTTTGTTAGCAGGCATTGGTGTTCCATTGGGTCAGGTTGACCGTTCCTTGTTGGTGTTTTTGTGAGCATGGAAGTTGTATAGCTACCTCATGATCGGGGAAATGGCTATAGTGTGCTGCTATCTGCAGCTTTGTACACAATCAGATTATGGGGAGTAACTGAATGCATTTTGCAGGTATTCCTCAATATGTGGTTGCTGTATGTATGTAAAAGATGTGAGGGCAGGGCCGATAGGTTACCACTGAATTATAGGATTACACATCCATGCTTTTTAAGGAAAACTGGCCGCTTGAATGAGTGGTTAAGAGAGAGCTCAGTGAACTGGTTTTCTGAATCACTTCAAGAAACCATACGTAACTGATGGTGCTACTGCTCTCCTTTCCTCCAAACATGGCTGCCTGCTCAGGTGAGCTGTAGTTGTAGAACTGTAGGCATGACTTTTAATTTAAAAGAGAGACAGAAAACACTGCTGGACTGCAGGTTGACTAAAAAAAAAAAGTTTCTGATTTAAATAGCTGTATGGAGATCTTGCATTGGGAGCTCTGGTATTTTCTGAAGATTAGCAGGAGTTGCAGATCCATAAATTTTGCAGAACTTTCTTTTCTGGCTGCTTCCAAAACTTTGCCTGAAGTCAGGAAGTCCTGTAAAAAGATGCCCAAACCCCCAATGTAATTTTTCTTTTGAGTGATACCAGCTGCTCCCATAGGCACAGTAATTACCGTATTTTTCACTCTATAGGACACACCCGACCATAGGACGCACCCTGTTTTAGAGGGGGAGAACAAGAAAAAAAAATTCTCCCCCTCTCTGCTCAGCGCCCCTTCAGTGAAGTGGCAGGAGAAATGGAGCCCCTTCCATTTCTCCTCCCACTTCGCTGAAGGGGCGCTGCACAGCTCTCCCTCTCTGCTGAAGCCAGGAGAGTATTGCTCTCCCGGCTTCAGCAAAAGGAACCCAAAGCCTTTGGAGCGCAGCGCGAGTCCCGCTGTGCTCCAAAGGCTTCAGGCTGCTATCCCTGAACCCCTCTCGCTCTCCAGGCTTCAGCAAAAGCAACGCGAAGCCTCCGGAGCGCGGAGGGAGCGCTCCCTCTGCGCTTCAGAGGCTTCGTGTTGCTATTGCTGAAGCCAAGGAGCCTGCATTCGCTCCATAGGACGCATACACATTTCCCCTTAATTTTTGTGTGTCCTATAGAGCGAAAAATACGGTACTTCCTTGGCTTGCTTTTCTTATTTAAAAGTACAAGAGAAGCATTTGTTTTTCAAAATCACACAACCCCTGAACAGATTCCACTAAGAATTCAGGCAGGTCTGTGTCAACTTACAATTCTCAGAATGTTTACGGTGTTTGCTGCTGTCCTGAGGCAATGGGTGAGGCAAGGTAAGTAAGACGATACTCTTTCTGTATTGCTTTCTGTGGGTGAGCATGCTGCTGAGGATTATGTAACACATGCACACACGTTCTTTTGTTTTTCACCTTATGGCCCCTTAATTCTAGAAGAGAGGTGGGAACGATTATTCTCAGCCATCTTTTGAAATGTCAGTTAAAACCCCCACCCAACACAATTTTCAGAGCATGCATTATATCCAAACAACTGATGTTCCACTGCTAAGGGTTTCAGATTGTACGTATTTCACTAACGAATGGATCCCTGCAGGGAAGGGATGGTAACAGAGCTGTTTCAACACTGTAACAGAAGCAGCTGATATTTCCAGTCCTGTGATGGACTACAGTTTCAGTTATACACCCTTCATTCATTATGCAAAACTCAATTATGTTGCCTGTGTGGTTGTAGAGGGTTGACTAAGAAAACAGACCAGTTCTTGGTACGTGTGTGTGTGTGTGTGTGTGTTTTTGTTTTCATGGTAAAAACTAGTCCTCTTTCCCTACCACCCACAACTATAATGACTAATGGGAACTTCAGTGCAAAGGTGGATTTTTAATTAGGCTCGACTTTTGTGTGGTGTTTTATATTCAACTGCACAAATTTTGTTCAACCTGAGGGATTGGCAACCGTTGGCCAGGGAGCTCAAACCCAGGGTGTGTAATTCAGTGGAGTATTTGCTCTTCACTGTGTGCATCTCACGGCTGCAGATTTGGTACCTGAGTAAAGTAAGGGGATCAGCACCAGAGGTTTGCAAGGGGAGAGCATATCCCCAGGGTGTTGGTATTCACACTGGAGCAGAGGTGTTCAACCTTTGTGAGCCCACGGCTTCCTTGACCAACTGCATTCTTTCTGCAGTTCCTCTGTGGGGAAACATGCTGTGAACCTCAGAAGCCCAAAGAGCTGGCAGCTATATGGCACATGGTTCGAAAACCTCTTCACTAGAGAGAAGGCCTTTTTTTCTGTGAGGCTGTGGACAAAGGCCATGTTGCCTGTCACTCAAATTTGAAAGGTCCCGTTTGTTTTAAAGTTGCTATTAGGCTGGACTTTGCTGCATAGCTGGATTCTGGCTTTATAATTGCACTTTAAAGCTGGCAACATACATTGTTATGGGAACTGAAAATATTTGAGGGCAATATTCTTCTCATAAGTTACAAAAGCATTTTGTTTGACTCATCTCTTGGAAAACAGTTTGTGTAGGCTTTGGGGACAGTATTAAAAACCTATTTGATTTCAGGTGAAAGTGGGATGGGTAGATCCTTCTTTCGAAACCACTTAAGATTTCCTTTAAAAAACCCAGCAACCATGGTCTGTGAGTATCGCAGTGTCTTCAAGGAGAGAAAAACAACAACCCCCGAACCTCGAAATGCACAACATGGCTTGACCTTGTGATGTGCTTGTTTTCATTCTGATGGCCAACCTGCTTGCTTGATTATGAACTTCCTGTGCAAATACTTCTTAATTACTTTAGTGATGACCCATTGTGCAACTCAAACAGTACAAAGTACTTCAGCAGGGCCTTTTGACTCTTCCATTAGGTTTCTTAACACTGTATCAACAAGTGTTCATTTATTAACTTCTCTTCCAGATTGCTGACCTCCAGCTTCATAAGCTAGATGAGTTGGACTGCTTGATCCAGGGCCTGCTCTATGTGGATTCTGTCGGTTTCAACGGCCACCCGGAGTGCTATTATTTTGAAAACCCCGCAGATCCTGAACGGTGTCAGAAAAAGCCTTACTGCCTTGATAATCCTTTTCCTATGTTGCTGGTTAACATAGGCTCTGGGGTCAGCATCTTAGCTGTGTATTCCAAGGACAACTATAAGAGAGTTACGGGGACCAGGTGAATATACTATCTGCAGGAAACAGCTCTTGCTAAAAGAAAATAACCTGTCTAGATTTGAGATTCTGAAGTATTTTATTATTTTTACAGAGGGCCTCCTGAAGTCAGGTTAATGCTATCTAAGCCTCCTCAAGCATATGTGAGGCAGAAAAATAAATAAAATGCCCCTGAGCTGAGGTGTCAGAGCTAAGAGACACCATGGCGCAGCCTGTGATTTGAATTCACCTTCTTCCTCAGAGCTACTGAACCACACTGTATGGATCTGAGACAAAAGCAGACTTCCCCACTTAATTGCACAGGACTTTTAGCCAACATATTTGAGCAGAATGTTCTTAAAAGATCTGCAACTGTTTGCAGGTGTGATATCAACAACTTATTGCTTTAGCTTAGCTTGAAAATCAGATTCTTGATAAGTATTATCTTCACACATGGTGTCTACACAGGCATTTTCTTCTAGAAATCAGGTACTGCTCCTATCTTCCTTCCTGCAAGTCTGACAATAGATTGATTCACACAGAATGATAAGGCATGGTCAATGGCTTATCAGGATTTGAACAGGATGCTGGTGTCAACTGTTTGATCCTTCCTGCTTCACTCCTCCCCTGGTACCAGCAATAAGCTGTGAAACACGGCTTGTCATTGTGGTTTCTCCTTAAATCACCGTTGCTTGCCAACGTGAAGCTGTGACGTCTTGTTGGCTTTCTGAACATGTTTTTGGGGAGCCAGTGGGAGACACAATCCCAGATTTTGACATAGTGACAAATCAAGGCTTTATGGCTTGTTACTCCTGCTCTGACCAGGGGAGCCATGTCTGATTATGTTTGAACAGACCACAGTCTTCAGATTACAACCAGATGCATCATACCTTAAGCTATCAAGATGCAGTTCCTCCACCACCCTTTAACCAGTGCATCATTGCGAAGTTTCAATCTGAGGGGCTTTCTTGAAGAAAGGAATTTGAAGCTTGCCCAGAGAACAGGCTATTTAGGAATCCAGACGGTTGTTACTAACTATTATTATTTATTAAAGTTGTTAGTTGCTTTGAAAAAACCCAAACAAAAGTAACTCAGTGTGACTTACAACAATAAACAAATAACACATACAGCAAAACCAGCATAAAACAAAACAGGAAAACCTGCAAGTTGCAAGTTGGCTGAAATGAGTCTTCTCTTCTTCCTAGTCTCGGTGGTGGTACATTCCTGGGCCTGTGTTGTTTGCTGACTGGCTGTGAGACTTTTGAAGAAGCTCTGGAAATGGCAGCTAAAGGGGACAGTACCAATGTTGATAAGCTGGTGAAGGATATTTATGGAGGAGACTATGAACGGTTTGGTCTTCAAGGATCTGCTGTAGCATCAAGGTAAATATCAACTGGTCACATATAAATTGAGTTATTGCAGATTATGGGAGATTACTTAGATCAGTGTTTCCCAAATTTGGTTCTCCAGCTGTTTTTGCACTGCAACTCCCATCATCCCTGACCACTGGTTCTGCTAGCTAGGGATAATGGGAGTTGTAGTCCAAAAACAGCTGGAGAGCCAAGTTTGAGAAATCTGGATTTAGATATTGAGAGCCTAACAACATGTTGCATGCAACCAAACCTGAGTAGGTAGCTATTTTGTTCTTCAGGAAAAGCTGCTTCAGGAGGGACAGTTAGGAGTAGAAAGAAGTGTGTGTGTTTTGCGTAGTAACCATTTCCTTACCTGCTGCTTTTCTCTTCCAAATTGTCCCTGCTAAACTTTTTTCCTGCACATTTGAAATACCACGAGGGTGGGGGGAGAGGCAGATCACTGGGGGTTAATTTGGAGTGAATAAGAGGTTTTGTGGAAAAGGTTTTGCATACGTTCTGCATCAAATTGGACCCTCCCAAAACAGTTTTCCTGAAAATAAACTTTGGTTGCCTGTGTTTGTATTTAAAATTATAGCTGGGCCTCCATGTGTAATGCTTATGTGGGTATAATTAATTATGTGTACTGCTTAGGACCCTAGTTTGATTAATTTCAGCTCACTTGTATCATATCGCTTTGCTTTCAGGATGCATTGCTTGTACATTAATCTTGCCTTGAAAGGAATTTTTTCCTTCCTCAATATCCAACAGCTTCTCTGTGTATTTCATACCAAAATTAATAGCCTTTAAAGCAGGGGTGGCAAACTTCCACCTGCCCACCTGCCCCCATGTGTGATGACAGGTGTGGCACAGGTAGAGAGGCGGTTGGATTGGCTGCTTGACTGTGTTCCCCATGGGGAAATTGATCATGCAGTGGATCACTGCAGAAAACAGGGTTGCACTTACTGTCTGTCAGCTGAGAGGCGAGGAGTTCAGCCCTACTGAATTGGCCGCATGACTTGAGTTCTCCATGTGGAATGCGCTCACGCACCGATCCCTGCAGAAAGCACCTTTGTCAGCCGTTTGCTGAGTGTAGGGCTGTCAGAGGCCCTTGCACCATGGTTCCCAAGTACCTGACAACCCGCTGACTGTCAGGCAATTGGGAAGCGCTGCACAAGTGATGTTGTCAGGTGAGCAAGACAACCCATGCCAGCCATATGATGTAAAGTTGTCTGCTTACCTGTCAAAGTTGGCCCGCAGGCGTTGCAAGACTCTGTTATTTAGGAGAATTGCTTACTACTAAGTATCCACAATGTTTAAAAAAATGGTAAAAGCTTTCAATATGAAATGCAGCAATTTTGTAAGAAGGTGGTGCTAGCTCACTAAAGTTAGTTGACGTCCTCTGGGTCT
Organism: Podarcis pityusensis; assembly: GCF_964106645.2. Taxonomy (NCBI): domain Eukaryota; kingdom Metazoa; phylum Chordata; class Lepidosauria; order Squamata; family Lacertidae; genus Podarcis; species Podarcis pityusensis. The sequence continues at coordinate 64,705,906 of NC_138032.1, forward strand.
GTGTGCGTGTCTTGCATCCTGCAATGGTGACGCCTGTTTGTCCCGGGCAAACTACTGAAAAACGTATTTTTTAGAAACCTTGGCCTTTATGAAAAATGTAAGAAAGATCATATCCTCTAGTATTATCACGCAGCTTCGGCAACATGATGAGCAAAGAAAAGCGAGATTCCATCAGTAAAGAGGACCTAGCAAGAGCGACCTTAGTTACCATCACCAATAACATCGGCTCCATCGCTCGGATGTGTGCTCTGAATGAGGTAAGAACATGCTGATTAGCAAGCTTTGGAAAGCTGCTGTTGTGCTACTGTGTTACTTTGATCTCTGGTTTTGCATTAGTTAAATACCGAAGAACATTTTTTTACAGTGCACACCATGCTCTCATGTGAAACTTTGACAGTACGATCCACAGAGTTTTCTTTTCAATGGCTAAAACGAACAGAATGACAGTGCCTCTTCATTCATACACAGTGCTTGACGTCTCCTGGTGTATTCTTATAGTTGAGCACCAGCAATGGAATCCCACCTCTGTGCAAAGCCTGCTTCTCAGCTTTGTCCTCTTAGACCACAAATATTAACAGTGTAACTGTGTGAACTGATGTGGTGGTGAATGAGGCTGGTAGTGAATACTACTTTGTACTCTGATAGGGCCTTTGTGTGAAATTCTTCCTGAATGTTTGCTGTCGAATTGGTTGTCATTCATTCAAGCATTCTGGATTTTTAAAATTTCTTTTGGGCTACCGTCTGGAGAATCCTGTAGCGTCCAGAAACATCTCTGCATTCTTTTTAAGGTCAACCCACAAGAGCTTCCAGTCATATTCATATGCCTGGTGGAACCTGGTTTGATAGTGGTGTTGACTATGGCATGGCACCTTTGAAGGTGTGCATTTGTTAACTTGACACCTGCAAGTTGGCGCCAGTGCAGTGCAGAGCTAGGAAGAGCATCACGGTTCAGCAGTGACGCTCAGTGGTGGCTTTCGGCAAGTCAACACCTGTAGTTGTGAAGCCAATACCTCTTGCCAAGGGCATCCTTCAGCCATTGAAGCAGCAGCTGCTCCAGTGTTTGCTTTCTTGTTCTCTACCCATTTTCCCCCCCTTTTGTGTTGTTTCTAGTAGACTTATGAGTCTGCAGGCAGGGACAGTCTTATCTATCTATAGTTAACATTTAATGTAAGCTCCATATTTTACCTCCTGTTCATTTAATGGGTGCGTCACTTGTTGAGGCAGGTAAACTCACAACAATGGAATACTCCGTTGCACATAAAAATAAAAATAATAAAAATAAAAATAATTTTATTATTTATACCCCACCCATCTGACTGGGTTGCCCCAGCCATTCTGGGCTGCTTCCAGCATATAAAAAAAACATTAAACAATAAAGCTTCCCAATACAGGGCTGCCTTCAGATATCTTCTAAAGGTTGTATAGTTACTTATCTCCTTGACATCTGACGGGAGGGCGTTCCACAGGGCGGGCGCCACTACTGAGAAGGCCCTCTGCCTGGTGCCCTGTAGCTTCTCTTCTTGCAGTAAGGAAGAGAGAGAGAAGGAAAAGACACAGGTTCACTCTTTTGACAACAGCCACGTGTCTGCCATAACTTTGGGGCATTTGGTGGAGTTGCAGAAGTCTAATATATAACAAACCCAGCAAATCCAGTACATACGAATCAATTTGTTAATTGCTTCAGTGTTGGCGACTGAGAACGTCTTTCAGTATTCCTGAATGATAAGAAACCTTTCGTATCGAAGTATTGTTAGAAGCTTCTCGGGGAAACAAGTAGTCTTTCTCTTTGCTTTCAGCTTCTTTACAGTGTTGCCTTGTGGCATGGAGTTCAAGCAGCATTGTACAGGGCTATCAAAGCATAGAGAGTTAGCTGCAGTGAGCAACACAGGGTATATTTAAAATGAAGAGACTGATCGCCACTTGTAGCCTGACATACTTGGTTTTGGAAGAGGATGATGGTGATTTGCTTGTGAAAGCATGAATATCATGAAGGAACTTGTGATACGATACAAATATGAATAGATGGGATTGCACAGATTCAGATAAACTGTTACTGTGAAATTGCTATTATTTTGCTACGTTATGAAATTGTTGCTATGTTATTGTTTTGCTGTGTTATTATGAAACAGTTTTTGTGGTGATTGTTTGAAATGCATCCCTGTTGCTTTGTTGTAAGCCACTTTGAGCATGATATGTGTGCGGAAAAGCGGCATACAAATAAAGGAATGAGTTAATGAATTATATTTGACAGGGGGAAAAAGGATTTTAGGGATCTTTGCTTGCTTCTGCATCCCAGTTGTCTTCTGAACCCAGCAACATTTTTGCAAAGGTCTGGAGTTCGTTAATCTATGGCTCATTTCGAATGTTCTTCCAAACCGTTATTGCTACCTTAACAGAGATGTGAATCTGGGAAGCTTGCCTAATACAAAGCCAAACTTCTGTGCCTCTGTTAGTTGGAAGGCAAGTAGCAAATTGTTCTTTCCTCCCTAAGCTCCCCATTTTTTCTTAAGACCATGGTTGAGCCATGTACATTTTTAGACAGTGAGACAGCTGGCTAAAGACATTGTGTTATAGAATCCCTAAGTCATCTTAAAAATGAAGCCTCCATGTTTCTATAAACATTTAGGATTTTTGTTTGTTTGTTTTAAAAAACATTTCTAGAAGCTTAAGTAGTAAAGGGCATGGACTGTGTCCCAGGAAAGGTTTCACTCAGATCAAGATGGGTGGCCCTAAACGGCCATCACTTAGCTTCAGATTTGGGGATGGAAGCAGCACCAGCCCACTTAACAGGGTACTCGTAAAGATAAAAATGTTCTGTGGAGGTTTCAAAGAGAAGTTCAAAAAAGCACCATACAAATGCCAAACTAAGTATTTTCTGATTTTACTGATTGGAATGTCGGAAAAGCACTGAGTTGTCAGGGGAGGCAGACTTCAGATGTGCTTGATTAACACCAGTCCTTATCACATTAACACCTGAAAGATTTCCAAGCAAAAAATAACTTGCAGTGATTAATAAGAAGAGGCTGGTGCTTATTTAGTCACCCAAGCCCCCTAGGGTGTTAATTGGACTGTCAGTTTGGGACTGAAACTGCACTATTGGGATAACACTTTGACCAACCTAAGTAGTGTGAACTTGAACAATTTTTGCTGTCCTGTTCTTTCCAAAGCAGATCAGTCATGCTAAATACTGATGGATGTGTGTATAGGATTGGAGCCTAGAGTGTCTCTCCCTTGCTGTTCTCTCCCTTAGTCCATCTAGCACAGAATACGTATCACAATATGTACGGGTGGGAGAGAAGATGGGCTAGTACAGTTTTTTGGTGGCTATCTGGAGGACATCTGGTAGGTTGTGTTATCATGGGGGCTGCTTTACTTTAAAAAGGTAGTTGCTAAGTGAAAATCGTCCACAACCTCCCTAGGGGGTCCACCCCACTGTCAAACAACCCTGACGGTCTTAATAGTACTACAGTCAAACCTCGGTTGTCAAATGTAATCCGTTCTGGATTCCGAAATGTTCAACAACTGAATTGCGGCTTCCGATTGGTTGCAGGAGCTTCCTGCACTCAGTGGAAGCCACATCGGATATTTGACTTCCGTAAAATGTTTGAAAACCGGAGCATTTACTTTCAGGTTTTTGGCATCCGGGAGCCGAATCGTTCGAAAACGGAGCCATTCGGGAGCTGAGGTTTGACTGTACAGAAACTTCATAACATTGCCCTCAAAAATAGCGTTCTAGTTTAAGGAGAAATGTTTCCCCAGTGTACAATCCCATTTAAATAAGGTAATCTAGTTTTGGTTGTCTTTCTGATGCTTTACTGTTAGGAGACATTTGATGAACACTGAATGAATATCATAGCTGTGAATTCCATAAGTTTTAAGGTAAACATGGCACCCTGTTGAATGTATATATTTTCCTAAATTTTGCTTAAATTTTGCAGAACATTGAGAGGGTGGTGTTTGTTGGAAACTTCCTGAGAATCAACATGGTCGCTATGAAGGTACTTGCATATGCCATGGACTACTGGTCAAAGGGACAACTCAAAGCTCTCTTTTTGGAACACGAGGTAAAGACTGTTCAAAGGAAATATGTATATATATGTAACTCGGTTGATCTGCTAGTGAAGTCATGCTTTGAGTTATGATTGGACTTTCTCCAGTTCCCGAAATGTAAATAGAAAGACCCACTCAAATATAGAGGTGATATCTGCCGTTGTAGTTTATGTGCAGCCAGCCAGTGACGATGGGAAAGAAACAATTTTAATTTGGGATAATTGATGGGTCTTAACAAAACTGTGCTGGGGTGGGGAAAGACTGTGAACTGTAGAAGTCCAATAGGCTTCTTAATTAGTATTGAAGAAATGGAATGCAAAAATAAAATCTTTTGTGTTATAGAGTCGAATAGGAGTTTTTGTAATTAGTTTTCATGAATGCAGTTGCTTGGTAGCGATAGATCCAGGGAGTTTCTGGTTACATTTGCATGTTGCACAATGTTATCATTTACCAGGACATGAACAAGTTGCATGGAGTTTTGGGCTTCCATGCTTCCTTCTCCCATCTCTTCCTGACAGGTGGCTTTCATTTCTTTATTGCAAAATTTTATAATCCACCCTTTGTCCAAAAATGAATTTCAAAGAAATTTAAAATTGCAAATGTGCTTTCACATGAACACTACAATGAAATTACAAGGAATAAAACAATTCAACTAGCTATAACAAGCATAATTTAAAAGGCCAAATAAAACAAAAACAGAAAAGACAAATAAAAAAACTGGCTCTGAATAGAATACATGGCCTGCATCAGGGGCACTTCTTCCTCAGGACAGCAATCCACAATCTTTTGTGTATTCATTATGTATTCCTCTTAAACTTGGGAAGCATGTAAGTGATTATTCCAATAATCTGAGTAGGTTTATATTAACCAGTGTTTGGTGTAGTACCCAGGACTGTGATTAATCTTTGCAGTACAGTGGTACCTTGGTTCTCAAATGCCTTGGTTCCCAAACACTGTAAACCTGGACATAAGCGTTCCAGTTTTCAAACGCTTTTTGGAAGCCAAATGTCCGGTGCGGCTGTCGGCTATTGTTTCCGGGACACCTGCACCAGTTAGAAGCCGCGCCTTGGTTTTTTAACATTTCGAAGTCAAGCGGGCTTCCAGAACGGATTGCGTTCGAGAACCAAGGTACCACTGTAGTTAGTTTAAACAACCCAGCTTGGGTTACTTTGGTATCAGGAGCTACGGCTTTTACTTTCGCTGAATGTGATTTGTCATGTCATCCAGACAAACCCTGTGGTTGCCATTAGCTATTGTTATTTTCAAACAAGTCAACTTCATACCATAGTTACAGAAGTGGGCTTGTTTAAACTAACAGTTGAGACGGTGGTTAATCTTAACAACCAAGCAGACAGCGTCTAAATGCTTCCTAGACAGGTGGGACAGGAAAGGGCAAGCCTAATGCTTGCTGAAGCTCATTCCTGCTCTTTGATTTTGTGCTAAATTATGGTTTAGCATGACATGTAAACACAGCTCTCTCTCTTGCTCTCTCTCTCTCTCTCTCTCTCTCTCTGTGTGTGTGTGTGTGTGTTTGTGTGTGTGTTGACATGCACACACTCTAGGAAAGAGTGCCTTGAAGGCTGTTTTAATTCATTCAGAGAGGGGGTGCTGTCTTCACTGGGTGAACCATTTGGATGTAACAGCTCCTTCCTCTCCATATAACCCTTTCTGGCTCTTCCCAACATTGTGGAGAAAGCTGCTTTACTCACATGGGTGAAATGGTGCAAAAAATTCAGCACATAGTTACGGTTTTCACACTGTGTTAAAGTAGTTTCCAAATGGCACCTGTAATGCATAAGAAGCTGAGCCATTTTTTCCCCCATTTAACCAATTGAGAGTAGAATGATAAAGCTATAAGAAACTGTGTAATCTCCCTTAGGGCCTGTTTCCATAACACGGCAAGCTTAGATGTCTTTGTGACTCTTATAGCACACTTATAGAAGTCTCTATCCGCGTCCTCAGGTGTAGGGCCTTGTACAGCAACCCAGTGCCTTACTTACAGCTCAGTGCAAGTAAAATACAGGCAAGGAAATTACCTGTTTATCTTACAATGACTCTCTTCCAAGGGTCCAAACATTTCTTCCACTGGAAGAAGTTCCAAATGACATCTGCATGCAAACAAAATCAGTTCTGGCTTTTGTATTTGTACAAAAAGTGGAATATTTATGTCATCTTTTACTGGGCCCAACTACTTTTAAGAGTTCAGAACTTCTGAGAACAGCTCTACTGAATAGACAATATGTTTGCTTGCTGCTCCTAGCATTCACTTGAATTTCCAGTAGAATTGGCCCTGGCTGGTATGGATTCCTTCCTTTGCTTTCAAACAGCACTGTATTTTGTTTTGCAGTACCTGCTTGTCTGATGTTTCAGATGTTTTCAGACCTGCACCTTTGTTTAAAGAGAGAGAGAGAGAGAGAGAGAGAGCACTTGTTTTATGTTGTGCTGAACTCATTGACTCTGTGACAATTGGTTTGAGCTCAAATAACATTACGTACTAACGCCTTCCTCTCCTTTCAATAACTTTGAAGGGTTATTTCGGTGCTGTTGGGGCCCTTCTGGAATTGCTTAAAATGACAGATGATCAATGATGAAGCCTCCAGGAGCCCAATGCCTGTAGAAGCTGCTACAAGACGGACAGCTGCTAGGAGGATGGAAAGAAGCCATGATGGACACTCTTACCTGCTGGATTTGTAAATAATAATTTAAACTCCTTTTAGCTGATCTTTTAACTTTAGGGTTGGACATTAGCTTCAGAATTCGTACCAGGAATCTAAAAGAAAAAAAGAGGCATTTTTAACTGTATAAAACATTTTTTTAAGACAAAAAAATGTGCAATGTGGCCAAACATGGCAGATTTTTATGGATCGTATCTAAAAAGTGGATACTGTGTGGGAAATGGACCTAAGATATGTGACGACACTGGTTTTATTTTATTATTTTTCTTCTGGGGTTTACTGACCTAGTGTGATATAATTATTCTTTTAGTAATTGCTCTAGGAGATTTTTTTTTATTAAATCTTTCATGACGTTTCATGATTGCTGTTGGTTTCAGGTGAAACCGCAAAACTAGTATATAGTGTGAGCAGTAAAGTAATGAATTTTGTTGCCTTCATTTTTATTATTATTATTAAACTGTGTTTCCATCTTCCCCAAACTTTCTTTGACTGTCCATGTTGTCATCAAATCCACTGAAAATAGGAAGAAGACCTCAACCTTTCCTTTCAGAAACTCGCGCACAATGAGTTAACTATTCCTTGTAGCACCGGAAATCCTTATTTGTGGTACGCTGAGCTGGAAAAAAAAAAGATTATTGGGCCATGGGCAGGGGGAGGGCTAGTTCTCAGTCTGCAGATGACGTGGTAGACCTGTATTCTTACATACCTGAATGCACCTGCATGCAAAGAAAACATATCTCTTCCCCTCTCATGCCAGCATTCTACATGCAGGTGTATTTTTCTTCTTTTTTCTTATGGAGAAGCATTCAATTCTGTGAAATCTGAAAATGGTACAATCCAGCAAGTTTAACCACCTCCTCTGCTGTTTGTGAGAACTGGGCCTTACTTAAAATACATTTTTAGTATGCTGAAAAGTTCTTCGGCTGTTACAAGACAAATACCATGCCATATATCTGACACTTTTAAAAATGTCAAATGTGTCAGACCACATGTTGAGTATTAATGTATACTATTTCTTAGAAGTTCTTATTGATATTTACCACAAGGAACAAATGACGTAGTGGTATAAAATGTTCAATTTTTAAAATGTTTGAGTGAATTTACTACATGCCCTGGCTGATCAACTACAAAAATTATGGACCTTGCAAAGAACAGATTAATTTCCTAAGTTCATTTCTACCCTGGTGATTCACATTGGAAAGACGGTTCTGTTTTTACAAAATGTAAAATGTCCGTCACGTGGTGGCGGGGGACGACAGCATTAGCTTTAAGGAGCAAACGTTTTCTCTAATAAATTTGAATTATTTGTTTGGAATACAGTATTTGATTTCTTTACCTTGAAACCTTTAATAAATTAACACTAACTGTTCACTTACCTGGCTGAAATAAAAATAATCCATTACTATTGTGATGGCTTTGAATGCATCCGTGGCCTCCTTTTCATTTAAGAGCTTTACAGTCCTGCTTTTCCCCCCAGGTTTTCATTACAGGTGCTTATTTGTTGGATTGCTTTAAAAAATGCAGAAGGGGGTGGGGAAGCCAGCTGAACACAACACCCAAAGGTGGACAGTCCAGTTCCACACCTAAATCCCTGCCATTATACCTAAAATACTGGATTTAACATTTGTGGGCGGAGTTATAAAGTAGCATTTATGAACACCTACATACATTACAATAGGTATATGGACAAGATGAGCAGCAGCATCAAATACTCTTTTCAGGGTGTGGGAGGCACTTAGAGGCTCAACAAATATATAAATTTAGATACAGTACTTTACATGTTGTCTACCAAGCAACTCTGGAGCTTGGCAGCAAACCCTGACAGAACAATGCAAAAAGCAGCAGGAAATTTAGGCAATGCAGAGAAAGTAATTTACTCTTTGTCTTTTGGTGACACCCACCCCCAGTCAGAAAATGCCTCTTGTGTTCTCTCATGGAAGCCTCTTCAAATGCAGTACAGTGGTACCTCAGGTTAAGAACTTAATTCGTTCCGGAGATCCGTTCTTAACCTGAAACTGTTCTTAACCTGAAGCACCACTTTAGCTAATGGGGCCTCCTGCTGCCGCTGCGCTGCCACCGCACGATTTCTGTTCTTATCCTGAAGCAAAGTTCTTAACCCGAGGTACTATTCTGGGTTAGCGGCGTCTGTAACCTGAAGCATCTGTAACCCGAGGTACCCCACTGTATTGTTAGACAAATCTCTTTCTTGCATGCTTTAATTCTTCCAGTAGAGGGCATTGTTGGATGGGAGTTTGAGGTTTTCAAACACGTCCCTTGTGGGATTTTGTGATTTATAAGAACTGCCAAAATGCTTTCTGACAGAACGTGCACAGTTTGTTTTTATTTTGTAAAAAATAATAATAGACAATCTTATTCGCAGATTAAAAAAATAAATACAGAATGTGTTGTGTATATAAAGGGCCAGAGAACGAGAATTGTGTCTCTACTGTACCCCCAGACTCGGAGGTCAAATGTCTCCTTGTAGTGGCTCTTCACTGGACGTTCAGTCAAGAGTCTTTCCCAGCCCTGAAGAGCATTGTATATGAAGTGGTGAGAAAACCGGGCTGCAGCATAACGGCAGCGCACAGTCCAACTGGAGCTTGCTCCACTGGAGGCGGTGATGGTCACCAGATTGGATGGCTTTAAAAGACAAATTTGTGGGGGATAATGGTATCAATGACCACTAGCCATGGTGGCTATGCTCTGTTCCGTAGTCTGAGGCAAGAAGGTTTCTTAATACCAGTTGCTGGAAACCACAGAAGGGGAAAGTGCCCATGTGCTCGGATCCTGCTTGAGGTTTTCTCACAGGCACCTGGTTGGCCTGATCTGTAGTTAACTGTAATAGTCTGTTCACACATGTAAGTCACCCCCACTGTTTAAGGTCCTCAGATGACAGAAATACTTGTGTGAATCAGTTCTGTGTCAGCCCTTCATCTGTAACATGGGGATAATAATGCCAATCCGTTTTTGAAAACTGAAGGGTTTTCTGAAGTGATTGTATGGAGGGGTGCTACATAAATACTAAATTCTGTTAGTTGGTTTTGAGGCATAATCTCCGTTCCTTTCAATGAGGCTTACACAGGTAGTCTTTGGCCGACTTTGTTTGAAACCCTTCAGGTGCAATACATCAGACATGTTTTTGTATGTCCAGATTTCACTGGAAAATATCCTAACCGGACACCTTATCTGCTGCTGGTGCATGCAAGAGCAATTCTGCGGAGAGCAACATGTCAAAGTAATTGCAAAGGAATGTCGCTTTTAGAATGTTTTTGCGTGTGCCAGGTAAGGGAAAGCAATAGCTACATGAAATATGTCAGAAAGATTTGAACCAGAGACAAGAGCTTAACATGTGTTAAATTATTTTTTATCTGTCACTCGTATACCTATCCTGTGCGCTGTGTTTTCAAAACAATGAATGCCAGTGTTGAACAGTATGTTACTTCACTATAGCTAAATATTTTTTCCATGCTGATGGTGTTTGAAGGACTGTATAGGATTTGGTTCTTGTTTAGGAGTCCACTTGCTGTATGGCCTTTTCAGTGCAGCCTCTGTGAATCACGTTGTGGTGAGATGCTTCTGGGTTTTCTCTTTTAATTAAAACTTGCTCTCTGGTTTTTAAACACCAAGTGAACAGAGTGCTACCACAGAGAAGTGTTCTTGTTTCATGGGCCAAAGGAAACCTCAGAAGTAGTCTTTTAGCTCACACAGACACAGTTATAACCTAACTTAGTGTTGTGTGTGTACAACCACACTTTTCATTTGTGTGCTCTACAGAGAAATGTTGTAGCTCCTAAGAAGACTGTCCATACATAAACCCCCAGGAAGCCATATCTTTGATTTAAACTAGTGATTCCCAAACATGTGTACCAATGACTTGTTTCTTTTGAGACCATGAATAGAAGCCCATCCTGCCATTAGCCTCTTTGATATACCGAGTGACACATGTACAGCTGAATGAGTGAAAAGGCCAATAGACTTACGAATGTGGTAGTCACTTTTTAGAGATGTGGAATATGTGGCTTGAGTAAATCCATGCACGCATGGAACATAGTTGTGTGAATGTTAGCTGAAGTCAAAACTCATCCAGTCCACACACACACACACACACACACACACACACACACACAAACACACACACACACACACACACACACTGCACCTGCTGCTGATTGGCTTGCAACCAGTAGTGCCAGTTGAGACAGCTATAGCTTGCAAGCTGCTGACCCACTTGGCCCAGGCAAAATGCTGTGACAGGCATGTGACTTTGGCAAGGTGCTGAGAATCTTCAGCAACATCCGTATGGTGCAGACTTCTGCATGCACTGTTTGTTGCACATGGCCTAGAGATCAGTGTGAATAGCAGCTGCCATGCTAGGAGCTTTACTCCCCAAATAGAGTTGTGCAATTATATGCCGCATCGAGGATGCAATGTACATTATGTCTCTGCTGAACCAGAGCGGGCACCATGCACTAGTAAGATGGGGCAGTTGCTGGGTCCTAGATCCATTAAGGAACCCACCAACTGAGAGCCCTCTTGGCACAGGATCCAGCAGGTCAAAAGTAGTGCATACTATCTCTGATATGTCCAAGCCTTATTAGGAGTCCCTTGTGACGGTATAATGAATTGAGAGCAGTTCCTTTCCCCTAAGATCCTGCGTGATTACTTTCTCCCACTTTTAAAGTGTCATTGAGTAGACAATTGCATTACAAAAGAAAATAAAGCCCCAACATGTTTTCTTTCTTGTGATTTTGGCATTTATGCCAGAAGACAATCATTAGAGTCCTTACAACTTAACAGGCTCAATTCTATGCCACCAATGGTTCAGGACCTGCGCTTGGACAGGAATGATCAAATTACTTTAATAGTGGCTGAATTTTTGAGTGCTGTCCATGTAGAAAGACTGGGCCATTATAAAGAGATTTAGTGGTTCTTAATTGATCGGGGATGTGATAGTGTTATATTGTATTATTTATGCAAATTGATTTTCTCTGGAGTTAAAGATCTGACTGGGACAAACCTTGTTATGCTGAATTCGTATTTTGCACAATTTGTATACGGTGTTTGTTTGATAATGTGTGGTTTGCTATGTCTAATAAAGGATAAAGCCCCAAATTAATCTGGTACGGTTAACAAGGAGTGGATGCTATCTGCTAGGTCTTTCATCAGGCAAACAAGTATTTAATCAAGACACCGGGAGTTTGAAAAACTTCCTCTTCCAGGCTTTTTGACAATGGGTCTTTCTGCTGAATTGTGAAACAGAAGTGGGTCTTCATTGAACAGTATATTGCGTTTTTAAGCATGTTTTGTTTTTACATGTGGTTTTATGCATTGGTATATAGTGTGACCCGCCCTGAGAACATCTTACGATGAAGAGCTGGTTATACTTGTGACATGTTGTTGCTGGCATCCCTCTGTCTTGAGAGACAATGGAATGTACCTCTGGGGTGAAGTCAAACTGTGACATTAGCCACATTGAATATAAAAAAATGTTGTTACAAAGGAGGGAGAACCAGTTTTCTTTTGATTTGCAAAACTTTTTCTAACTTGAACTCATTATTCGGCAGCTAAATTTCATGGTCAGCTGTTCTAGAAACCCTTTTAGAGTTGAAGGAGAATGGTAGAAATCTCTTGCCAATGATAATGATAATAATAAATATTAACATGTAGAAATAAGATTTTTTAAAAAACAAAAACAAACATAAGATAAAAAGGACAGAGGGGAGAACTGAAGATGGTTTACATCAACAAAACATATTATGATATAACCCCCCCCCCCCAATAACTTAAACCACAATCGTAATAAAACACAACCCAAGGAGCTTAAAATTCCAGCAAGGAACAAAAGCAGCATTCCACAAGACCAAAAAAACAAGAGGGGGCAGGACCCAGGACCATCAGAAAACCCATTTTCTCAGCTCCGGACTTCCTTGAATAACCATGTTTAAAGCAAGTGCCTAAAGGTTATATGCGGGATGCGGGTGGCGCTGTGGGTAAAACCACAGAGCCTAGGACTTGCCGATCGCATGGTCGGCGGTTCGAATCCCCGCGGCGGCGTGAGCTCCCATCGTTCGGTCCCAGCTCCTGCCCACCTAGCAGTTCGAAAGCACCCTTAAGTGCAAGTAGATAAATAGGTACCGCTTTATAGTGGGAAGGTAAACGGTGTTTCCGTGTGCTGCGCTGGTGCTAGCTCGCCAGAGCAGCTTCGTCACGCTGGCCACGTGACCCGGAAGTGTCTTCGGACAGCGCTGGCTCCCGGCCTCTTAAGTGAGATGAGCGCACAACCCTAGAGTCGGACACGACTGGCGCGTACGGACAGGGGTACCTTTATCTTTTACTAAACATTATATAGTGCCATTTTTTAAAAAAACTGAAAGCATCCTGCAATGGAGATCAAACTTTTAAGTAAACAACCTCCTACTTATCTTTCTTGTGTTCTTTGAAATATTTCCTGGTAACTCCCTTTGATGAGCATGTGACAGGCAACACAAATCTGTGCTAACATATCTGTGTGGGTGTTTGCTTTGGCACATGTTAATCTGAACTAACAAGTTACTTCCCCCAAGTAATTTACTTCACACCTGCCGTTGTGTTAAAGGGTTTATAATGAATGGCCAACCAGCTAGCCAGCCCTCATCTCCCCTGGTTAACATAGGAGAATCAGATGTCACTTATTTTGGTGGTTTTTATTATTATTAATTTTATTTTATTATTATGGTGGGTCAGCATGGTGGGTCAGCATGATGGGGCATCAGTCAAGGGCTCACTCCCAAGAACCCCCTGGACCTGCCCCTCCTGCTCCCCATTGCAACCTACTTGGTTTCCTGCATCTCTCTCATTTCTGCCTAGGCAATGGTGCAGCAACAGGCAAAGGATCAGTTAGTGCTACTCTGCGCTTACTCATTAGCTCTCTGCCTGGCATGCAAGCAGGGGATAGCCGTGATAAGGAAAAGCAGCAGCAGCAGCTGGTGATAGTGTTGGTGAAGAGCAAGACTTGCTGTGGGAAGCTTATGGAGGATATCTAGCCAAAGTGCCCCCCCCCCCCAAAAAAACCTGGAGCCATCCCAATTGGGAGCTGTCATCTCTATCATAATTCTTATTGGCGAGTTCCAGTAACACCCACATAAGCACTGCAACTTGAAAGGGTGGCATACGTCACATGCGGTAGTGGGGCTGAAGACCCAACAAGCACCCATTTCTTCAAAGGCTTTCAGGCTGGGCGGGGAAGGGTCCTGGCCAGCAACTAGCTGTGTTTATGGGATTGTCAGAGGTGGCACTGATGCTCCAGCAAAGACAGTCCTCAACCTCTTGTGGCTTAGAGGAAAAGGTGTGGTGGCTCCACTGGCACTGTACGGATGCCATTACTAAACACAGAAAGCATCATGCAAGAGAAGATCTCTTCTACTAGCATACTTCATGGCCTTCTATGTCACCTCCCCACCCTGGTCTCTGTATGCAGCTCTTGCAGATGTGAGGTCAAATATAGGGCACCATCCACACTCTGCAATAGGTTCAGTTCACTTTGGAGCGTATCAGATAGCTGTCAGGAAATGGGTCTTTCTGCGCTCTCAAATCTGCACAGAAGCAGAGAATAGGGTGGTACATATGAAGCTGCCTTATCCAGAGTCAGGTTATTGGTCTAGCTCAGTAATCTACACTGACTTAGGAGCAGACCTCCAGGATTCCAGGGAGGGGTCTTCCCTGGTGTAGTGATAGCTACCAGCTTAGATGCCACCACTATGGCCATAATGCCAGTGCTTTGCCTCTATCAGTTGCTGGGAATCACAAGCGAGGAAGGTGCCGTTGTACTTGGGTCCTGCTTGCAGGCTTCCCATAGACCAGCTGGCTAGCCACTGTGAGAACCAGATGCTGGACTAGATAGGCCTTTGACTTGACCCAACAGGACAGATGCTAGGGACAAAAGGAGGGACTTTACGTATGCAGAGCAGATGCTGTACCGCTAAACCCTTCCCATGTGTGGTGGACTACATGATACAGAATGGAGAGGTGGTTCTTTGAAAGTGCCCATAGAGAAGACATTCATGGCAGAAGAGAAGCAGCAGCAGGAGGAGGTAGTGGGGAAAACAACAACTCCACTCACTGTTACTCTCAGCTGGCTGGGCCAGGCAGCCGCCCCCCTGTAGATTTGGGAACCAACTGTTCTGTAAGGAAGAGCAGCTTCGCGGGTGTTGGCACTGCAGAACCAACAAGGTGGTGTCGGATTCCGGCAAGGACTCAGAGCGCCAAGTCCTCATCCTTTAAGGTCAACAAGGTATGGCTCAATTGCAGCTACAGTGGTACCTCGGGTTAAGTACTTAATTTGTTCCGGAGGTCCATTCTTAACCTGAAACTGTTCTTAACCTGAAGCACCACTTTAGCTAATGAGGCTTCCTGCTGCTGCCATGCCACCGCCCCACGATTTCTGTTCTCATTCTGAAGCAAAGTTCTTAACCCAAGGTACTATTTCTGGGTTAGCGGAGTCTGTAACCTGAAGCATATGTAACCTGAAGCATATGTAACCCAAGGTACCACTGTACTTCCAAGAAGGCTGGCTACACCAGGCTGTTTCCCAGGTACTGTCAAGGCAAAAAACCCCCGCAGCAATCCCCTGTTACAAAAACTTCCAGAAGCACTGCAAACACCAAGATAACTCCACAATTAATTGGTAGATGTTGTAACAATGAGCTCATATATGTTTATATTCACTTGCTTTGATATAAGCTGATTGCCTTGCTTTGATGTTATCCTTATCGATGGGCTTGGGGTGCTGGGCTCTGAGCCCACAAAAGGGAACTGTCTGTAAGACTTGGGTATTTGCCACCTATGCTCTCATCCGGTCAGGTGAAGTGATGGGAAGTTCTGGCCAAAGTGATGCATGCTGCTTTGGGTATAAAGAATGTATAAAACGTTTGCTTGGGTGCAGACTAGTCATGACGGCTTCTCACTGTTGCAGTATCCGTCATGCATATGCAAAGGCAGTGGGGCTCTGCAGGCTGTGCTGTAAGCCTACGTTTCCTTCTTAAAATAAAGCACTGGAACTGATCACTTTGTTGTTTTTTGACATCTTTCTTCAGTGTGTCTGCAGCAAACCACTCCTACAAGCCCTGCTTTGGGCCGGTGGATCAGGACAAGAACCTTGTAACATCAAGGATTTGGTGCAGAATTTGCCAGTTGCCCTCTTCCCTCACCATCCGTTGTTCCTTTTCTGTCATGTCTGAAAGCAAGGACTCTGGTTGTTATATAAAAATATATAAATATATATCTCTAAAATGAACAATAAGCCATTCTGGAGAGCCTTTTTGGCTAAAGAATGGGATAAAGTTTTCTGAATGAATGTAGATTCTTGTATGTCATCTCCCTCTCTTGTTCCTTAAATTTAAAAAGATTTTTTAAAAATTATTATTCTGGTACTGTATATTGTTTACGCAACCAGTTTTTTGTGTTTTTATATGTAGCTTTTAAAGAAGTTTAGATGGAATGGAATCAATGACTATTATGACAGCTAGAGGAAACCTCCATTTACAGCAGTAGTATACAGTGGTACCACAGGTTAAGTACTTAATTTGTTCCGGAGGTCCGTTCTTAACCTGAAACTGTTCTTAACCTGAAGCACCACTTTAGCTAATGGGGCCTCCTGCTGCTGCCGCGCCACCGGAGCACGATTTCTGTTCTCATCCTGAAGCAAAGTTCTTAACCTGAAGCACTATTTCTGGGTTAGCGGAGTCTGTAACCTGAAGTGTATGTAACCTGAAACGTATGTAACCCGAGGTACCACTTTATTGCCAAACCCACAGTGCTGGAGACAACAGTCCCTCAAATTCACAGCTGGGATGTAAACTCCCCAGGGCACCTGGTTGTTTGCTGTCTGGCAAACTGATTTAGACAGTCTACACAGTAATCCAGCATGGGCAGTTTATGCTCATTTGTAGGTCTTATATTCCCAGGTGCAGGAAGGGGTTCTCATTTGTTCACATGAAGAGAGACAAGATTCTTCATGTCCCCTAGTACCAACTGCCAAGAAACTAGTCACTAAATGCAAATTCCAAGATGCCGCAGTTGATAGAATGCACTTGGCAATTGCAATGCTTCCTTTCCAACAAGATTAGCTGGAAGCTATGCCCTTTTTGACAGGTATTGTTCTGTCTTGTGGTTCTATTTTTTTTTTTTTAATCATATTTATTAAAGTTTCCAAGATACAAAAGATAAAAATACCAAAAAAATAAATAAAAATAAAATACATTTGAAACCTTACTTTCATTACCAACTTTCTGGGACTCCCCCATCCCCCTCCCTACCGCATTCCCCTTTCATTAATTTGGTTCTACAAGCTCTCACTCCCAATTTAAAACTTAATTTGTTTAACCCACTATTCAAATTTAAATTATACAATCATTCCACCATCCCTCATCATTAACAGAAAGAAAAAAAGATTTTTTCCCTGAGGTCCGCCCCAGTTTCCTTCCACGAATTCCCTTTTTTTAATAAACACGTCCAGTCAAAATAAGATGATATACAAAAAGCTATATAAAGATAGAAAAAATAAAAAATATAAAAAGATTCAAAAAGTAGTTACACAGCCTTTGGATTCTAAATCTCCCCCCCCCTTCCCCGGTTTGAATTCCCCATGTCCATCAGTCTGTCTGTTGTCCGCCTGGAAATCTTAGATCCATAATCAGATTTTCCCCAGTTCCACCTTGCCAGTTTTTTAATTTATTTATTTTTATGATATTTAACTTCAAGCATCCAATCTAAAAACGGCCCCAAAGGGCCTTTAGCTTCCTTGGTCTTTAAGGCTCCCCCCATTGTTCTTTCCATGTCGTAGTCAGTCCTTTGTTCTTTTTTTCTCACTTTCTCAGGTTTCTTGTCCTGTTCCGCTGCTAAAACGTTCTAATTCAGAAATTTGGTACCTCTACAGGGGTTATTGTTGTTCAGGAACAAAAACTTACGTCCAGTCCCTTCCTTTCTTCAACAGAAAATTCTATTGTCTCCTTTAATATAAACACCCCTGTAGACAAAATACTGTTTCAGTTTTGCAGCTTTCCCAGGAGATAACAAGTCCTGTACGATTCCAAGAGTATTTTTCCACTTACGACCGTTCTTGTAATGTCCCGAAACCCCTCTAGGGGGATTGTGATAACTTTGTTTCCTCTGATCCAAAAGTCCGATTGTTGTTCCTTATTTTCGACAGTTTATATCCAAATTGTAGCAAATTGTAACAAAATTAACTAGCAAAGTCCTCATGGCAAAGTCCTCTTTAAATTCTCCAACTTTGACAGCTACTTTGACAGCTGTCAAAGTCTCCGTCTCTCTTCACCAGGCTCTCTCGCAAATCGCCCCGGTTCCCAGGGGGGGTTACATTTTCCTTCTCACCCTCCACTCTTCTCCTCCAGCACAGTTCTTGTAATTTCCCATCGTGGAATTATTAATTTTTGTCAGAAATACGCTTCTCTCTCGACCTTGGTTACCCAGTCCTTGTTTTAGAATGTTTACGATAGGGGGGGGGGCTGACTTCCTTTTTGGATCCCCCCCGCTCGTGCCAAATCCGAAAAAAATTTTCTTTTTTTTCTCCTTTTAAACCCGGTTTCCGAATTACTCACGGGTTGTTATTGATAGTCCAAATTTTCAATAGAAGAAGTCAGCGCTCTCCGTCGAATGGCATGCGGCTTCGCTCGGCAGGGAAAGCAGAGGACTCACAGCACCACGCTACTCCCCGGCACCCGATCCGTAGCCTTTAAAAAGGCTCCTTCACGAGTCGGGAGGGCGCTAACGGTGCCAGCCGAGTCACCCATGTCCACGGGCTCCGTGCCCGTGGTTTTTAAGGGTCCCCGCGTCGCCGGCGCGGTAGGACCCAGCCCCTGCCGAGCAGACTCCCTCCGGAGCTCGGAGGGAGTCCGCCATTCGGCGATGGCGCCAACCCGGAAGTCTGTTCTGTCTTGTGGTTCTAAATGCCCCAGGCCAGTAGTGCAGTATAACTAGATGGAAGGTGTAACCCCCCCCCCCATGGACAACATGGAAGAGGGCACAAAAAGGGCGGGAAACACAAGCCCTGGAGGTTGAATGTGGCTCTCTCCCCAGGCCATACACCCCCTTGCCAGACCTGCTTTATAGAACCTCATTGACTTTTTTGTTTGTCTGGAATGTGTTCTTGAACTCTCATAATGGCTCTTGGTTGTCTGAATAGAGAAGGTTTGTGAGTGTGGATAGAACCAAGTCTACTGCACGCAGGCCAAAAAAAATAAAAAATAAAAAAAATATCAAACCCATTGTTTCACACACTTTTACCTCTGCCCCCACCCACCACTGGCATATGCCACTCGCCCAGGAAGGTTGCGCAGATGAGAATAAGGCCTGAGTATGAAAAGGGTTCCCTACCTTGAATATGTTGGCTTTACAATACTGTTAAATTATATGACATTTATTTATTTGTATACACTATATATATGCATATGGCTGTATCAAAACATCAGGGTAGTGTATAACAATAAAACATAAACACCATTAAAGCAGTGGAATGATCTGTTACTCAGAGGCTTGGACAGGGCAGCAGGCCAGGTGGATTGGCACCTTGCAGCATTTCCCTGTCCTTGTGAACACAACTTACTACAAGCACATTCTCCTGCCTGCTGAAAGGTTTTGGCAGGAGAGGCATCTTTTAAGCTAGGGTGGGGCAATGGCTAGTTGAGAGTGTGAGACGCAGGTTCAAGCCGCCACACCCCCCCCATGAAACTCTCAGGGGCTGCACAAGCACCATGCATGTAAAGCCCTTGCTTCCCACCACCCTAAAAAGAATCCTGGGAACTGCAGTTTGTTAAGGATTCTGGGAATTGTAGCTCCCGAGAGGGGTAAACTACAGTTCCCAGGATTAATTTCAGGTTAGCCTACACCACAGACTTATTGTGAGGATAAAAGCCGGCGGGGGTGGGTGGGGGTTAGAGAGGGAAAAACGTAGGCTGATAGTACCTTGAGCTTCTTGGAAGAAAGGCAGACTATCGCCACCACGTGTGAAATCTGAACAGGACCGGTGAGAATTTCGGAGCAATATTTGTGAAAAGTCCATCCTTAACACTGTTCTCTCGCTTGTTGCTTTTCCCACGAGGAAGGGCAAAAGAGCCCGAGAAGCATCTCCGCGAACCTCTTTGAAAGGATGTGTCGCGGCTCCGGCGTAACCGACTGCGGCGAGGGAAAGGCTCTTTGCCCATGCTCAGAGGCACTCTGGCCTTTAGCCAGACCTTTCCTTTCCAGGACGGAGCCCTGGCATCCACCCCGCCTTCTGCCGCGGAGCAGACACAACAGAGCAGCAAGCGAGGGCTTTTTCTCTTGGGCACCAACGTGGCCAAACAGCAGCAGCAGCAGCGGCAGCGGCAAAACCTTTTCTAGGGCGAGACGAAACACGCTTGGCTGTGGGCGCGGCGGCTGCCGGCTTAGCTCTGTCTCCCTGCCTGGGCATCTCCGCGCCACTTACTCCCGAGTAGACATGCTTCGGCGGGGCTCTGCGGGAAGCCCCCTCCCTCCTCTGCCTCCAGCTCGGCCCCGCTCCCCTCCGGCCTGGATTAAGCAGCCGCTTGCTCCCGCCCCCGGCTGCTCTCCGGCTAAATCTCCGCGGTGCCGAGGGCCCCAAATAAATCCCGGGGAGGGAGGCCGGCCGTGTAATCCGATTCCCGGCAGGGCGCGAGGGGGCCAGGCCTGCGCCGAGGGCTAACTGCCCTGCCGCCCTTGATTCCGCTGCACAGACGAGCCGGGGGCAGCAGCCGGAGCTGCAGGCTCCGAGGAGGAGCCGCCTCTCATGCGCTAAGTGACCCTTTCTCCCCGCCCTCGTCCCCCGCACAGACCCACACGCAGCCTGGCAGCCCAGAGGAGCCACGGCGGCGGCGGCGGAGGGAGAGCGCGCGCGCCCGCCCGCGCGGCTACAAGACGACCGCAGGTGAGCGTGGGTGTGTGGGGTGCGCGTGTATATATGTATATGTATATTGCCTAAAGGGTTGCTTGCCCTAGAATCCTAGAACTGTAGAGTTCGGAAGAGGGACCCTGAGGATCATCTGGTCCAACCCCCTGGACTGTGCAGCTGCCCACCACCCCTTAGATGGAGTCAACCTTCAGCCTTGGTGTTATGACCAGCACCATGCTCTAACCAGCTGAGCTACCTTACCCAGGTGTGCAGTAGCACTGCTGTGGCTTTAAAGCACAGCTGCACACGCCAGGCGGAAATTCAGCCGGTGCAACCTTTCGTCAGGCAACATTGTAATAATAATAATTTATTATTTATGCCCTGCCCATCTGGCTGGGTTTCCCAGGAAGGAAAGGCACACACCTGTTTTGTGTTCATGAGGGGTGGAATGGCAGGACGGGGAGCAATAGCGGTGATATATAACTTAAGCATGGTTTGTTTAAGAGTGGGAAGCGTTTGCTCAAATTATCTAGCTGGTCGTTCATATAAGAGCTTACTGCCTAACATAGGAGCTAACTCCTGGGGGCCGAGGTCCCTTTGCCCCCCCCATAAAATATTTGAGGGAGCCGGAGCCCCCAAAGTTGATGGGCATTGCCATTCAAATGGTGTGCGCCGTGTCATGTGTTCGATTATGTGGGACAGGGTCTACCTGACACGCGCCCCCCCCCCCAGTATTTTATTCAAGTTGGCCCTCCTGCTGCCTAACTTTTAAGAACCGGTGCCTGAGGACTGCTCCAGGTGACTAGCTTATTGAGCATTGCTCTGGACTTCATTGCACAAAGGTTGCCTGAGGTTAGATTATTCCAGGTCTTGGTTGAGCATTTGTTGATTCCTTTCAAGTTTCACCATGTCCTAGCATCCCTCTCCCACGAAACAGGTGATAGTCAGGCAGGTGGTAGTCAGGCAGCATCCTGAGTTTTGCTTGTTTTCTTTCTCCCTTCTCATCTCTTTTTGTTTTTTTTTCTTTTGTGTTGTATACTTTATTTTTTTAAAAAAATAATATTTATTACTTTTCCAAAAGCTTAAACACTAAAAAGACAATACAATGCAATACATTAAACTAACAAAACAAAACAAAACAAAACAAAACAAAACAAAACAAAACAAAAACAATAAAATAAATCAAACAATTTCATTATCCCATCTTTCATTCACTTATTTCCACGACCTCCTCACACCTCCCTTTTTGTATTCCACTTCTGTTAATTATTTCAGCAGTTCCTTTCCATCTTCCTCTGTTTTCTATCCTATAATTATCTTAACTCATTCTAACCTTATTTTTTCCTTTAATGCTCTATTAATCTATCTATACTTAATTCCTTATAACATTTCTACTAAAGCCATATAACTTCATTCCAACATTTTTCTAACATTCATTAATTTTACAGTATTTCTTTAAATAATCTTTGAATTTTTTCCAATCTTCTTCCACCGACTCTTCTCCCTGGTCTCGGATTCTGCCAGTCATTTCCACCAGTTCCATATAGTCCATCAACTTCATCTGCCATTCTTCCCGGGTGGGTAAATCTTGTGTCTTCCAATATTTTGCGATGAGTATCCTTGCTGCTGTTGTTGCATACATAAAGAAAGTTCTATCCTTCTTTGACACCAATTGGCCGACCATGCCCAGGAGAAAGGCCTCTGGTTTCTTCAGAAAGGTATATTTAAATACCTTTTTCATTTCGTTATAAATCATCTCCCAGAATGTCTTAATCCTTGGGCATGTCCACCAAAGGTGAAAGAATGTGCCTTCAGTCTCGTTGCATTTCCAACATTTATTGTCGGGCAAATGGTAAATTTTTGCAAGCTTGACTGGTGTCATGTACCACCTATAAATCATTTTCATTAAGTTTTCTCTTAAGGCATTACATGCCGTAAATTTCATACCTGTGGTCCATAACTGTTCCCAGTCAGCCATCATTATGTTATGTCCAACATCTTGTGCCCATTTAATCATAGCTGATTTCACCGTTTCATCCTGAGTGTTCCATTTCAACAGCAAGTTGTACATTTTTGACAGATTCTTAATTTTTGAATCTAACAATTCTGTTTCCAATTTGGATTTTTCCACCTGGAAACCAACTTTTTTGTCCAAATTGTATGCCTCCATTATTTGATAATAATGGAGCCAATCTCGCACTTTGTTTTTCAATTTTTCAAAGCTCTGCAATTTTAATCTGTCTCCATCTTGTTCCAGAATTTCCCAATATTTCGGCCATTTGGCCTCCATATTGAGTTTTTTCTGTGCCTTCGCTTCCATTGGTGACAACCATCTTGGGGTTTTCTTTTCTAACAAATCCTTATATCGTATCCAAACATTAAACAATGCTTTTCTAACAATATGATTTTTAAACGCTTTATGTACTTTTACCTTATCGTACCACAAATATGCATGCCAACCAAATACATTATTGAAACCTTCTAAATGTGTTGTGTACTTTAGATGGGAAGCTTGCAGGCAAGGACCGTCTTGTTATCCTTGCTGTTATGTATGTAAGTTGCTCTTGGAGGCTTTTTTTGCTTGAAGAACAGAGTGAAAAATGCTTAAAATAAATAAGTGTAAGGGAAGTAGGTTGAAGGAGAAAAAGTGGCTGGTTGGAAGTGGAGGTTAGGCTGGAGCAGGGGGTGGGAGACGTGTGACCCTCCCATTGTTGTTGGACCCTTGATTAAGGTTACCAGATGTCCCCGTTTCCTGGGGACAGTCCGCGGATTTGCAAATCAGTCCCCTGACAAAATCCATCCCCTTCAACTGAAGTTGAAAAGTGTCCCCAGATTCATTGAAAAAAATCTGGTAACCTTACCCTTGGCAGTGGTGCCTGGGGCTTATAGGAGTCCAGCAATAGCTGGAGGTCAGCCACACACCTGACCTAGAGAGGAGAGGCAGGCTATTGACAATGAACTGCTCACTCTGTGCACCCCCCCCCCCAACTAAGATGGTCAGAGACAAAAAGTGTACCAGGCTCCTGTACTTTTACCATTTGTGTAGAAGAGGAAATTTCAGCACATGTCGCTGGTCATGCAAGCTATACTTGCTGAAATCCCCCTTTCTACGCAACTATCAAAGATGCAGGAGTCTGGTTTTATTTGTTTGCTTGCACCTGACCATCTTTCACATGACCTCCAGGCCCAAGGAGCCTGCCCTTACTATCTGCACTCTCAGCTGCTGATGCTTCTATGTGTGAGCCAAGACCTAAGCCAAGTGTGGGGAACCTTTGGCCATCCAGATGTTGCCGAACTACAAACATCCCTATCTGCTGGTTGTGCTTGCTGAGGCTGCTGGGAGTTATAGTTCAGCAACATCTGGAGAGTCAAAGCACACCCACCCACCCACCCCTTGATCTTGGCAAGTAAGGAATGAATAAGAACAGAATTATTTTCTCCCGTTCGCATTGGTGGGGTAGATTCTTCTTTAGCCTCTTTGCCTGTGTCTCACAATGGAGGCACCATGGATGAACTGGGGAGGAAAGGATTAAAGAGATCTTTGCTTGTGTTTCGCCCAGTTTTTACCAGAATGAGTCGGCGGGTGGAGGAGCGTATGATGCTTGCTGGCTCTTCAGCTTTTACTCAAGGCAAAATATAGACTCTCTTCCACTCTCCCACTGTTAAAAAATAATTGCTAACCAGGATTCTAGAGAGAGTTGTGGAGCAAAGGTGTTCTTAGGAAGCTCAAAAGTGGCAAGAAAGCAAATTGTGACTCGCAGCATGGACTGAAGTGGAAGGAAACAAGAGCTTGGCTTGGTCAAGCTTTACCCACAAATCCCTCAGCTCCCCAAATTTTAGCTGAAACATGCCTTTTCTCATCCCACAAACCAGCAGAAGCCATCATAGTGCCTTCCAGAAGGTGTGGAACAACAACTCCCATCATGCTAATGAGTACTGATGGGAGTTATAGTCCAGCAACATCTGGAGGATGCCCTGCCATAAACTTAATTGTAAAAAGGGTTACTTCCAACCATCACCCCCAAGAGCTTGTGTGTGCTGGTCCTGTGGGTTTCCGTGAGACGTGGTCCGAGTCCAGTCCGAGGTCGAGGGTGCAGTAATGAGGCCGTCCATCAAAGTTGAAGCTGGGTCCAAAGCAGGGAGTCAGGTGAGGTCAGGAGATCCGGCAGGACAGGGTGCAGGCAGGAACAGGCTACCAACAACGTTGCTCCTGCAACTTGGGATTGGGGCTGGCTGGCTTTCATCTGCCCCAAGGCATAGGGCGGCCCCGGTCCACAGGTGACTCGCCTCTCCTGGCCCGGAGGCGAGCACTCCTCCTGCGGGAACTTAGTTCCCTCCGCCTCTCTGCCCTGAGCCTCTGCAGCTCAGGAGAGGCTGGAAGGTTACCGGACCCAGAGGCAACCTCAGCTTCCTCAGCCTCCGAGTCCGAATCCCAGGCCATCACATTGTGGGTACAGCAGTGTTTCCCAAACGCGGTCCTCAAACTGTTTTTGGACTACAACTCCCATCATCCCGAGCTAGCAAGATGATTGGAATTGTGATCCAAAACCAACTGGAGACCCAAGTTTGGGAAACATTGCAGTAGAGTTTTGCATCCCCGATGTAATTAGGAATATGGATCTAGAGAGGTTAATTATTCCAAATAATTTATAAGAAGAATAGAAGAGCAGGTGTTTGGTGTTGCATGATGTGCAGTGCATCTGATAAGCTTTTATGAGGCCAGAATTTCTATCTGGTTCTTAAGTAGAATACAGGATGTGCACCACATATATAGGATCACATAATTGCACCTCCTGCTGATTACCGTATTTTTCGCCCTATAGGAGGCACTTTTCCCCCTCCAAAAATGAAGGGGAAATGTGTGTGCGTCCTATGGGGCAAATGCAGGCTTTTGCTGAAGCCTGGAGAGTGAGAGGGGTCGGTGCGCACCGACCCCTCTCGCTCTCCAGGCTTCAGGAGAGCCCCACCGCCAGGCCCACAAGCTGTGCTGCGCCTCCCCGCTGTCCCCAGACTTGGTTAGAAGGCTGGCGGGGGGGGGGGGGGAGAAGCCTGCTTCTCCCCGTCACCAGCCCCGCAAACTCGGGGGACAGCGGGAGGTGCAGCGCGTCTTTCCTGCTGTCCCCCGACTTGGTTAGAAGGCTGGCGGAGGGCTTCCCCCTCCTCCATCCCCGCAAGCTCCCAGAGCCATGCCAAAGCTGCACGCAGCTTCGGCATCGGTCTGGGTCCCGTTCTGGGGGCTGGAGGAGGGGGAAGCTCGGGCTTCCCCCGCCCCAGCCCCAGCCCCACGCCTGGGGGAAAAAATAATTCCCCCCCCCTTATTTCCTCCCCCAAAATCTAGGTGCGTCCTATGGGCCGGTGCGTTCTATAGGGCGAAAAATACGGTAATCTTGGAACAGGGAGTATCTCGGAACAGGGAGTCCCTGATTCTGGCTTCCCAGTTGCCCATTAAACTGAGGATTCTAATGTGCATTAGTGACCTGGAAGATGGAACTGGGAGTGGCTGTCTGTTTAGATTAATTAACAGAGAACACAAGAATGTGGTGGTGTGCTTTTAGACCCATAGGCGGAGTGCTAAAACTACATTGCCTATTGTGCAGTGCAATCCTATACTGGCTTACTCAGAAGTAAGTCCCACTGTGTTCAGTGAGGCTCCCCAGATAAGTCCCCAGAGGACACACTTGCCATGCCCCTATAAAACACAAATTCAGGGTTTTTGTGTGTGTTTTTAAAGGGAAAACTGGACATTTCCCATTCTTTCAATTTGTGGAAAGAACATTCGGTCCATGTGAATTTTGAGCAAAGGATTATAGGGGAGATCTGTCAACATATTTACCAGTTCAGTGGGTTGCCAGGTCTCACTGGAGAACTTGTGCTTGTATCTGAGACAGCTGCTGCACCTCCTTTGGTCCCTGCCTCCTCCTGGGGGGCTAAAACTAGGCATTTTGCTTGCTAAAGCAGGTGAGGAAAGAGAGCAGACAAAGGCAACAGTGCAGCATCTTCAGCATCTCCTACTCTACTGCCCTGGAACGAGGTCTCTAAGGTGCAAATTAATGACCCTAGTCAATGTAGGCAACCAGCTGTTCTACTCAGGCACATAGTTTTAAAAGGATGTACATTTTCCCAGCTGCCTAGTACGAGTATGCCTTCATATCCTTTGCTTGCTCTCTTGGGTGTAAGCCCCATTGATCTCAGTGCACCCGACAGACTGAAACAAGCTAAAACTAGTAAGTATGGCAATTGGAAGCATTGCTTGTTTACAAGCAAGAATTTGTGCCTTGCTAATGCCCCCCCACTGGCCGCCCCTCTCCCTCCCCTTCAAATCATTCCTTTTGCCAGAGCATACTTCAAAAGCAGGAAGCAGCGGGAGAGGAAGGGATGCAGTGCAGTGAGGAAATACGCTGAGAATGGGTTATCTAAATGCTCCTCCACCCAGATCTGAAGCATTCATCCCCCCCCCCCACCATGCCAGACTAGGCTGTAGGTAATCAGATGCAAAGTCTTTTGCATCTCTGCAGAGTTGTGCAGAACGACTTTTGCCCACCTGGGGCTCTCTGGATGTTTTGAAATACAACTCCCAACAGACCCAGGCAGTGCAGCTGGTTGGGACTGATGGAAGTTGTAGTCCAAAACATCTGGATGGCAAAGGCTGGGGTAGAAGGTTGGTGCAACTTTCCTTGTCCCTATATTAAAAGATGCATATACATCAATATTTTCTCTTCTGCTGGATGGGCCACCTTTGTGTCTGGGGAGGTTCGTCTTGAGAAGGGGGCCATGATTCAGTGTTAGAGCACATGCTCTGAATGGATAAGGACCCAGGTTCAACCACCAGTGAAAAGGATCAAGTAATACATCATCTCCCTTTCTAACCTGTATTCTCTTGTCACGTATTGCTCGTATCATTGCTTTCGTGGACAAGGGTCATATAAAAGCCTCCCTGCAGTAGAAAAACTCATCTCTGGAAAGGGTGGAAAGGGAATTAGCCACAGTAGTCTTCTTGGATGGATGCTTGATTTTAAAGGTTTGGGATTGACATCTTTATGGATTTTATTGCATTATTTGTGTGAATTGTCATAAGCTTTTCCAGGAAATCTGCAGATAAATTATGGGCAGAGTCAGGGGCCTAGCCAGGATTTATTCGGGGGCGGGGCAGGCTTTATGCTAGGGGCCCCAAACCGAATTATCTGTGGTGTAATTGGTCAGTTACAGTGGTGCCCCGCAAGATGAATGCCTCGCAAGACGAAAAACTCGCTAGACGAAAGGGTTTTGCGTTTTTTGAGCTGCTTCGCAAGACAAATTTCCCTATGGGCTTGCTTCGCAAGACGAAAACGTCTTGCAAGTTTGTTTCCTTTTTCTTAAAACCGTTACAGTAATACAGGGTGCATTGCTTGAAGAGGTGCAGTTGCGACTTGACTTCGAGGAGCAACTCATAGCACGCGGTGTGGTAGCCTTTTTTGAGGTTTTTAAAGACTTTGGTGATTTTTGAAGCTTTTCCAAAACTTCTTTTGCAGCCATTTGGTAAGTTAAACTTTTAAAACTTTTTGGGGGGTTTTTGGATTTTGGGTTGGGGTGTTTGGAATTCAAGGACTTGGTGTTGGGGAGGGGTTTGCAAGAATCTGGAAGCTTGTTTCCCCCCCCCCTGCATTTTTATGATTTTTTGTGACCATTGGGCCACTCTGCTGTTTTTTAAAAAAATTTCTGGATTTGAATTTCTGTGTGGTGGGTGGCTGGGGGAACAGTTGAGGAGGGGTTTGCAAGAATCTGGAAGCTTGTGTGGTTTTTTTCTGCATTTTTATGATTTTCTGTGACCATTGGGCCACTCTGCTGTTTTTTAAAAAAATTTCTGGATTTGAATTTCTGTGTGGTGGGTGTGACTTTAAAGAGCACTTAATAAACTCTTGTTGTGCTAAATTTGGCTTTGTTTGGACTTTTTTTGACCATAGGAACGCATTAATTGAATTTCAGTGCATTCCTGTGGGATTTCGTGCTTCGCAAGACGAAAAATTCGGTAGACGAAAAAACTCGCGGAACGAATTAATTTCGTCTTGCGAGGCACCACTGTAGTTAAGCATTTTTATTTATTTATTTGATTGGGTGGGCAGCTGCACCCCCGAACCTCACTGGCTGCACCCATAGGCGGGGGTGGGGGTGGGTGGTATGGAATTTGTCATCTGTGTTATGGGTCTTGGGCGGGGTGTGTATGTGTGTGCAACAGTCTTCCTATACTTGGTCTCATTCCCTTCCTCCCACTCTTTTCGTTGTGTAATGGGGAGAGTGCCATCACTGGATATGGGACACTGGACAGGATGAACTTGTGCAAATGCACTGATAATTCTTTTTCTTCAAATGAACTTAGGAAGCTGCCTTACACCAAGTCAGGCCGGTGGTCGGTCTAGCTGAGTATTGTCTACACTGACTGGCAGGGTTTCAGACAGGGAGGGACTGCATTTCCAGACGTACCTGGAGATACTAGCAATTTAACCACTGCATTGAAAGCAGATTAAATTTGATGCTCTGCAACTGAGCTATGGCTCATTGAATATAGATTTCTTTTGCTCATGGTCCGCGGGAAAGCAAATTTTCTTTAGGTAAGTATTTGGGCCAATTTCCAGTAGACCCCCAGTAAACCACTACAGGAGTTTATGGGATGCAAAACTTTCCTTCCATGAAGTTCCTTCCCTTATTATTTTTTTAGGATCCAAGCCTTATCGAAAACAATTTACTTATTTACGGTGAAATTTGGGCATAGATGGAAGTCTGCAGAAACTTCTTAAGGCTTTCAGCATTGGAGAAACATGCTTATTTTATGCTGCCATTAGTTCGGTCCTGCGTCAGGATTTATTTATGGAGCCCTCTAGACTAGCTCTCATTTCTCTCAATGATGCCGCCAGATTGCACTTACTACCTTAGAAAAACAAACAAAAGTGGCCTAGTGATGAATTCATTGCTCAGGAGGAACTGGTTCGAGTGAGTTTTGCATGGAGGCTTTTGAGTACAGTGATTTGATTGTATTAACAAGCAGATTGGAAGGCCACCTTCTGCTCACAGCTTTCCATGCCTGTTCCCTGCAGAGCTGATGAAGGAACGTTTCCTTCAATGCTGGCAAATTACTAGGACAACAAGAAAACTTAATGAAACGCGGCAGGATTAAGGCGTGCTCTAAAAGTTATGCCTTGATTACAGGTAGCACCAGTCTTCGTAAAATCCATTTTCATTGCTACAGTTTATTTCAAAGTCCCACTGCACAGCATTTCTCGATCCAGAAATATTTTTATGTGCAGATTCCCAGAGTGAACACAGTGGCCAATTTCTCCTTCCTCTGAGCTAAGCCATGGTTTGGCTTAGTGTGTCATCGGAAGCACGCATTGCCCCACCAACCTCAGCCTCCCCTCCCCTCCCCTGCCTGCCTGCTGTCTTGTTACATACAACCAGCCCATGGAGTGGCATTGCTTGCCAGCTTCTTCCTCCTCAGTCTTGTAGAACTTTGCGGGGAAGGAGGATGGGAGCAAACCTGGAATTACCTGGCTGTTCCTGTCTTTCGCTGTGGCTCTGCTTACTGCTGGTCTCCCTTCCTTCCACCCTCCCAGTCTCAAGAACATCTGCAACCACTGGAAACCAGGGTTATGGTTGACTCTCCTGGACAAATCACAAGCTGTAAACCACGGTAGGTCAAACCTCGTTTATAGCTTGTGGTTTGTCTGGACAGTGCTGTATCATAAGTCCAGGTTATGCCAATCCATGACTTGGCTCAATGCAGGGCAGAAGCAAAATAACCAAGGTTGAGCAAAGTGGCTATAATCTCCTCTATAGGAGCCTGCTCGCTCATACTAAGCCATGGTTTGTAATTGATCTTAAGGGGACTGTTCTGGAGCAAAGGAACCTCAAGTGGAGACTTCAGTGTGAAACTCCAGAATTACAATTCATCAAGAGGTTCAGTGCTGTCATTTGTGGATTGCATTGTCACAGTGGATTCTTTTAAAAAAACACAAATCACATGACATGGGTTAGCTGACTTGCCAGTGTGAAGATGTCTGTGTTATCCACACAACTTTTTGTGTGTGTGAATGGCCACGGTTAGGAATGAAATACATGCACACTTTCAACTCAGAATAGCGTCTCATGCGTCTAATGAAGTGGAGTGTAGTTGACAAATGCTTTTGCCGTAAAAAATATATATGGTTGACTTTCATGAATGCATTAGCCATGTGACTGTTATTTTTGCTATAGTAAAGTATGCCACTTAATTATACATTTGCCTGCTTTGGTTCTTCATGAAGCAACAAGTGTAAAAGCCTTTTTTCATTTGTACATGTGATAAATGTGGAAAATCTGTTTCTAAAAGTGATTGGGATAAATCTATGGAATTGTAGTTTCCCCTCATAACATTCTTTACAAACTAGGGTTCCCATTTTTTTTGGGGGGGGGGGGAGTCCTGGACTTTAAAAGTGAGTTGGATGTGCTTTAAATGTATGGTATGGAGTTGTCCTGGGAAACTCCTTGTTTTAGCTGCATATTTTGCAACGTAGGCTCTGCACATGGAGTGTGGGGGAAAATTAAGGAAAAAGCAGGCTTCATCTTTTTTTCTTTTTTTAAAAAATTGATTGTGCATTGCTGCAGTCATGAGACAATGGAAAAGATCCAAAGAGTTATTTTCTTTTGTTATTAAATAAATAATAGAGCAAAGTCAACAGCCTAAGCCTTAAGCTGTTTTGCCTCACTCTTTGCTTTACTGCTGAGTTTTCAAACCTCCTGTCTTGCTTCGTTTCTGAAAACAGATTAGGGAGCAGCATTATTTGTTTCCTCAACTCTCTCTCTTTCTCTCTGTTTTTGCTCAAATGTCCCCCCCCCCGCCCCCGGTGTGTATTAAGTGTGCTTACTAACGTTACAGTATGTTTGATTCTGGATTCAAAAAAGTTTGGTTTAAGAAAAGAGTTGAAGTGCTTTACACGGAGGAAGTCACGCTGAATAAAAAAGCATAGAAATGGTTGAGTTCAGGCTTTCACCTTGGTTTCCGTGTCAAGTAAGCAGCAAACGTGTTCTATAGGATTGCATATTGTGCTTCCTTACAACTTGACTTTCACATGCCTGTGCTTTCTCTTGGCCCGTTCAGGGTCCCCCCCCCCACTCCCTCCTTTCTTAATCCTTTACACTTCAGTCCTCATTTGAAATGGAGCTATATGTTCCTAGTTCTGTGGCTTCCTTTCCATCTGTTTCCCTTTCTACTGAATTTAAGTTGTGAACTTGACCAGGTTTGGTGGGCTGTCATTTCCTCCTACTTTACTTTTATCTATAAAGATAGCATAAAAATAACCACTTCTGCTGCTACTAGAGCTCCTACTATTAATACATTTTTGCAGAAAGGAATGTTTTCATGTTGGCCAACTCGACATGAGCCAGTCTGCTATAACAGAATATAAGTCTGGAAAAAAATAAATACAAATAAATCAAAGAAAGTCTTGAAGTATAACATTGCTTCCTAGATACGGGTAGCCCAGAACAATAATAGTGTTCTAGAAAAAAATTGGGGTTGGCTTTTACAGCCCAACTCTCCATCAAAGGATTCAGTTTCCCCCTAAGTCGATCGGCGAAAATTGAGTGAAAGCAAGGAAGATCTTTATTTTTCTGTTGCAACAGAGTCCCACCACCCCTTGCAAGGAGGTGAGGACCCAGAGCAAAGGTGTGCCAGAATGACATTTTGAAATTGCCCAACTCCTTAGCCAAAGACCACCCAAAAGGCATAATATACGTGTCACAGAAAGAGGCGGTCTATAACAGATGAGAGTGTGGCTTGTCCCCTGTCTGACAAGATACCTGATAATGGTCACTGATTGCATTACCTGGCCAGGTCACAGACATACCCTATTCATACACAAAATATGCCCTTAAGACAGGATTTGTAAGTGAAAAGAACGATTGGAAAAGGATCCTCCAATATATTTTCTTCTGCACAGGAAATAAGGGGGGGTCATTAAAGGTCAAGATGGCTTCAGGATTGCTCTCTGTACTCTTTCAGACTTGTGGTTTATATACTTATATGTGTGTATTTACCTTGTGTACCTACAAACATTTATTTTATATTTGAAACCTTAGAATTTTTGTAACAGTTGGAAAAACATACTGTTTGTGTCACTACACAGCAAAGGCATATCCTCTACCAAAAAATGTAGCAGTACTGGTAGTAGCGATCCTGCAATCAAAACAGCATTTGGGAGGGAGGGAAAATAAAATGGCTTGACTTTGGTTTGCGTTTTGCAAAGTGACCTGTGGCTGAGATGTAAAATTGGCAAAACAACAAAGTTGTACAGCGGCGCCATTGCTGCACATCTCAGCAAGGGATTGTTTCCTGGAGGAGGAGATGTTGTGTCCTTAGATAACATTTTGTAATTCTATGGCGCATGATGCAAATATCCGGAGCAACTGAAAAATAAGCATTTTGGGTTGCTTTTGTCTACCCGGAAGTCAGCTCCACTGAGTTCAGTGGGACTCCCAGCAATACTTGGTAGACTCATTAGCTGTACCAGTTTGCTTCAGTTCTCTTTAGCTCTTCATAAGTAATGTTATTGTTTACAATTTTTTATTACACTTTCAGAATTGGCTGAAATCTCATTGAGCTGGTAATTGCTAATTGAAGTAAGGTAAAGGTAAAGGACCCCTGGATGGTTAAGTCCAGTCAAAGATGACTGTGGGGTTGCGGAGCTCATCTTGCTTTCAGGCCGAGGGAGCCGGCGTTTGTCCGCAGACAGCTTTCTGGTTCATGTGGCCAGCATGTCGAAACCGCTTCTGGCGCAATGGAACACTGTGATGGAAACCAGAGTGCACAGAAATGCCATTTACCTTCCCGCCGCAGTGGTACCTATATATCTACTTGCACTGATGTGCTTTCGAACTGCTATGTTGGCAGGAGCTGGGAGAGAGCAATAGGAGCTCACTCTGTCACAGGGATTTGAACCACCGACCTTCTGATCGGCAAGCCCAAGAGGCTCAGTGGTTTGGACCACAGCACCGTCCCTTTACCTTGCTAATTGAATTATGCATCTTGCTTCAGGGTTACTGTCTGTTGGAAGTGAGGTTGAGGGGATGATGCACCTTCATCCCCTGCCTGGAGTTACTCTTCTTGGTGACTTTTTTCTTGCCATCTAACCAATTTACATTGTCAAGCAAATGACTGCCCATTTCAATGATTGTTGCTTTCGATTTTTGGACAGATTTCAGGGCACTGTATGTTTATGGTCCCCCCCGCCCCCAACCCACATGCTCTGTCCAGAAAAAACAACAACAAAAAACAACAATCCACAATACAGTATTGGGTATTTTTGCATGGATTAATAATGAAAATTAATAAGCATAAACAGCATGATGGAAAAATTAACTGTTTATTACGATGTTATAAATTTGTCACAATGTTATTAGTAAAATATACGCATCCAGCTCACATTTTAACACTCACAAAATACAATGGTACCTCAGGTTACAAACACCTCGGGTTACAGACTCCGCTAACCCAGAAGTAGTACCTCGGATTAAGAACTTTGCCCCAGGATGAGAACAGAAAACGCACGCCAGTGACAGTGAAAGGTCCCATTAACTAAAGTGGTACCTCAGGTTAAGAACAGACCTCCAGAATGAATTAAGTTTGAAACAGATTTACCACTGTACAAGTAAAGCTCATTTTTCGCTACATTAATAAATAACATAGACTCACATTTAGATGAAAGACAATGACTGTGCTTTCTGCTTGCGTCACAGGGCCAAAAAGTGAGGGAAAGATTAACAATAAGCCAATATACATCAACAGTGGTTAATGGCTAACATAATCATCTCAACAGTGAATAAAAGAAGTTAAACTGAATGCACAGTTAAGATCAAAGATGGTAGCTGACCAAATCCTATGGCAGGCATAGTCAAACTTGGCCCTCCAGATGTTTTGTGACTATAGCTCCCATGATCCCTAGCTAACAGGACCAGTGGTCAGGGATGATGGGAGCTGTAGTCCCAAAACATCTGGAGGGCCGAGTTTGCCTATGCCTGTCCTATGGGAACAAAGGCTGTCGAATTCAAAAACTTGTAAAAGGGAAAAAAAGCCCAGTATTAGAGAAATTCACAGAAAGACACTGCAAGCAAAACTAGAGAAAAGTGGACTGTGGGCCAATTTGATGCTTGATCTACCCTCCCTATTCCCAGGTTAGCATGTATAAGGTTGCAGCTTCTGGGGCCTAAAATGTGGAGACCAGCAGGGG
Source organism: Podarcis pityusensis (assembly GCF_964106645.2). NCBI lineage: Eukaryota > Metazoa > Chordata > Lepidosauria > Squamata > Lacertidae > Podarcis > Podarcis pityusensis. Next base: position 64,740,747 of record NC_138032.1, read on the forward strand.
CATCCTTCTCACTTTTTATTTATTTCACTTCACATGAAGTGAGACGCTAGCTGTGCACCATCTTAATCAGGCCAGAGACATTTGTTTTAGTATTACTATGACATACACAGCAGTACAGGCTGCAGGTGGGGTAGAGGGCCCAGGCCACATATAGTGTTCTGAGCCCAGAAAATCCTCTTGGCAGTCAGTGTTTGCAGTCAGGCTACATTTGCATCAATGTGTATTACTGTGCATGCCCCAATCTTTGAGCAGCAAGAGATTCCAGGGGTTCCAGGAGCTCATTCATGGTTTGGTTTCCTTGGAATGCAGGTCAATGGAGATTGTAGTGTCTTTAGGATACATGGTTGTATTTACACACATATACAACCTGAGCATAGGATGGAATGGATTATTACATCAATGCTCCAACAGATCTTGCTTCCCTGTTAGGGTTCTAGGGGTGGGGTGAGGGGTCCCCAATGCCATAGCTTTGGATTCAGTAGAGAGCAAGAAGCCTCCCTGTCTTTCCAGCTTCCAGTCAACATTAAACATGCCAACCAGCCTTTGCTGTTCTCCTCCTTACAATATGATGTCACCTCCAGCCAGGTGAGGGGGTAGAGAAAATGTTTGCCCCCTCCTGTATAACACCATCCCTCCATTGTCTCCATGATAACATGGCCGCCTGTTTAGTCATGCAAATGGGGGTACTTAGCTTGGCTGGCTAGGGCCATTATCTTACAAAAAAATTGGTTTCTTTCACCAGTACAGCAGGTTCTGTCTTGTACAGACCCCCTTTTTGCAGATTCAAAACCACAGGTTTGGTTGGAACCCATTAGCACCCTCCATACCCAAAGCATCAACTCAATATCTGCACTGGGGCTCATGATTAGGCTCTCTCCTTGCTAACCACAAGCTTCAGCCAAGGTTTGTTCTTGACCTTAGCTGATAGTGAGGAGGAGAAAGTTAATCGTGAGTCCTGGTGTGGATGACACACTAGAACAAATCTTGGCTTAGCTTAATTCAGCAGCCAAGAGGGGCAGGGGAGGAGCAAAGTACTGTGAGCTCCTCTCTGGGAACCTGCAAATTCACACACAAATTGGCTCACTGCACCATGCAGACCAGGTCATAATATTGGAAGGCATCTGGGTGGGAAAAGAGGTTTCCTCTGCATTTGGTACATCCGTTCATTGAGTTCCCTGGAGGAAGGATTGGATCAAAGCATAAAGTTCAGTACTTTATTGATCATTTTATTGATTTTATTGATTTCTGCCATTTGCCGTATATTGCCGTATATTAACACCATCATTTCTAAGTGGTCACAAAAGAGATATAAAGGATATAAACCATTTAAAATTAGCTATAAAATCTTAAGCTTACTTAAAATTTCTGTGGGAAAAATGGTCTTCACCGAGTGCCTGTCTGGTCTCTCCTGGGAGTGAATTGGAATCAATCATTTCTTAGCTTTCATATTTTGTATCGTATTTCATGTTATAGTAGAAGATTGTAATCATTCTCACTAAGCTTGATCATTTAGCATTTTTGTGAGAAGCTAATGGCGTGGGCGGTAATCTTTAAGGAAATAACATTTCTTTTGTTTGTGGTGTATTCTGGGGGAAAAACCCCATAATGAATGGATTTGATTTTAAAAGGAAGTTATGATACAGACACCACCACCCCCCGATCTTTTTCTTGTTTTCATTTTTTAAAATTAAACTTTAACCTCTTATTTTCTGCCAAAAGGAAAGAAAGGAAATAATATATATCCAAGGCGAAGTGTTTCCCACGAGAAAGTTATCTCTTTGGTGGTTTAGTTGAAAGGGGACAGACCTTTAGGATAATGACTTTAAAGCTGGCTGATACATTATTGCTATGGAAAATCAAGTAGATCACTTGGTTATTATTTTTATCCTCTGGTTCTGTGGCTTAACTTTTCAGTAACAATAATTGCTCAGGAAACCATTAGATTATTGTTTACTTTTCTCATCATACTTAAAAAAAAATAAATCATACAAGGATTAATGTGAACAAAGTGATCTTGCATTTAACCCTTTGTTGATAGAAACATTGACGCTTATCGTTTTGGTTTTGGGTATCCAAGAAAGCTATAAAGATAAAATACTTAGTGGAAGGTACTGAGGGTGACCCCATTTACAAACAGAAAACTATGCTTTTATTGATAAGGTTCATTTTGCAGTAAAACAATGTAGTGATACATAAGTCATGGGAGTCAACAATATCCCACTATGTAACATTCTTCAATGTCCACAAATGGTATGTGTGATCTAACTGACCCCACAGCTTGTTAAACATAAAACATTAATATACATATAGTGTAATTATAATAGCTGCACAAGTGTAGGAGTAAAGAATCTCAAAAAAAAACACAAAAAACCTTGCAACCTCAGCACACACTACTTGAGGAGCCTACGTAAAAACAACCCATTGCACAACTGCATTACTAAGACAGACTAAATGGTTACATGAAGCACATGGTTGCTGTAAAACTATGCCCCCAATGATATTGAAAGCCAATGAAAGATCATGAAGCAAAAGCGAGGTCCCACTCCCCCGTCCCACTTTCTACAAAGGGTGATCAATGACATCTCAGTCTCGTGGCCAGGTCTGAACTAGATTGGAATGGAACTGAGTAATGCTTGTCATCCGATAATGCTTGCCACTGCCCCAGAATAAACCTGAACTTCTGCAAACATTGTGGCTTCCCCAAGCCTGCTGCTACTTTTGTCTCGGGCGTGGGTGGGGCTGTCTTGGCTCCATAAGGAATGGCACCTTCATGTCTGAACCAAACCGCCACACAAGAAAACGCAGCTCAGACAGTTCCAGTTAATCCTATCTATTGTCATCTCTCTGCAGCCGTTGGGTCTCTTAAATGCATTGTTTCCAAGGGAGGATCCTGAGAAGAGCTTAACCAGAGGTAGACCGCCTGATCTTTCTTTTATTCGCATGGTCCCTGATCCCTTTTCTTTTCTTTTTCTTTGCTTTAAACAACCGACCTGTCATTGCACACAGCCAGAATTCTGCAGGGGCAATGATCCCATCGTTGATTAATCCTTTCCAAATGAAGCAAAAAACAAAGCAAGTATTAATGAAAAGCTGGCACAGATGTGTTCCATTTTCTTTGGAAGGTTCGCACAAGGGTGTGTTGGTTACACACATGGCATAGATGCAAGGGTATGCCTTGATCTCACGTGGCCTCTTCTCCTGTCCCTGGCCCCATATGACCTTTAATGGGAACAAGAGCATTCTTGCATCCATGTCTACTCAGGCAGGCACTGCATACATTAAGAGTGTAGAACAGAATGTTCCAATCAGCAGCAAGCATCTAGCTCATGCTCTCCTCTCCTCTCCTCTGGCACAGCTGTTGGAAAGAGAGCAGACAGCTTTCTGTTTCCATTTTCCACGGAAACCACTTAGAAATGTACTTCAAAGGCAATGTTGCGTCCCAATGTCATGATGACGTCGGGTGATTGACAGGTGGGTGGTCTCGCCCACCTGTCAAACTTGCCCCCTGGGTGTATGTGGAGATTAGGACTTGGCCCACTGGCCAGGCTCAGTTCCCCACCCCTGTTTGAATTACTCAAGAGTAGCAGCAACTTCACTACTTCCTTTATTTATTTATTTATTTTAAACAACACGTATATTATACTTAAGAGTCCAATCATACATTCATATATTGCTACAAAAATTAAAATGATGACACCTATATGAAACATACCTATGCAGATATTCATAGAAATCATAATAACTAACAATCTGGTATACATAAGGACCTTGGAAATGATGGAGTGGGAGAGAGACATGTTTATAAGAGAGGGAAACTAAGTAGATAGTTGATTATTCTAAAACAGTATATGCAAACCATTGCAAATACCATCTTTGGATAAGCCTATTTTTCTGATGTTCATTTGTCAGTCTTTCACTTCTATAGCATGTTGATTTAGTAAGACTGTGATATTCCATATTTTCCCATGCCACTTGGCTACCAGACAACTGCTGTGCTAGTCTCTTGCTGCAAAAAAGAATGAGTTTTGTGACACCTTAAGGACTAACACATTTCTTAAAGCATAAGCTTCCATGGACTACAATTCACTTCATCAGACACATGAAGTGTTCCCCTGAGTTTTTGTTGGCATCCGTCTGTCTCAGGAGACAATGGAGGAGTGTGCCATTGAGGATGAGGTCAAGCTGTTGGACAGTGCCTGCTCTGACTGTAGAGACCGATGCGGAGGAGACATGTTGGATTGCAGCTGGGGCAGATGAAGGTGTCCGGTTTTGCTGCTACAGGTGCACCATGGTGTTTCTTCTTTCTGCAATCCTCACAGCTATCATTCCTCCTCTGGTCACTGCTGTGGAAGCACAACCTGGCTGTTTGTCTCCAGGCACAAACATACAACGGAGTTCATGTTCCAGAAGACATCTTTGTAACACAGAGTTGGTCTGCCAACAGGCCTAGTGCCTGAAGCTGGCTCCCCATAGAGCATGTTCTTGGGGATCCTGCAGGGATGGAATGACAATGGGAAAAGTCCACTCTGTAGGCTTCTCACTCAGGTTTCTTTTCCATGACTAGTTTGCCTCAGATTCCTGCTAGAATCCCAAATCAGCTCTGCTTTAGTTTACACACACTCTCAGGCTTGGCGGGGGGTGGATTTACAAGTACAGTGGTACCTCAGTTTATGAACTTAATCCGTTCTGGAAGTCCGTTCTTAAACCGAGACCGTTCTTAAACTGAGGTGCACTTTCCCTATTGAGGCCTCCCACCGCCAATGCCCTTCCACCATTCGGATTCTGTTCTTAGACCGAGGTAAAGTTTGCAAACTGGGACACTACCGGTTTTGCGAAGTTCGTGAACCAAATCGCTCTTAAAGAGGACTGTTCTTAAACCGGGGTACCACTGTACTTCAGGAAAATATCATTGATCAAATCCTGAAGATAGCGTAACAGAACTACCTTCAGATCTTGTGGTATAGTATAACCAGTCATTTCATTAATTAAATGCAAAATTTCTATTCAGAAGGGGTAAGCAGTTGTTCTTTAAAAATCACTACTTCTCCTAAAAGGCATGAGGGCAAGAATGTTCCTCTTTAACTAAGCCTTTGGATGATTGACAGCCAATGCTATCGGGGGGTGTGTGTGTGTTATTGGGTTGTTTTTGTTTTTATTTTGATTATTTTTTTAAAAAGTTATTGAAATATGAGCACACTTAAGTAACATGGCAAAATGGACTGGGGTTCTTTTTCTAAATGTAACACTCTTGGGTAGAAAGGCAGGGGAGAGAATCAACAACTAAATGGAAGAAAATGGCAGCTCCTGAAAACCTTTGTCCATATCAATTACAGTCAGGAGCGCACCTCTGCAAATCTGTAGGACACCCTGCCCCCCCAATAACCATTCCCTGTTCATGCAGTTACTGCTGGCTGGTTACTCAGATAACAACATGGTCTTTTTCTTTTGTTCTACTGTGGGAGTTCAAAATAAAGCTTTTGAGAAAAGTGTGTAATACAGAAAAATAGACATTTGGGAATGTGAGTTATTCAGCAACTCCAAATTGCTCATTGAGCACAGAGAATTTGCTGACTTGCCTGGCCACACCAGTTACCTTTAAACTTATGGAATGCGATTCTCTCTCTCTGAAAGACTAGAGCATTAGTTGTGTGACCAGTTCAAAGTTTCCTAACGTCCATATAGGTAAGAAAAAGTGCTTTCCCTTGACCTCCACTTCTTTTTCTTCTCTTTCATTGTTTCATTTCATTTTATCCAGTTGATACTTTGCTTGTGGTGTTGCTTTTAGCCCAACGATTCTATTCTAGACTTAAGATGAGAGCAGAAGTCATGTACTCTAAGACAATTCCGAGATTTTCCACCTGAGTTGAACTACCTCATGCTGCCTAGTGGTAGCACTCATCTTGACTATGCCTTTATCTTTGGAACACGTGCCAAATCTAGACTTCAGCGTAACACAATATGGCTACTGATTGACAAAAATTGGGGTGAGGTGTGTTTTGGAGTGACCACAGTATAAAATAGGGATAGGGAATTTTTTTTCACCTTGCGAGCCAGATCCAGAATTATCCTACCCTCCGTGGACCATTTTTGATAAGAGTGTGGAGCCAATCCCCTGATGTTACATGTTATCAGGCGCAGGATTATCTCCCATCTTAGCTTCAACTCCTCTGCCATTCCTCTTGAACTCCTTAATGTAAGATATGGATGTAAAAGTGTGGACATGGCCAGCTTCTCATGTTGCGACGTACAATGATCTTTATATAAATCCCTCTTTTTTTTTTTAAAGAACCACCTTACGTTTATTTACTTACAGATATGTCCTTCCATCTCTTTGCTCTGATCTGCTGACAAGTACATATCCCGGCAGCTCCCAAATCCACAAGGTAAGCAAAGCGTTACGGATTCAGATACACACGGGGTTTACATTATTGTTGCTATTACTGTTATTTATTATAATAAATCGCAGGGTGGTTCACAACTCAAAAATACAAAATAAGAATGCAAAATACATAACACAAAATACAGAAGAAAACAAAAATGGAAGCAAAATCATTTACTCCATTAACACATTTAAAAGGCCTTGGAATGATAATCAGCCCAAGGCCTGGTCAAAGAGAAACATTTCTGCCTGGTGCCTAAATATATATAATGAAGGTGCCAGGTCAGCCTCCCTAGGGATAACATTCCACAAATGGACAGCCTCCACAGAAAAGGCCCGTTCTTGTGTTGCCAGCCTCCAGACCTCTTGTAGAAGGGGCACTCAAAGAAGGGCCTCAGATGATGATCACAACATTCAGGTTGGTTCATATGGAGGGAGGTGGACCTTGTGGTCCTGAGCCATTTAAGGTCAAAACCAGCACTTTGAATTGGGCCCGGAAAGTAATCGGCAGCCTGTGCAGTTGGGCCAGGGGCAATATAATATATTCAAACCATCTTGCCCTGATGAGAAACCTGGCCACCAAATTCTGCACCAGTTGAAGTTTCTGAACCGTCTTCAGAGGTAGCCCCACATATTGCCTTTATTCCTTAAAAAAACCACAACAACTAATGTTGCCATTCCAAACTGTTTACATTATTTAGAAATCTAATTTTTTTTTGTGTTGCAATACAATTTCATGCATTCATTCATTTCTGAACCTCTCTGCTGGCTAATAAAACTTTTGGTCTCTTTTAAAATCCTAGTCCCACCTGGTTTAGAGGATAAACTCACAGGCCGTGTGTGTTCTTGATACACAGTTGCCTGCTAATAGATATGAAATAACATTGGCACTGATAGCAGCAGAAGCAGTTGTAGCAGCCGCAGCACTGAAACAGAAGCAGTATGTTCTTTATCCTCTGTGACTGCCTCAACTTCAGGTCAAGGGTTGAAGCGGGATTGGCAAAGGAGATTTGGAGGCGGTTCAGCCAGGGTGACACAAATGTATCCAAACCTTTACATGAGGTCAACAAACATCTCTCAGGAATCTGTTCTCACCTTTGAGCTACGCTGTTCCTTGTTAGGACTGTACCACCTCAGAATTCACACGGGGGTGGGGAGGATTGCTGCTTCAAAGCTGCTCGATCAACCTATGGCTTCTAGGCAACTTGGTTTATTCAGGAGCACTGAATAAGTTTTCAAGTCAATTTTGGGAATTGAGTATTTGGTGCTGCCAATACAGTGCCATATTAGGCAAGTGGGCTACGGTGGCATACAACAGATCTTGGTTTTTGGAAGTGAAAATAAATGAGGCATGTGTGATCTCTTGTGTGAGTGCATCCACACCCCAACCTCATTTTCTTATTTACCGCTTATAAAACATTAGCAACAGCAACAACTTCTCTCGTAGTCCCTACAGATCAGTTTAGTTGAACAAGGCCTTTCCAAATTCACCTCTGGTTTTACTTTAGGTGAAATTTTGTGGAAACTCCAGCGTATACTGAAACACACCCATTTCCCACAAACTCAATGAGCTCTTAAAGCAAGGAGTTTCTAATAACTTGGTTAATGGGGATTCTGTCAGATTTATGATTTGTGTTTGCATTGCTGGCTGCACTGCAGTATTGAGCCTCATTGTTGCAACATGTTCATCAATAACTGACATGTTAAAGCCCCCTTTTTAAAAAGCCCATACGTCTAAAGAAATCTCACTTGATTCTTGTGGTTGAGCTGTGGACATCCCCTACTTTTGGATATGTTCTTTTATTGCTTCCATAAATCCCCTTATGGTCAACAGTGGTGGTAGTTGAGAGAGGGTGGAATCAATACAATGAGGCTTGATGATATACAATGATAGGCATCATAATTTTCAGAAGCATAGCGCACAAAGCAAACCTGCAATAAGTGGAAGTAATGGCCATTGAGAAAGATTAATATTATAGTACTAGTAATGGATTTTGTCCATTATCAGAATACATGCTTGATTAAAAAAAAGCCAGTGGGTCTGGTTGGGTATCTTTTCATGCTCAAGACTAGGAAACAATTGATCCTAGCCTTGTTTGATTTCCACCCTGATAGCAAGGAAGACCTCACTTACATCCATGTAAAAATGAGAGAGCACTAATTAGGGATGGAAAATACCAAGAGATATAGTTGAGGAACTGGAAGTGCTCATTAAATAGGTCATTGCTCAAGTTTCTTTTCAAAATTAGGAATACTGAAGCTCCAGCTTGCCTCCAGGACTGGCTCTCTGACCTAGAAATTCTTCCCCTGGAATCCACAAAGGGTTGGAACTTACTTCTGATGCCGACTAATGGAAATTGTTGGTTGGTTGGTTTCAGTAAGTGTTTTCCCTCAAGATCATGTACCCAGTTTGCACTTTCTGTCAGGGTTTGTGTGCAGTCCAGGATTTCTGTGCTATATACATATTACATAGGTATTAATTAAATAACTGGAGGAACAAGGTGTGGTTGGAGAAAAGGTGGGTGGGAGGACTGCGGGGAAAACAAAGTGAGAAAGATTACAGCGACATCATGATTTGCAGCTTTTAAAGAGGCAGGACGGTTTCACATGGCAACCCTGTATTTAACAAGGGAACAGGTGTAATGGTCTGGGAAAGAGATCTTGATGGGAAATGTAGCCCGAGTCCAAAGCATGGGGTGATTAAGCATGGGGTGTGCCCATTGGGTTTCTGTTCCTTGATCATCAGGCTTCTAAGTTCTATGTTTGAAACTGAGGTGTCATTTAGAAACAACACTGACACACAACCTTGTGATGTTGTGTGGGGTCTACTGCCTAAAAGAAAATGTCAGAAATTCCATTGGTTTTCTGATTGCTTCCTTTCCTTCTAATTGTTCAGGCTCCATCCTGTGCCCCTTCAGCTCCCAATGTAGCTGACGTGCTGCCATTGTATCATGTCTAGCCCTTAATACTTAATCCCACACTGTTTTGCAGTTATCCAACCAAGTGGATGCTGTTTCTGACTTCATGTTGATGTGAACGAGAGCTTGTACTTATTCCGCTTTTGGCTTCTGTTACATGTACAGCTTCTCATAGTACGTGTTTTTAGATGGCGACTACTCACGAGTTCTAGAGTTGAGGCAGATTAAGTATCCTCACTCTGATGTATCTGATTTCCATTTAGCTTCACCATTCCCGTCCTTCATGGGGCTGCTGAGCTTTTAACAGCTGTCCAGTTTTCATCAAGTTTCCCTATCACTTATTCACTTCTGGGAAATCCCCCCCCCCCAAGCAACAGAAACACAGAGATACCACCTAGGAAAAACACCTTCCATTTTATTGACTTGCTGCTATGCTTGCTCTTCAAAGTCTCTTGCCCACGGTGATGGTGATGCTGGTGATGTTTTTGCCTTGAGGAAATACAGAGATTAATTTCCCCAACATTTGATCTACAGATTAGGAAGGTGTGTCTCATTGCACTAAGATGAATACAATGGTATTTCCAAATGGCCCTAAAAAAAACAAAGCCTCAACAGGATATTTCTATTAGTTCTGTGCCGAAACCTGTCCTCCATGTTTTCTTCCCCTGAAAAAAAAAATAAATCTTCAATTTTCCTCCTTATTCTCAGGGTTTAGAATTTCTTTATCATTTCGTGGGGTGCAGGATTGAGCCTAATTTAACATTGCACAGCGGCCATGGATGGTGTGTTTTCTTTATTCCCATTGAACATTCCTTCACTGCTCTGACTACAGGCTTCACAGCTGCCTCTGCTTCCTGGTCTGAAAAAGTCCAGCAGTAGAAAGTCACATCTATACCATACATTTAAAGCATATGACTCCCCCCCCCAAAGGATTCTGGGAACTGCAGTTTGGGGCTAAGTGAGGAGTAAACTACAGTTCCCAGAGGGGGAGGTCATGTGCTTTAAATGTATGGTGTGGCGGTGACCTTTCCCCCTGAAGTCCCTTAGTGGGCTAGAGAGGCCAGCTGCCAGTTGCAGGATCCAGGCTCATTTGCTATCCTTTCAATATGCCCGTAAGGTAACTGGGATTGTAAACTCTCTTCTACGAATGCCCTACTGAAAGCAATGCAGAAGAGTGCATTTCAGCAGGTACAGCTTCTCGCCCTGCATGACACTTCACACCCACTGAGATGTCCTTTTCCATGCAGCTCTTAAAGCAACCTCACCATCTCCCTGCATGAATGGACTGCAGCCTAGCACACACAGCTCCTTCATTCAGCTGCCCACTGCAGGAGAATAACAATAAAAAAATGAACAATGAGTACTGCAATCAACTCACGATAATATCACCAAGGCAACTATCTGCAAACAAACAATAAACGTTCATAAAAATGGCTAAGGCAGTTTCTTTCCCAAATAGGTTTTATCCTAAACAATAGCAAACACGGTCAATAAAGAGTTCACTAGTAATATATCAGTGGTTCAGTGTTCATTTCTTCTCTTTCCAAAACAGATTTTATCTTGAACAATTGCAAATGCAGTAATAAAGAGTCCACTTGTGATATACCAGTGGTTCAGTGCTCGGACGTCGTTCCGGTAATCCAACGTTTCGTCACTAAAAAGCTTAGTCATCGAGCTTTGTAGTAAATTATAAACAAGAGAAGACTGTATGTAAACGACTTAAAGCAGGGGTACATCTGTCCCCATCTGCATGTTTCCATCGGGAGGAGCATAGAAAGAGGACGCTGTTCTTCAGTTTGTTAAACCTGAACCACTGATATATTACAAGTGAACTCTTTATGTACTGTGTTTGCTATGTTTAAGATAAAACCTATTTGGGAGAGAAACTACCTTTGCCATTTTTATGGATGTTTATTGTTGCCTTGGTGATATTATCCTGTGTTGTTCACTGCAGGAGCAGGTAGAAATCGCTGCCTTTTAGAGAAGCTCTAGGTTTAAGGTCACATTTAGATTTGACACCTTTGTTTTCCAGACGAAGTCTCTTGGGGTTGTCTTGAACTAAGGCCTGTTTAGCATAGACCCACTAAAATTAATGAACCGAAGTTAGTCAATAAACTTCAGTGGGTCTACTTTGAGTAAGACTTGGTTGAAGGCAACCCTTAGGACTGGTTTAAATTTAGCTGGCACACTAACAGAAACCAGTGCAATGGCTTCCTCTCGTGCAGTGGGGCTCCCTCCCCTGCATCTTCCCCAAATCCTCATCGGACAGCTGGGAGAGCCCCCAAAACAGCACTTAGAAGAGAGGAGGAGGGGATCATTCTGTCTGACAAGCAAGTAGCGTGGCGTAGGGGGAAACTGTACCTGTTGCATTTCTTTCAGGCATGAGTTAAAGGCAGCACACCATTATCGGGGTGGGGGGGTGGGGATTGTAATGGTTTTTAGGGCACTTCCAGAAACATGACAATGGGTTGTTATGGCATCAGGTGTTTGTTTTTTTAACTCATTGGATTTCCTTCAGGTAGGGTAAATCTGGATTAGATTGGGGAAAGCTAGGTACTGACATTTTAATGTTCACTATGTCACAAGGACACTGGAAATAATCTTGGGTGCATGTGGAGCACTGATACATAATAAACCTCTTTCTGGAAGCAGACTGATTTTTCACTCGGCACTTAAAACAGTTTGAGTAGAGTGGTCAGATGGAAGGGGGAGCAGGGCCCCCCTGCTGCAATCCTGATTTTCTGCAGCTGTTAAAGGTGCCAGGAGTCCTGCCCTCCTTTTCATCTCACCACCCTTCTTCCGAACCTCTCTTCCACTTTTGGTGTGGTTGCATGTAAGTCATGTGCACGGCTATAAAGGAGCAGCTTTTATAGAAACGTTTGGGGGAAATGGAATGTAAATGTTTAAAACAAGTCATGCATAAAAGTTAATATGCAAAATCCTGAGATTCTTAGGAAGTACTTTCCTGCCAGATCTCCTGTTGATCTGAGAACCACATCCCACTTGGAGTTGGTGTGTATGTTCAAGCAGGGCACTTGATGCACAGCAGAGGATACGAGGCAGCTTTAATGATCACAGTTTTAAAAATAAAGAAGGGAGACCCTTGACAACTGGATGAAAGACATGAATACTCTTCTACCCAGCACAGATATACAGGTATAGGGAAATGTGCAGAACTGCTGCCTGTTATGAACAGCTCATTCCACTGAACGGGACCTTGGCCCTCTGCCCCAAAGTCCTGGCCTGGCTGGCACCACACCAGAGTTCTGTCAAGGTAGGGACCATTGCGCAAGCTATTACAAATGCGAGTCCTGGGCACATTCCTGGTACTTTATTGTTAGTTATGATGTGGGGCCATAACATTAGAGTTGGCCTCAAGATCAGTGCTAATAAAGCTGAAATGGAACTAAAAGCTTCTTCCAAGCTGCTTATCGTTGTTTATCTTGAAATGGACTCAGTTCCCTCCTAGAAATGGCATTGGATAAGGTTTCAAGGGACTGCCTGTGATTCTTGTCAGCAGGAATATTGTGTGTTCAACCACTAAAGGATTAGGCTGCAGCTGGGCTATTTTAGGTCTCCCTCCAAGGAAAACTATATCACATACCAGACAGCTTTGCTTAGTTGTTTTATTATTATTATTTTTTAAAAAGAATTCTTCATTCAGCAGGGGAAGAAACATCCTTTTCAACGGAGCAACAGAATGTTAATGTTGATGGTCCAAATGAAGTGCTTTTGCTTGAGTAAGGTAGTGGAAAGTGTGGTAGTGTCTTAGCTCCAGGGTTTCTCCAGATAATTTAGGCTCTCTGACCAGGAAGCCATTTCCCTTGTTCTCAGATGAACAAGAGGGCATATCCATACTATGAACTAATAACAGTTCATAAATATGAGGAGGTTTTTCCTGTCAGTGTAATTGTTAAGACTTTCTCCAGAGAATTCTGAGAACTATACAACACCACAGTTAGAAAATCCATTCATATCTATGAGGCAGATTTTATATCCATTTAATTGTTAAGGTTTTCCCCAGAGAATTTTGGGAACTGAGAATTCTGAGAACTGGGAATCCGTTCAACACAGCTTCCTACCCCTGTCCAATAAGACTCTAAAATTGGGCCCTGACAGGAGTACAGACAAGCAACTGACAGGTCCAATGAAAGAGGTTGTGTGGGTTTTTAGATGAAGGTATAAGGTGTTTTATTCACTTTCGTTCGGTAAATTTGCCTACCACTATTCACCTAATGGTGATTTACAGCACAATTAATCCCAACAATAATAAAACCATGATATACCCATTTGAATAAAACTATGAACAACATCACATTCTTTAGAGATACCTGGGTCATTCTGTTGGTATGCTGGCTTGCATATGACTGGAACCAAACTGGATATTTTATTTCTTTTACTGGCTTCTCCTTTGGATTTGATGGATTTATATTTGAACATGGTTGTAAAACTCCTCTGAGGGGCAACTTAACCTAAAAAGTACTGTATACAGTATAAAAGCTTTTAAACCTAACAAATAGGGAATGGGTCTAGGAAAAGGAAGCATATTCTGCAGAGACTGCATTTGAAACTGGCTGGCTGTCTTTGGGATTTAGTGGTGCCCATCTTTGGTCTGGCTTTAAATTCCAGCTTGCCGATACAGTTCCTCATTCACGCAAAGCTATAAGGGAGATGATCTTCAAAGGCACTTTTGACAGTTGGGCTGCTTGATGTTAGTTATGCCTTTGACATTCTACCCTTCCCAACTTTAGAAAGACGTTAAGTGCTTTTTTTTCCACCACTGGGGCGAAATGCTATTGTCTCAGCCATGAAAGTTGCATGCATACCTTTTAAGAGTCATTACTCTGCACTTCTGGAAGATTAGCCTGTGAGGCCGCCTCCTCCTCCTCCTCCTTCTTACATGAACACAGATGTTCTATCATACATCTAAGGCTGTGATCCTGTGCATGGTTACTTAGGAATTAGTGATGTTAATGGAACATCTGAGTAAATATTGGTTTGTGGACTGGACTCTAAGCCACCTCACCTCACCAGCTCCCAAGTATCGAAGTAAAACAACAGGACATTGCAGTTCAGGATTCAGTCCATTCAAATGCATTTTGAATGTTAATGTGCTATGATTTAAAAATATTCTGATGATAGATTTTCTGTCAGATACAGAGATTCCCTCTGTTATGGGTGAGGCAGAACATGAAGTGAGATCAATGGAGTGACTCTGGATTAAAGTGGCGAATATGGCCCATAGTCAGCTGCTGCCAACAATGCATAGAATTTACTCCTGCGGTTGTTGGGAGTTAAAAATAAAAAGCTTAACTTTAAACAATAAAGATTGCCTCTCCATTGAACTATTTGATAGTGGCCTTTGACAGAGCCATGTGTGGTTTGCTTTGATCTGTTCCCTATTGTTTCTTTTTTGCTTTTTTGTTTCAGATGTCAAATAACTCATGTGCCAGGTAACATTCCATTCATGCCTTGCCTGTCAACTGGCAGGTCTTGCAGAGTGACTCTGGACAGAAAGGAAGACTCCCTATCCCAGCCATGGCTGCACCAAGGAAAGGTTTAAGCGCCTCCCCTCCCGATGGTGGCTGGGGGTGGATGATTGTGATCGGCTGCTTCCTTGTTACTATCTGCACGAGAGCTGTAACAAGGTAAGGGCGTTTATGGGTGTGATTCTTCACCCAGCTTTTGTTATTGTTATCCCGTGCCTGAAAGCGGTGGGAAATACTACCTCGTGGTCCAGGAATGGAGGATGTTAATTAATTTATCTGGACACTTCTTAGCCACGTTATCTGCAGAATGATTACAGCAGTCCACTGGATAGCTCAGTTGGTTAGAGCATGGTGCTGATAAAACCAAGGTCACAGGGACAGCTGCATAGTCCTGCATTGCGTGAGATTGGACTAGATGATCCTCAAAGTTCCTCCCAACTCTATGATTCTAAGTCTAATAACAGCAGGATTGCTTTGCTAAGGCAGCATTAAAAGTGTGTCACATACACTGAGAAAGACCCAGGTGGATCACCTGAGGGGAGTGCATTGAACTATGGATGTGACATCCCTCTGCATCCCTGATACATGATACCTTCCTCTGAGCCCTTCCTCTGATACCTGATACCATCCCTGATACCTTCCTCTGCAGAGCCGCAAAGACATGTAGGGTTGTAGCCAGCTGTGTCATACTCTTGAGTACACCTACTGAACTTGTTGGCTTTGAGTTAGTCAACCCATAGAGTGGATGAGGGCCATCAAGCTGATACTGAATCCAGACAAGATGGGTTCCATCCAGATAAAGTGAGTGGATGGAGGCTTGCAACCAGTGCTGTTTGGACATGTACTTCCCCTGGAGGACAAAAAGTAGAATTCTGGAGTTCTCCATGCCAACTGGGGAAGCTCGAGTGGTGATAGCAGCCAGGAGTGTTTTTTACCAATTTAGACTGGTATGCCAACTGTGCACCAGTCTGACCTTGCCTCAGTTATCCAAGTGTTAGTGATATGCGGGCTGGATTTCTGCAACGTGCTTCACATAGGACTGTCTTTGAAGACTGCCAAGAACATAAGAAGATCCCTGCTGGATCAGGCCAGTGCTCAATGTTCTCTTCTCGGTACGGCCAACCAGATGACTTCAATTGGTACAGAATGCAGCTGGCTGTGTCCTGTTAGGAGCCTGGCAATTGGTTCACGAGGCACTTATCCTGATTGCCAGTGCATTGCTAAGACCAATTCAAAATGAGGTGGTTATATTTATTTAGCAGGGAGCAGTTTGCATCCCCATCAGGGCACGGGGCTGAAGCTTCTCTGCCCACCTCAGCACTGTGCCAACTTTTTTCCATTTTGCTGCCACCTTCAAAATTGGTGGGCTCTTGGGAATCTATTTTGAGCAGGACAGAAGAATTTGTGGGGGGCGGGGAGCAGATCAAACCATTGGGAATCAGAGTTAGGCATCTTAGCTTTGAAAACTTAAATGCTTCGGATCTGAGTTATTTCGAGGACTGCCTTTGCAGCCTGTCCATATGTTAAGATCTGCAACGGAGGCCCTCACATGCCTGCCACTGAGAGGGTGGAGAGCACAAGAGGGAGGCCACAGTGGCCTCACATTTCTAGAAGACATTTCCTGCTGGGATTCCTCAAACCCCATCGTCATACATATCCAGGAGAGCCCTGGATACCCTCCTTTGTTTCCTTCTGATTTCCTTCTGAGATTATTTTCCTGTAGCAGTTTTGCTTGGATAATTTATGTGTGCATTTCTTGCTTTTATTAATAAATGTGAAGTTTTAATTGCAATTGTACTGCATTGCATTTTCTTTTGTAATCTGCCTTTGCGGTGGTGGTGGTGTTTGACCTTTACAAGGCAACTTAAAAGTACTGTTTTTGGCATTGGATTTAGTAAAACTGCAGAATAAGCTCCTTTTCCAGACCTGGGCATAGCCTGGGGTGGGGACTCGTTAAGGAATACAAAGGTGCTGATGACCAGTCAGATTCTTGAGGCTGAGCAAATGAGGTTGCCAGGGTAACAGTGGGTGTGATGTCACCACAGGGGAAAATGTCCTTTTTTAAAAACGAGGCTTGGCTTGCATTTTTAGCAAGGGTTTTGGGGAAGAAGAAGGGTGGGGCTAGAGGTCATGTGGGCCGAGGGACGGACAAGCTGCATGGAGGAGGAACAGGAATTATGTTTTGGTTGCATTTAAATCCAGTGCTGTGTCGCTGTAGCAAGCAAGTCCCTCTTGAGATGTGATGCTCAGAACCCTCTCTCCATCCAGACTCAGGTGTAAATAACAAACCATATTTCATAAAGACCCTACAGCCTCCATTGTGCCCAAAGGAAACATAAGCCCTGGTTGGGTGCCAAGACCCCTTGTATCTTGCACTGCTCAGCAGAGGTTGGGGTGGCCGATAACAGTACTTTAAATAACTAAAATTAGTCTTAGCACCCGAGGCCACAAGGGTCTTTTCTATCCAATAACAGATTAAGTGGCTTATACAACTCGCTGCTCTTTCATCACATCCTAATCTTGCTGTCTGAGGCTTACTCTGCTTAGTGATAGCACTGGCCTAAGTTCACAACCTTTCCAAAAATTATGCAAGAGGATAGCAAATGAAAGAACCAAGGTGAGGACGACCTCTTGTTAGCACTGCCTCCTTGTCAGAGTCTCTACCCAAGGAAATCCTGACAAACCAGCTCCCCCTTGACTTTTCAAAGGTTGTCTTGCCCTGTACAGGCGACACCCAAGGGTGTTCTTGGCCCACATACATGTCACCGGAGCACACATAAACCCATTCTACCCCTGTCCAAAGGGACCCATGCATTGGTGGCTGCACATCACTTGAATGCACGCAAAATTATTGCCATCTGTATTCTGAGTAGTTTTTGCCCCAACCATTGTTAATGTTGATTGATTGGTTGCAATGTTGGTGTCAGGGAATGGTCTGAAGGCGAGTACTGGAGAATGCATTCTATGGCAGACCAGCTTCTCTCTGATGGAGAGCTGGAGGGAGAAGAGTCTCCCCCCTTGTCCACATGTTCAGAAGCAGAGAGAGAGAGAGACAGGACCTGAACAGCTTAGGGAGGAGTTAGCCAGTTTCAACATAATGACAAGAGAACCAGAAGAGAGGGGGCATCTAGTTGAGACGTCTCTTGAGAGTGTGGGGGACCCCCACCCCGTTCACCATGGACTCAGAGGTCCAAATGTATCAGAGAGCAAAGGAGTCAGAGGGAGGGACGAACTTCCCATTGACACCCAAAATGCTGCGGAAGTCAGAAGGAGAATTAGACTAGCCAACTGCCCTCCTTCCGGAGAGCTGTGTATTTGTACTCGCGACATGATGCTGTAATAAAAGGACTATAAATCTATCAACTGCTCATTAATTCTTATCTGTAAAGTTTCCGAAGGGAGGGGAGGACTCTCCATGCCTGACAGTTGGTGACTTTTTAAAAAGTTATAATTTTGATGTGAGCCGCCTTGTGCAGAACGTGACATATCAGTTTAGGAAATATTTCCCATGACCAAGACGCTTTGTAATATGATTTACACTTGTTCAAAAAGTAATTATTAAGTTTGTTTAATAATAATATTTGTTCAGTAAAAAAGATCCCTATCCAATGGGACTGCTGCACATACCTGATGGGCTGTATGCTGTTTTGTCTCGGTGGGCAACGTGAGAGACAGAGAGAGACAGCAGGTTTCTTGGTTCTGCCCTGTTTTTTGAGGACTTGCCTGACATGACTCATGTCTCAGACATTGGTTGTGCAATCCCTTTCCACGACTACCCTCAATGAGACGGGTGAGTGACCCAAGAAGGCCCCTTCTCTATATATACTCTTCAAGCATCTTAGATATTCAGAAAATATCTGATACTGCCTTCCTTCAAAATAGAAAATAGAAGAAGAAAAAATTGGCCAGCGTTCAGCGTTTGCGTAATACACATGTGTTTTTTTTTTTTTTAAATGATATTTATTGAGAATTTTAAGGTTACAAAGAAATAAAAAGGAAAAAACAAAAGAGAGAGAAAAGGAAAGAAAAAAGTAGATAAAAGTAACAATTAAACAATACAAATCAGTAAAAACCAGAGTCAAACAGAAAAAACAAAACACACAATACATCAAATTCAAAAAGCAAAAGTAAACAAAAAAAATTAAAAACAAATCCAATATTCCCAAATCCTTAACTGTCATTACCTTATTTCATCGACCTCCTCACACCTCCCCTTTTTGTATTCTAGTTATTAATTATCTCAGCAAATCCTTTCCATCTTTCACAATATTCTGTCATTAAATTACCTTAATCTATTTTAACCTTATCTTACCATAAAAAATCCTGAAACTTAAAACTTAAATCTTATTTATACCAAATTCTCTTAACCATTACATATTCTTACAAAATTCTTTTTAACATTTCTGCTAAAGCCCAATAATTTCATTCCAACATTTTTCTAATACTCATTAATTTTACAATACTTTTCTAAATGAATTTTTAAAACTCCAATCTTCATCCATCGTCTCTTCTTCCTGGTCTCGGGTTTTGTCAGTCCTTTCTATCCCATCCATCTAGTCCATCAACCTGGTGACCTTATGTCCGAAGCTCTTAAGTCTCTTCTATGTCCCTTCCGCAGGTCTTCTTCATATTTGTACCTGTACTTTACTTTGTCTTCTGCTGCTTTCACTCGGGGAGACTCCAACTTGACAATGTTTTTGTCCCTTCTCAACACGTCAGCCCCTTTTCCATAGTCTGCACTGAAATCCACATGGTATGTGAAGGCATGTTTCGAGGCCCCTCCAAAGTTAGAGGCCCCCACAACTCCGAGCTCCCCCCAGCCCAAGGCCAGACTTGAAAAATCAAAATAAAAATCAAAACATCCTTGCATAGGGGGGTCAGTCCAACCCCCCATCTCCAAACCAAACAGAACTCCATCTCGCCAAATCTGACTTTTTCTAGGTTCATTCGTCAATTCCAACAACTCATGTTCCTGCTGGGCCACAGCTCCCCCCATCTCTGCCACCCGAGGTCCAGCAACAGCCTCCTCCTTCATCTCATCTGTCAAAGCACATTCCTGAATTAATTCCTGAGTGGGTTCTATATAGGTACCCACTGCCTGTCCAAAATTTCCGATCGCAACAGTCATCAAATCCATCTTCTCATGTAACTGTTCCAATAAAGCACTTGTCTTGCAAAAAGCAAGCACCAGAGCTTCCGAGTACATTCTTGTTCAAGGTTGAAGTCTGGTCCCACGATCTTAATCTATTGCAGCTGCAAAGCTCCCCAGTTCAGTTTTAATAACAGTTTCACAAGCTCCCTCTAGGGGAAACAATTTCTATTTGTATCTATCCTTTTTTTTTTTTTTTAAAGCAGATCTAGCAACAAAGTTTTCCTTTTTCGGATATTTTGTCAATATTTTGTTCCTTTTAAATGCGAAGGGGAACAATGGAATCAATATGTTTCTCTTCTTTTAACTATCTGTCAAAACGTTTCTCCATAGTCAATGAACTTCCCCAGAACGTCTGTCCTGACACCCGCTCCCAGGTTCAAGACGGTGGAAAATTGCCTTTCTTTACTCTCTCTTCTGCAGGTTTAAACAGTCTAAAAAAGGTTCCCCCCTCTTCTCCTGCTTCCAAGGGGGGGTTCAGTGATTTTAAATGATGGAATTTTGGTCCTTTACAAACAACTTTCTAAACTCTAGCTTGCCGTGTCTTTGCTTTGATCTATCTACAAAAGCGGAAGGCGGACTTCCTGTTTAGACCTTCCCGCTTCAGTGCCAAATTAAAAAATTTCTTAATCCAATTTTCCGTTCTACTCACGGGCAGTTGTTAAAAATCCAATTGTCCACAGGTAAAAGTCAGCGCTCTCCGGCAACAGCAATGGGGCTTCACTCCATGAAAGAAGCAGTCGATTCAAAGCACCGTGCCACTCACCCCACGTCACTCCGGATCCCCGAAACCGGGTTTCCCCGCGAGTAGGGACGAATCCCACGTCCACAGGCTTCTCCCGCCTGTGGTTTTTGATGGGTCTCCGCCTCGCCGCGGCGGTTCAGACCCTGTTTTCCACGGAGCGGATTCCTCCTGATCGGAGGAAATCCGCCATTGCCAGAGGCGCCAACCTGGAAGTCCATAATACACATGTGTTTTGGAGACAAAATTATTCCACCAGGTGTTGCTCTTCATCCACATAACACATATCATGCAAACTACAACACTGATTCAGAGCCGCTTTTCACAAACTGTGCAAGGACTGTTCAAGAGTGCATTGCACAAATTAAAATGCATTTGGCCCTGAGGTGTGAAGGAGATTTAGGCAAGCCTGTCTCTGTTGGTTTGCAAATGTGGCTTCAGTTCCATTTTCTTCCTGATGATAAAACTTTAAGAAATAGAATTACACATGGAATCTTGTTCCCACCAACCCAAAGAGGGCAGAAACATCCAGCCAAATATTTAACACTGCAGGCTGTGTCTGCTAAGTTGTCTAGAGGAAAGAGACTGAAGCCTCAGAGTATAGACCAGGAGGAATATCTTGCAGCTATACCAAGTGTGACAGATGACATACCTGGGGAGCACATGAAAATGGGCCTCAGTGTTCCAGCCAAATCAGCTGGCACGGAAAGAGAGCTCCGAGTTGTTTTTCAGAGGTGAACGTGTTTCAGTTAATGCTGTATCATGATGAGCTTGAAACAAACACTGCCATTAATCATCAGTTGTGCACACACGGGCCCCTCGGAAGGGCAGTTTTCTGTCATGTTTGCAGTTTCCCCAGGAGGAAGCTTGTTTATCTGTGTGAAGCAAGATAAAATGGAGAAAAGCCTTTTTAATCCACACCTCTTGGGTGTGTGTGTGTGTGTGTGTGTCTTGCACAGAACAGTGAAAACTGATGTATAGATCACAATAATCGGACATAAACATTATAAGCTTCAAGCTCCATTTCGTATTCCTTCATAAGAACACCACTCAGTAGATCTGTGTTGTTCAGAACAATGCATCTGCTTGTAGAGGCTCTGTGCATACCTGGGATAGGAGCTTTAGTCTGAGACTACGCAAAAGATGGTCAGCCACCGTCACCCACCTGTTTCTTACAGAAGCAATCTTTCTCATTTCTCTTTGCCATCAGAGGGCTTATTTGAAAGAAGGGGCCCAGTAACCCTCACAACAGGGTAAAATCCATGGCTAAATAGTCAATGTCCATTGGCCACGAGGCCCATATTCTCCCTCCACAGTCGGACACAGCAGGCCTCTGAGTGCCAGTCGCTGGGAAACACAAGTGAGGAGAGTGTTGTCGGGCTCAAGTTCTGCTGGTGGGTTTCCCAGAGGCATCTGGCTGGCTTCTGTGAGATCAGGGTGCTGGAGTAAATGGGCCATGGACCTGATCCAGCAGGGCTCTTCTTACTCTATTAAAAATAAGTCTCCCTGAAATAACAAACTGGGCCTTGAGCCCAAAGACATTCCAAGGCCCCTTGGTGCCCTCAAAGTAAAAACTAAATGGAGTCCACACACTGGTGAGGAGAAATGGACAATTTGCCATTCTTTAATGCTAATCTCCACCCCCCAAAAAAAGAAATCTGTAAAATTTTCAGGTTTCCTTGCTTTGCTAATGGTAGGGCTGCTTGATTATCAGGAGTTACCAACCTTTTGGGACCTGGGGGCATATTTTCAAACCAAAGAAACTGTTGTTGGCAGCACACAGGAGCCCCAACTCTCACCTCCCCTACACCCTTGAAAATCCCTCTGTGCCTGGGCATGGAAAAGGGTAAAAGAGTATTGGGAAATGATTTATAATGAATTGAAAAAAATGTTTAAAATTACTTTCCCCCTCCCAAACCCCCCAGAGTCCTTTCTGTTGGGGATAATTCAGACTGAAATTCCTACGTGTAAGAAAAGGTGGTTTATGTATGCGACAACTGCAGCCCATGCTTTGTTAGCCTAAAAATGGAAAACTAGCAAGGCCCCAACCAAAGAAGATTGGCAATTTAAGTTGACAGAATATGTACAGCTTGCAGACTTAACATATAGAATAAGAGAACAAGAAGAACATACATTTAAAGAAGATTGGAAAAGGTTTATTGAATATATTTAAAATAATTCTGTACATCTGAAAATGCTGGCAGTATTAAGATAAATTCAATGGTGTAAATAAGTTTTGATGGATGTAATAATGGAAAACCAACTGGTATAGTTTTTGTAAGATATGCAGGGATATAAGATATGTAAAATGAACCATGGAAAGAGAAGAAGGGAAGTCAGTGATATCTTAAGTATGTAAAATGTTTATCTGAAATTGTAAAACAGGAAATTTAATAAAACACACACACACACACACACACACACACAATCCCTCTGTGCCACAATTTGGGTTTTTTTGGTTGAGCAGTGGGGAGTATTCTGTTGGCTAAAGGTCCATGAATGTTACTTAACTTTAGATAAATGATGATAGATAGATGATAGATGATAGATAGATAGATAGATAGATAGATAGATAGATAGATAGATGATAGATAGATAGATAGATAGATAGATGATAGATAGATATAGACAGATGATACATAGATATAGATAGCTAATAGTGCTCATATTCGTTTCTATTATTTCCATTCCTGCCCTCGGGTGAACACGTGAATTATGGCAATTTCCATGCCCCTTTCCCTTGCTTTGACATTCCTAGCTCAAAAAGCACAAGGAACCATGTTGAATGCAACTCTCTGCCTTTCACTTGGAATCCACCATACATCTTAAGTTAGTTTGCATTTATTCTTTAACTGCAGTAGCTTAACATGTTGAATTAAATGTGTGTGTTTTTTCCAGGTGCATCTCAATTTTTTTTGTGGAGTTCCAGACTTACTTTGCTCAAGATTATGCCCGGACAGCTTGGATCCATTCCATAGTAGACTGTGCTACAATGTTTTGTGGTGAGTATTTGGATCAATTGTGTGTATGGGTGAAGTACTTTTAGGCTGCAGTCCTATGCCTAAAAGTCTCATTCAATTCAGTAGGACTTCCGTCTGGGCAAATATGCATAAGATTGTGCTGCACGTCTCCTTTTAGTAACGGTTTGATACATAGTCATAAAAAACCAGAACTAAATGAGCAGAGTTTCTGGTTTAGACCTGCCTGGTGATCAGAACAAGCAGTTCCACACAATCTCTCTGGTTTCCAGTTGTTTCATTTCATTTATAGTGCACTGCTTTCCTGTTATGGTTTAAAATACACAATATGCATTTTAGTAATTAGGGAATCAAAGTTTATTTTTTATTTTTTTATAAGATATTTATTAAAGTTTCAACATAATACAAAAATAAGCGAAAAAAGAAAGAAAAAAAGAAAAAAAAATAGAAAATGAAAATACAAAATAAAAACAGTTAAAAAACAGATTAGTCTTTCCATATCTTTCATTTGCTTGTTTTCCCGACCTCCTCACACCTCCCTTTTTTGTATTCCTGTTCAAATTAGTTAATTCAGCAAATCCTTTCCCTCTTTGATTCTATCTTAATCTTTTATCTTAATATATTGTAACTTTAGATTATCACCTGTTAACAATCCACTTTTACATATTCCTTTATAACATTGCTGCTAAAAACCATTTAACTTCAATCCAACATCATTCTAACATTCATTAATTTTACAGTATTTCTGTAGATAGTCTTTAAATTTCTTCCAATCTTCTTCCACCAACTCTTCTCCCTGGTCTCGGATTCTGCCAGTCATTTCTGCCAGTTCCATATAGTCCATCACCTTCATCTGCCATTCTTCCAGAGTGGGTAAATCTTGTGTCTTCCAATATTTTGCGATAAGAATTCTTGCTGCTGTTGTAGCATACATAAAGAAAGTTCTGTCCTTCTTTGGCACCAATTGGCCGACTATGCCCAGGAGAAAGGCCTCTGGTTTCTTCAGAAAGGTATATTTAAATACCTTTTTCATTTCGTTATAAATCATCTCCCAGAATGTCTTAATCCTTGGGCACGTCCACCAAAGGTGAAAGAATGTACCTTCAGTTTCTTTACATTTCCAACATTTATTATCGGGCAAATGATAGATTTTTGCAAGCTTGACTGGTGTCATGTACCACCTGTATATCATTTTCATAATATTCTCTCTTAAGGCATTACATGCCGTAAACTTCATACATGTGGTCCATAACTGTTCCCAGTCAGCCATCATTATGTTATGTCCAACATCTTGTGCCCATTTAATCATAGCAGATTTCACCGTTTCATCCTGAGTATTCCATTTCAACAGCAAGTTATACATCTTTGACAAAGTCTTAGTTTTGGAATCTAACAGTTCTGTTTCCAATTTTGATTTTTCCACCTGGAAGCCAATTTTATTATCCAGATTATATGCCTCCATTATCTGATAATAATGAAGCCAATCTCGCACTTTATTTTTTAGTTTTTCAAAACTCTGCAATTTCAATTTATTTCCCTCTTGTTCCAAAATTTCCCAATATTTCGGCCATTTGGCCTCCATATTGAGCTTTTCAGAGCTTTCGCTTCCATCGGTGACAACCACCTTGGGGTTTTATTTTCAAGTAGGTCCTTGTATCTTATCCAGACATTAAACAATGCTTTCCTGACAATATGATTTTTAAATGCTTTATGTGCTTTGACCTTGTCATACCACAAATATGCATGCCATCCAAATACATTGTTAAAACCTTCTAAATCCAAAATGTCTGTGTTTTCAAGAAGTAGCCACTCTTTCAGCCAGCAGAAAGCTGCTGATTCATAATAATGTTTAAGGTCTGGCAGGGCAAATCCACCTCTTTCCTTTGCGTCCGTTAGTATTTTAAATTTTATTCTAGGCTTCTTGCCCTGCCAGACAAATCTAGAAATATCTCTCTGCCACTTCTTGAAACAATCCATTTTGTCCACAATTTGCAATGTTTGAAACAAGAACAACATTCTAGGCAATACATTCATTTTTATCGCAGCAATACGGCCTAGCCGTGAAAGCTTCAAATTTGACCAAATTTCTAAATCTTTTTTCACTTCAGTCCAGCATTTTTCATAATTGTCTTTAAATAAGTTCCCATTTTTAGCTGTCATGTTAATCCCCAGGTATTTCACTTTCTTAACCACTGTTAAACCTGTTTCATTCTGAAACCTCTCTCTCTCAATCGCTGTTAAATTTTTCTCTAAAACCTTTGTTTTTAACTTATTCAGTTTAAATCCTGCAACCTGACCAAATTCTTGAATCAGTTCTAAAACTCTTTTGGTACTAGATTCTGGCTCGTGTAATGTCAATACTAAGTCATCTGCAAATTCTCTCAATTTGTACTGTTTAGCTCCGACTTGTATACCTTTTAGGGAATCAAAGTTTAAGGCAGGTACTGATTGGAGAAACTTTTAGGATGCACTCCCATCGCTTTGTTTTGGACTACAGTGGTACCTCTACTTATGAACGCAATTTGTTTCAGGGTGCTGTTCACACCCCAAAGGTCCGTAAGTAGAGTGCCGCTACTGCGCGTGTGCAAAGCACAATAGAGCGCTTCTGCACATGCATGAAGTGCACAGATTGCTTCTGCGTGTGCGGCAAACCTGGAAGTAAACACTTCTGGGTTGGCCGCATTTGTAACCTGAAAAGCCACAACGTGAAGGAAACGTAACATAAGGTGTGACTGTAATTACACAAGCTGAAATGCAAAACTCACAGGGTACAATTCACTTCCTGGCCTCCGAAGCCATATTTGCGCAAGCAGAAGGGAATTGGCACTTCTTTTCATGAAAGACCTTTTAAAAAACGGTGGTATTTGACTTAAGTTTTATTCAGAGCAGACCTACTGAAATGAGTTAAGCCCATTCACTTCAGTGAGCCTACTCTGAATAACATTTAGTCGAACGCCACCCAGTGTGAACTTTTGTACGTTTAAAAAAATTCACCGACCAGCATGGAAAAAAGACAGAACAGATTTATGAATGGGTATGTTTAGAACTGAGACAGAGTAGAAACAGGCCAATCTGCTCATCCCAACTCACATCTGTTGTCAAGTGTCACCTGGGAAGGGGATGACATGGGCTCCTTTGACCCGTATGTCTATTGCTTCCCCATCTGCAAATCATCACTCACTGGCAATTCCCTTATGAGATAATCTCTACCCACATTTCATTTATGAGATGCACAGAGTCATTATGGGGCATAGAACCTATTTTTTCCTCGTCGGAGGATAACATTTCAACATAACTTACGGAGTGTGTTATTAATTTAAATGCGCAAATCACCTGGGCTCTAGAGTGGATGCCAATATTTTCTTTTATCCCCCTCCCCACCGTTCTTGATTTTTTTTTGGGGAGGGGAAACAGCCATGGTTGAAAGCTTTATGGAGAGTAGGGTGCACAACCTATGGCGTCCTTTCTCTCTGTTTGATTTGGGAGCACCACAGATATGTGTGTATCCCTTTTTAGTACACAGAAATCTATCCCCAATGTGCATGCTGGTCCATGTGAAAGTACGTGTGTTCAAATGGAGATGCACCCCACTGACTGCCTTCATTTTCATTTTAAGCTCCACTGGGGAGTTTCATCAGCAATCACCTCTCCTGCCAAGTGGGCATCATTCTGGGAGGACTTCTTGCATCTGCTGGACTTATCCTGAGCTCCTTTGCCACAAGCCTAGAGCATCTTTACCTTTCCTTAGGAATTCTTACAGGTATCATATTATTATTATTGTTGTTGTTGTTGTTGTTGTTGTTGTTGTTGTAGTAGTAGCATCAACACTATTAATCTCCATGCTTCAGGAACCTCCTCTGAGAATCCAGTTTGTGCATTTTTCTGGGAAATAAGCTCTGCTGCTGAATTCATTGAGACTTAATCCCAGATAGGCATCTAGAGGACTGCAGCCTTGCAGCAGAGCTCCATGCATGTTGCTCAGGAGACTAATTTGACTAACTTGTGTGTGTGTTGTGTGTGTTTAGGGCTGCAGCCGCTGCCTAAAATCCAGATGGTCGTCCTAGTGCTGTTGCTTCACCAGAGGCAGCCACTAATGGAGGACAAGAGGAGATGATGTTGGCTGATTCTCTCTCCACCCGCAGCCCCTGGTAGTCCCTGAAAATCTGTCCTGAAGGGTTGAGGGACCCCTCAGAGCATATTTGTGGAGGAACACTGAAGGCTGCAGAGAGGAAAGAAGATGGGGTGTGGGGTGTGTGTGGAAACTCTCCCCTCCTCCTCCATTAGTAGACATATCTGTTAATGTATCAGAATATCTTACGCTTTTACGTATGACCAGCTGTCAGTTTCCCAACTATGTATTTGAATTAGGACACCATAATTCCATTTTACAGATTGGGAACTGAGGTAAGGAGACAGTGACTTGAACAAAGCCATACAGTGAGAACCATAACTATGGTGAGATGTGGAGAGGGGAAAAGGAGGGAACCTGGTCAACAAAATCAGGAATATGAAGGAAACAATCAGAACAAAGCCAAGGTTACTTTTGAAAAAATAATAATAATTCTGACTTGGATTCTCAGATTGCAAATTCAAATGTTGAAAATCACAAGGGGATCTTAATTTTGAAATTCAGAAATGCAGGTTTGTTGTTTTGGTGGAATGCCATAATTGTGTGCCTATGGCTGTTCAAATGTTGGTGTTACAATGTGAGGCTCACCAATGACACCTTTTGAAGTTCTGGTCAAATTTCCCACTACTTCTCACTAAGATTCTCAAGTCTGCAGCTGAAAATTCTGCCCCTCAAACTCTGGATTCTGAAAGTTCATCAGATTTCAAGTGATTACATGATCCCCCCAGTTAAAGGCCACACATTGTGACAGTGTGAAGTAAGCACACCAGTTACCCTTCTGTGGTTAATTCACTAAATTTAAATGTGGAACCAGCATCTTCAGCTGATTACATTGCCCAGGATCATCCCCAGTGATTTCAGCCGCGCGTGCGTGCGTGCGTGTAATAACCTGCAATGTTCTGCTAGTTCGTTTTCTTCAAAGATGAGGAACGGAAATGTTTACACAGAAATTGCTGACTTGTTAAAACTCGCATTATAGCCACGGTGATGGGAGCTTAGTGCACAGACCCCTGCAGTTTAATAACAATTTTGTAGAAATGCTGTACTCAAATGCTGCCAATAGCTTGTTTGCTAAGAAAAAAAGGTCCCTGTTATAGCACATATTGTGCGAGTGCTTCAGTATCAGCCTTCAGCTCAGCTATTGCCCAAAAATAACCAGCACTTTGTACTAGCAGATTTCCTTCGTGCCTTGGCAGCTTCCTGAATGACAATTACTATGAGAACATCTATGGAACTCACTGCTGCAAGATATGATGGTGAGCCCTCAGTTCAGTGTGCCTCTTGAACATAGCAAAAATCTGAGAGCAAACTATGGAAGGAGGGCTATTTTCTTTATGCTGATCTCATTGGCCTCTTGCATGGTTAACAGAGAAAAGAAACAGTGATGGAATCTGCATTGCTAACAAATCATGTTTTGCATGTGTTTGTGATTTTCTTCTTCCAGGCCTGGGATTTGCACTTTCTTATTCACCAGCCATAGCCATGGTGGGCAACTATTTCAACAAGAGGAAAGCCCTGGCTTATGGGATGGCCATGTCAGGCAGCGGCATTGGCACCTTCATCCTGGCCCCGGTGGTCCAGCTCCTAATTGAACAGTTTTCCTGGCGGGGAGCCTTGCTCATCCTGGGAGGTTTTGTTTTAAACCTCTGTGTCTGCGGTGCCTTGATGAGACCGGTTGCGGGCAAAGAGGACCGCAAGAGCGTGCCCGACTTCTCGGAGCAGGAGTTTGGGCCGGAAGCACAGAAGCAGGACTTGACACAGTGGTCGGTCTGCTCCCCTCTGATCAAAGTCTGGTCCCACAAATACCTGTGCCAGTGCTCGTGGCAGGAGTACCACTTTCTGCTGATGCCGGACTTTGTGGTGCTCGCGGTGTCCGTCTTGTTCATGGCTTACGGCTGCAGCCCCCTCTTCGTTTACCTGGTGCCTTATGCCTTAAGGGTCGGGATGAGTCATCAGCAGGCGGCCTTCCTCATGTCCATCCTTGGGGTCGTCGACATCATTGGCAACATCACTTTTGGATGGCTGACAGATAGACGGTAATGGCCAAGAGCGATGACATAGAAAGCTGGGTGATGTGGGATAATGACCCCCATTGCATTCCCCACGGATTATTTTCCACGTTAAGAAGAGTGCATCTTTCCTTCCTCCCCCCTTCAGCATTAACAATTTTATTGTGGTATCCATTTTATTCAGTACATCTCGGACTGCGTGTCCCTGCTAAATATTACAGGCTAGTTGGGACAAGGGTGGCGCTGTGGTCTAAACCACTGAGCCTCTTGGGCTTGCTGATCGGAAGGTCGGCGGTTCAAATCCCCACAATGAGGTGAGCTCTCGTTGCTCTGTCCCAGCTCCTGCCAACCTAGCAGTTTGAAAGCATGCCAGTGCAAGTAGATAAATAAGTACTGGTGCAGCAGGAAGGTTTCAGTGTCCTCTGGCACTCGTCACGGTCCTGTGTGTGCCAGTAGCGGTTTAGTCCTGCTGGCCACATGACCTGGAAAACTGTCTGTGGACAAATGCCGGCTCCCTTGGCCTGAAAGTGAGATGAGTGCCACAACCCCATAGTCGCCTTTGACTGGACTTAACTGTCCAGGGATCCTTTACCCTTTTATTACAGGCTAGAGTCCACAACCAAAGGAGACACAAATCCAACAAATGCAACAGAGCATGTCTAGGCAGAAAACATGAGGATCAGCCCATGGAGTTGCCGATAGATAGATAGATAGATAGATAGACCCCAGCTACAGTGAAGATCACAGATATCAGATGAAATAAATATTACTTCATTGCAACTGACTCTCTTGCCTACTGCCTTGCAGGTGTTTGAAGAAGTATCGTTATGTTTGCTACTTCTTTGCGGTGGGAATGGATGGCCTGTGCTGCCTTTTCCTTCCAGTTCTCCAGAGCTTTCCGCTCCTTGTGCCTTTCTCCTTCACCTTTGGGTATTTCGATGGAGCCTACATCACGCTTCTCCCAGTGGTGACTGCGGACGTGGTGGGCACGGCTTCCTTGTCATCCGCCCTTGGGGTGGTGTACTTCCTTCACGCAATACCCTACCTAATCAGCCCACCTGTTGCAGGTCAGTTTTGTATGTGAATCAGCTTCCCTGGTTATGTATGAATCTCAAGTACATGGCTTTACCGGCTCCTTCCTTTTCTTTCCAATCGCTGTTTGGATTCCTCTTGCACTAAACTGAACACCAGAGGGCAATACATTCCTTCTGTATGCAAGGCAAATGCAAGAAAGAGGACCCTAGAGAGGTCCAGTTAAGAGGAAACGAAAAAAACAGCAGACACCATACTGCATTGTTGCTTTAAAGCCAGTAATATGTGACAGATCTGAACAGATTTCTTCATTGTCTTCTGGGTATTTTTCTTCATTCTCTCACTGTGAACTTTCAGTGCAAAATCACACCTTGTTTTCCTTAACCGCTCTAATGCAAAGGCCGCCTGTGGATACTCTTGAGCTGCTATTTAGAAGCAGCGTTTGCCACTGCCACCAAATGTCTGCGTCAAGGCAACTCAAATTATCTGCCGAAGAAATTGGAACCATTTGCCTTATGTGAGCTATGCAGACCAAACAGTCTGGCAGGTCTGGGTTTAAACTCTTACTCAGCTGTGAAGCTCATTGGGGGACTGGGACTCAGTTGCTCTCAGCCTGACCCCTCCTCATGGGATTATTGTGAGGACAAAGCAGGGTAACCCACATCCATGCAGATGACTATGGGATACAGAGGTTGTTGATGATAATACCTTCTGCTGCTTCTAGTTTGGATTGCACCTGCTTCTAGTTGCACTGCACCTGGCAATGCAAAGAGTGGAAGCCCTGCCTGTCATAATGCTCAGCATGTCCTCTGGCTTTCGAGATTTCACCAGGTATCATCAACACATTTTCAAGGGTGACCTTTGCAGCCATAAGGGTAGTCAGCGGTTCTCAACCTGTGTGTCCCCAGATGTTGTTGGACTACAACTCCCATCATCCCTGAGCTCTGGCCTTGCTAGCTAGGGGTGATGGGAGTTGTACTTCAACAACATCTGGGGACCCACAGGTTGAGAAAGGCTGGGTTAGGTTCTCCCTAATGCATTAATAATATTGTACACGACCCTGGAATCTTTTGATAAAGGGTTGTATATAAATTGAAGTAATAATAATAATAATAATAATAATAGCAGCAATGTTGTATCTTTCCCTACAGGTTGGCTTGTGGACACAACTGGCAACTACATGGCCTCGTTTCTGCTGTGTGGGTTTTCCATGATATTCAGCTCGATGCTACTGTGTTGCGCAAGACTAGCCAAGAAGGCGAAACGGACTCCCTTGAGGCCTGGGGCCAAGCAACCAAGCTGGACAAATGGAGCCATTGTCTATTCTGTAACTAGAGAATTAGATCCCAGAGGTGTGGAGCTGCTGGCCAGTGAGGCAAACAGTTATAGCAAAAGATGACAACGTGCTTGAAAGGGCCCTCCCCCTCTCCTTAGTGTACCCAATAACCCTTTGCTAAGATAGATTTTTGTTAAGTCTTGCTACACTATTTGAAGATGTTCCTCCCCACTGGAAGAAAGGAGAGAAGGAATGCGCCTTTGCATGGGACTTTTGTTTTCTGTCCTTTCAGCAGGTAAAAAGCCTGTGCCCTAATGAGGGTAGCAGAGAAGGAGGAAGTTCTTCTCTGAGGATGTAGTTAAGATAGTTTCTAACGCAGTGCCGGGGAGGTTGAGGGTGGCCCTGTATGCACAAAGAAGGCAAACTAGACATTCAAATAGATGATAAAACTGTGTGTAAAACAGTGTTGACACAGTAAAAAACCTTTTAATTTTGCACGTGGCTGCTCTTGCCTGGAATAAGCAGGGATGAAAAAAGGTTAAATGTGTTCTTTGGCTAACTCTGAAAATCAACAGATGCCTACTGCCTTCTGCAAAGGAACTCAGCTGCAGAACTGCTTTATACTGTGGTTAACTTCATTTCAAAAGGTCACAAAATATGCTTTATGATGTGCCTGGATTTGATAAACAACTGGGATGTGGCTTTTGGAAGGCTGGCGATTCTCACAGGTTTCTTCTTTAAAACACCTGAAAACAATTTGTAGTAATCAGAGGGAACAAATGGAAGGAACGAATTTCCATTTGAAAAAACTCATAGCAAAGCTGGCTCTAGTATCACAAGGAGTTGTTGCGACATTGCTGGTATGGAGGCAGCTTTCTACTGAGCAATACTGAGCTTTTGCAGTATTGATGTGCAAAGTAAACACACTTGAATATCTTGAGTACATGCATCCAACCATGGTGGGTTCTTGCTTGTGATGTAGCCACTTAAGTGCAGTTGTCTATGGTAAGCTTCGCCCTCTTGTTTGGGAATCATAATACAATGAACATCTAGAAAGGGGCTTTCGTTAAATTTAACTAAGGTTTGTTCCTATATTTTAAAGCCTTTTTGATTTCCTAAAAGGCAGTTAATTTTAGCTTTGAAATTCTTTGTGTGCTTGTTCTGCTCAGTTGCACACATATTAAAACCCAGAGAACATTCATTGTTGA
This sequence comes from Podarcis pityusensis, assembly GCF_964106645.2. Classification (NCBI taxonomy): domain Eukaryota; kingdom Metazoa; phylum Chordata; class Lepidosauria; order Squamata; family Lacertidae; genus Podarcis; species Podarcis pityusensis. The sequence continues at coordinate 64,774,056 of NC_138032.1, forward strand.
TGAGTGCATGCTAGAGATGGGGGAGAAATGAGTTCAGTTTGCATTTGAAGTTGATGCAGATGAATTCTTCATTCCTTCAGTGAATGCATCCGGTGTTAATAATGCAGGTGGCACTGTGGTCTAAACCACTGAGCCTCTTGGGCTTGCGGATCAAAAGGTCAGGGGTTCGAATCCCCGTGATGGAGTGAGCTCCTGTTGCTCTGTCCCAGCTCACGCCAACCTAGCAGTTCGAAAGCACACCAGTGCAAGTAGATAAATAGGTACCATTGTAGCGGGAAATTAAACTGTTTCCATGAGCTCTGGCTTCCATCACAGTGTTCCATTGCACCAGAAGCAGTTTAGTCATGCTGGCCACATGACGCAGAAAGCTGTCTATGGACAAACGCCGGCTCCCTCAGCCTGAAAGCGAGATGAGCACTGCATCCCATAGTTGCCTTTGACTGGACTTAACTGTCCAGGGGTCCTTTACCTTTACCTTTTTTTAATAATGAACATTCTCTGGGTTCAGATGATCTTGATAGTGAACAGATGCAGTTTACACTTCCTGAACAATTCGTGAGCCGAAACACAGTGCTCCTTAAAAATTTGCATCTTTTGCCTTGTATTTCTCCAACCGAGAATGTGTACAGTACATGTGATTGAAAAGTGCACGTGGAATGCATATATTAGCGAAATCCAGCCCCTGCCCAACAAAGATGCTTTCTGTCAGAAGAAAACTGCTTGACAAAATGCATATACTAAGCAGAATTATGCAGCACAAATGGAAGGTATTTCTCTGCGTTTCAGCCACATCTCCTGCTTAATAGCACAACAATTATAAACCATTGCAGTGACTCTGTTTCTAGGTGTAGCTAGCCACATTTGCTTGTTCATGATGCAGTTATGTGGGTGCAACCTGTTTGTGTGAGGCAGCTCTCTCTCTGCAGTTGTGGTCACTTCAAGTAACCTGTTTTATGGCATGGCCGGAATCTGCACATCTGTACTGAAGTGGTTTTATATATATAACTTCCCACGTAGGTGGCAAATGGTTTTGCATTGTTCACGGTTGGTGTGTTTTGGGCCTTGCCTGTTCTATTGGCCAAAAATAAGAATTCTAGTACATGATTACCTACATGCAGGAGAGACATTCCAATAATGGTTGATCTTACAAATGGCTACTAGACCTCTTCAAGGTTCCTTTTAAAGCAAACCATGAGGAAACTTTTTTGGTCACTCAGGGGTAATCCATGAGGTGACACATGCTGGTGGTGTGCAGAGCCAGAGAATTAAGTGGGTGGGACTGTCTCTTCTTCCTCCTCCTCCTCTTCTTCTTCTTCCAACCTTCTTTCTTTTCCCTCCCTCCTTACCCAGCAGGCTTTGGGGACTGGTGATGGGGACCAGATCAATCTAAACTGACTGCTTGCAGAGGGGATTCACCTGTTAAACATGTAAAGCCAACATGTTCTCAAAAGAAACTTTGGGAGCCATCACCCCAATTATATAAGGAACTCACTATTGATCTTTGAACATGTCTGTTGTCACCACTTGGACATTCCACAGCTAGCTGCTAAAAACCGATGATTTTCTGAGCTAATCCTTCCATTGTAAATCAGAGTCTGGTGAGTCTGTTGCATAAATAGCTAGGCAATTTAATATTAAATTAACAGCTTGCTTTCATCAGTTTCAAAAGGTTAATCAGTATAAAAATTTCCAAACCAAACCAGTGATCAAAGACTAAACACACACTTCCCCAAAGCTACATTTGGCTAAATATTCTACTGAATTTAATTGTGTTCATGAGTAACTCAGGGGAGTTAGTGCCTGCAGTCCATGCAGTATGCATGCCCCAGCCACAGCGAAGTTATCAATTGCTGTTCCTTTCACAAAGATGTTCAGATCTCACACGACACACAGTCCTGTATTGCCGGGACTGGCAGGTAGACATCTGGTGCTGCCACAAGGATACAGCCCATTGTTTCCTCCATACAACTTTTCACAGTATGCTTTCTTAAGGCCCTCCTAGGTAGCCAACACAGCTTCCTCCAGGTGTTATAGGTAACAACTCCCACTAGGCCTTGACAGCTTGTGTTGGCTGGGGTGGATGGGAATTGGAGGGTATCCAGTTGGCCAGGGCTGCATTAGTACAGACATATTTTTCTGTCCTGAGAAAATGAGTAGGTTTTCACAGTAGCCCATTTAGCTCAGCACAACTTTGGGGCAATGTTTTAGCACCCGTGTTACAAATCTTTGAACACCTGCAGTGAACACTATTCCACAGAATAGACTTATAAATTTGCATTTCAGCTTAGTTGGCAGAACATGAGACTCTTGATCTCAGGGTTGTGAGTTTGAGCCCCATGTTGGGCCTAAGATTCCTGCATTGCAGGGGGTTGGACTCAGGGTGCCTTCCAACTTTACAGTTCTGTGATCTATGAAAATGCTATTAAATAATAGTTATTAAAGAATAAGTACAACGAGCTACAGACTAGAATGAGACATCAGAAACAACAGTGTTTCATTTGAAATGCTTGAAGGCTGGTACAAATATTCCGGCTGTGTCTGTCTTTAAATTTACTCCCTTTAAATGTACTCCCCTGCACAACCAACCTACAATCTCTGTTGCGCCTGGCATCTCATTTTCTACTGCACAGCAGAGGACTGTAAACAAATTGTGAGTACTGTGAACACGGTCACAGAATTCATACCAGAAGTCAATCCTATTGGGAGGCTAAGGATGGAGATGGCCACTATTGCTACACAAAAGCCTCCCATTTATTTACATCACCCTTATGATAAACATTCCAGCTTCTAGCTACCACTTTTACAATTGCAGATTTCAGTTTGAAACTTCAAATGTGGAAGATGAGCCATTAAATGGCCGAACTGAGCTCAGCAATTCTTTGCTGTGACCAAAGTATTGTAGTCTGTAACTTCCTGGTTCAGTATTGTTTTGAATGTGCCATTGTAATTGAGATGTGCTTTGTCCCCAGTTGCCTTTTTGCCAGATGAACCTGGTTGGGAGAGCGAGGGTGATGGATTAAGCCAAGTCAGAGAATACACAAGCAACAGTTACCAGAAAAGTACATTTCATAGGGCAAAATATTCCTGCACTGCAGGGAATTGGGCAAGATGAGCCTTGTGGCCCCTTCCAGCCCTACAGTTCAATGATTCTATGGGAGAAAGGGACACAATGGATCCCTGTTGTGTGCTTCCCAGTCCCTTGTCTTCAGGAAAGGATTGGGAAATGAGATTGCAAGCAGGCAATTACCGGTAGTAGTTTTTTATTGGAACGTGGGCAAGCTAATGACTATGGGATGTCCAGATAGCTATTTGAAATGTCACAGTTTGCATTTCATGGTGTCTGCTTCCTATGCCCAACTGGGATGAGCAAGGGCCCTGATATTACGAGCAACAAATTTCAAATTAGATGTTGAGACATTTAAAGCCATTATTGCTGAAGGTTAACATAATATACCTATATATAAGCCAATTCATCAACTTCGTATTTTCACATTTATACTTCCCATTTCTACTGTATGAAACAGGCTGCATCAGTGATAATGTTGCACAAAAAGGAATGCAGTTGCCTGGTGGCCCCCAAATTGATAAAAGATTGCACCAAGCAAGCCTCCCTGGGGAGTGCATTCCACAAATCTGGAAGCAGAGGTGCATGTCATTGCTTTTGGAGGACATAATCAAGAACAAGCTACATGACACATGGGGAGGCTTCGAAAGAAAAATTCCCTCCCAGGTTGTGGTCCCAATAAAAACCACTGCTCTGTAAATTGCTGTTTGGAATGGAATAGAAGCTCTCACTGGAACCAAGAAGAACTTGCATCTTGTACCAAGGAATTTTCGTCAGTACTTTGGCAGAGAAGCATAAGGGTTAAATCTCCCTGCCTACAATTGTCCCCTCTTAAAGATGCTATTTGCATTTTAAAAAAGAGGATTGCTGCAACCTGCAAGCAATGCTTTTAGGATTGTGAAAAGGTTGGCCCACAGCAGTTTGAGGAAAATGTAACTCCTGCCAGTTCTCTGTATTATTATTTTTTTAATTGGCTCACCTGGTGTCCCATGAGGCATCATCATGCACTACTTGCCAACTTCTGGAAGCATTGTCAAATTTCTCTACTATGAGAAATGTGAAACTGGTCTGGAAAAAAAAAAGTTTACAGAACAGTGACCCAGAGATTATCACGAGAAGCATGAGATGAGACTTGCCTCTGCAGAGGCGCGTTGGCATAAATGTTTTTTTCAAACAATGTGTTTTTAAAGTTCCCAGTGCTATTCCTTCCTCACCTTTGTTTCCTCTCGGTATCCCTTATGCTCCCATATTTCTTGCACCTCAAATCTCTGCACAGAAATGCAGGGAGATGGGGGGGGGGGGGCTGGAAACCAACAAACCCAGAAAAAACCTGTCCCTGAAGATTCTTACCATATTTGCCGCAGAATTCCTTGGATTTGCACCAACAAAATGAACATCGACAACTTCGCCCTGAGGTGTGAGAGAGAATTGTTCTTGAGGAAACGAACGCTATGTTGTGTGTACACACCACACAACACTGCTCCTGCGCAAGGAGGTCAGGTGATGATCACTACTTCCCTCTGAGCACTAGGGTGGTGTTTGTTCAGCTCCTACTATAGTAGCAGCCATTAAACAGACATAAAGGAATGTGCTGTATTGTACAGTGGCTTTGAAAAGAGGGTGGGGTTATTTCTTTGTTGCACAAATGGTGCTGTTTTGGTTCAATAAAGAACTCAGAGGAATGGAGGGTAGTGGCTATATTTTTACCTTTTTTGGGGGGGGGGTTAAACATTATTTTCGTAATTTATTTTGTATGTTTTTCATTTGTATTTTGTTAATTCAGATTTAGTTCTTCTGTATTTCAAAATTCAGATTGCATTTCAGAAGCTAACTTTGCACAGATCTGCGCAGTAGGGCAAAAAAAGTCCACTTCCAACATAAAAGCATTGGGGGGGGGAACACCCCTTCAGTTGCCCAACTTTCATCATGTGTGTGTTGGAGTAGAGTGTGTGTGTGTGTAGAGCTAAATAAATCTGGAAAGGGTGTGTGTGGAAAAAGAAGGCTGAAAATAATTAATGAAAAAAGTGTTTGGGGTTATCTCATTTGGAGTTCTTTTGGTTCATGTCTATTTAATCCAATATGAATATTAATGGGGCTACTACCATTCTAACTTCTAATTCTATTTCCTAAATGCATATCCTTAATTAGTATATTTGATGTAAGTTAAGAAACTGCATAATTTCCATGTTCAAAATAGTACAAAGAAGAACACCGTAGTATTTTATTTTTTAAAAAATGGTATACATACCACCCTGTACGTTGACCGTGCATCTTGTACAACGTCCCCAAATTTGCTACCAAGTGGTTTTGCATCAAGAACAGGAAGCAAAAGGTTCAGGCTTATGTTGAAAATGACTGGCTCTGGGAGTTTGGGCAAGTCTGGAACAGTATCCTGAAATGAGTTAAATTTGCTTTGAAATGGCAATGGTCTGTTGCGTCTTAATGATGTACAGTGGTACCTTGGGTTACATACGCTTCAGGTTACATACGCTTCAGGTTACAGACTCCGCTAATCCAGAAATAATACCTCGGGTTAAGAACTTTGTTTCAGGATGAGAACAGAAATCGTGCTCCGGCAGTGCAGCGGCAGCAGCAAGAGGCCGCATTAGCTAAAGTGGTGCTTCAGGTTAAGAACAGTTTCAGGTTAAGAACGGACCTCCGGAATGAATTAAGTTCCTAACCCAAGGTACCACTGTACAGGCATGGAAAAGGGAAGAGGCAAGAGCTTAGTGCTGCCACCTTCTACCTAATGGTAGAGCCGGTCCTAAATACTGAGCGTCCAAGCTGCATTACGAAATAGCCCTTGAAGAACACAAAAGAAAAGACCGCACTTCTGTTTCAATTAAATATAGAGAGTCCCATCTGTACAGCTCAGCAATTACCTTAGCAATAGCCCTGGCCAGAGCACGGAATGACTGGATGTAAGCAGAAAGGGTGTGTGGTCCAAAAATGGTGGATGCTCCTTCGTATCGTTGAACCTGTGAAGTGACATAGGAAAACACCTGAGTTCTGGGCTGGCATCAAGGGCCTCAGAACTTGCCAAAGTGCCCTGCCTGCCCCTGCTGCTTTTGTGTGGTGGTGGTGGCTTCTTCTGGAGACGTGCCGAAGTTGCCATGTGACCCCTGTAAGCTAGGCAGAGGCAGGGTGGCATCTTCCTGTTTTGCCTCAGGTAGTGAAGGAGGACCGGCTGCTCTGATCTGGCTTCTGTGCGCAAGGACAAGGAACAATAACCTCCACTCCCTGTGGGAGTGTAATGAGGTGTAGTGGCATCAACAGAAAAACAGGGAGCAGGCCCTCTGGGGTTTATTGTTGTTTCATGCTCCTGCTAAATTACTAGATGACAGGTACCTTCGAAAAGTGCCTTTATATGGACATGGGGCTTCCAATCTATCCACAATTTTTCTGGAGGTAATTTTGAGTCATTCATTTGCTGGTGTGGGTGTTAATGAGTTTGCAGCTGTAATGAAAGATGGTCAGATATGAAAGAAAAAGAAATTTTGTACGAGGGTGGTGCCAGTTTATTTACCTGGTATTCTTCGTAAGTAGTTACATAGTGGGTATAAATATTACACAGTCCCGAAAGTATAATATTCATTCCTGGTTTCCCTTGACTCTCAAATTCCTAAGAAACAGGTGCACAAATGAGTCAATCGGCATGAAGCAGAAGAACTAATTACTATTCAGAACTAATGACCTTGGGATTGAATCATGCATTAACTGCATGGGCCTGTAGGGTGCATAGCCAAAGCAGCAGAATTTGACCCTCCGCTCATCAGCTGATAAGTAGGGTGGGAGTTAAATCCTCCTCAGTTTAGCAAGACTGTGGCAGTGGCATGTGAGCAGGACGGGATGGGACTAGTAGAAAGAAACTATTGCCCAAGCTAGCTTTTTATAATAGTCTATTGATTCAGCCAGAAGCGGCTTAGTCATGCTGGCCACATGACCCGGAAGCCGTACGCCGGCTCCCTCGGCCAATAAAGCGAGATGAGCGCTGCAACCCCAGAGTTGGCCACGACTGGACCTGATGGTCAGGGGTCCCTTTACCTTTACCTTATTGATTCAAAGGGGAAATGAATAAATCAAGAGCGGGAGAATTGTCTTATGGGCAATCCCATATACTTTTAAAGCTGTGAACTTACACTTTTAACAGCTTCACGCACCCTTCTACCAGCCATTGTCCTGAGAAACATGAAAACAGATACATCAGTGTCCATACCCTCCCACTGAGCTGTAAGTAAATCAGGTTTCAAGACTATCAAAGCACCTTGAAGGTTTGTAGGTGATTGGTACAGAACCGATTTTTTATGTTGTGAACCACCCTGAGATCTATGGATGTAACGCAGATATTACTACTACTACTACTACTATTAAGCATCCCCCCATTTGGTGCCCTCTAGATGTTATGGGCTATCCCTTCCATGGTCATGCTGACTGGAGTTGATGGGATTTGTACTTCCAAAATCTGTAGGGGATTTAGGAGAAGGGCAAAAACAATTACTGACATCTCTGACATTGCACAAGGGAATAGAAAAGGACTTGTAGATCTAGATCAGAGCTACTCTAAGTTAAGCTGAAACTTAGAGAACAAGCTAGTGACTAGATTAAGTCCCATTGCTTTAAATACGACTGATACTGCAGCCCTATATTACTGCAGGTAATTGGGCACAGAATTGCAACCTTAATCATGACTTATCTTTTGCTCAGTTGTGTCCACTGTGTATTAAATATAACATAGTTACTATGCTAATGTGTACAAAGTCAAACGGGAATGGATCTTTTCCAGTGCTATTTTTTCTGGGAGTATTCAAGGGTAAACGGCCTCGGTCCAGTATACCTGAAGGAGTGTCTCCACCCCCATCGTTCTACCCGGACACTGAAATCCAACGCCGAGGGCCTTCTGGCGGTTCCCTCGTTCCAAGAAGCCAAGTTACAGGGAACCAGGCAGAGGGCCTTCTCGGTAGTGGCACCCGCCCTGTGGAACACCCTCCCACCAGATGTCAAAGAGAACAACAACTACCAGACTTTTAGAAGACATCAGAAGACAGCCCTGTTTAGGGAAGCTTTTAATGTGTAATGGACTATTGTATTTTAATATTCTGTTGGAAGCCGCCCAGAGTGGTTGGGGAAACCCAGCCAGATGGGCGGGGTATAAATAATAAATTATTATTATTACTTAGTACCAGCTCCACCTTTCCCCCACCTTTTTTTTTGCAAATGTTGAAAGTGTGGCACTTAATGGACAACTTCATGGTGAATACTGGCACCTTTTTTATTATTAAAAAAAAAAAAAGCATTGGACCTTCTCCTTTTAAGTTTGCAGTACTTTAATACAGAACTAATATGCCACTCATATTGTCTGTTTGACCTTTCCACTTTCCCAGCTGTTTTTCATTCCATTTCCAAATGCACAGCTGCAGGTCTTTCAGAACTATCTCTTTCCCTTCAACTATTTATCCTGCTTTTGAACGCACTGTGAAGGTCCTTAACACACATTAATGAATGCACTTTACTATCAACGTAGAATGTGAATACATACGTAAACTCTCCTGGAAGAGCCACTATTGCCACAGATCCAATGGTTGCTATTTGAACATCAATCACATGTGGGTGCCATGGGTAAGGTTTTGAAAGCTTAAGAAATTCAGGAAGTAAATGAGAATCTCATGTTAGCTTTTATTCTGAAAGATGCCATTCTGGCTGAATCTAGACACATCAAAGAAGCGTTTCAGTTAAAAGCATTCTAAATTTAAACAGGGAAAACGTGTAGAGAAAAACGGGGCTCCACAGCGCTATCTGGTGGCACAATGTTATATCGCATATATAATGCATATCAATCGCTTTTTCTTTACCAATCTAGCTGAGTCCTCTGAAACAGTCCATCCTCATCCTCACCAAAATTGTGGGGACTAGTGACTGATCAGAGAAAAGTGAATGGAGGTATGAGGAGATGCGCCTCTATCTATGCTCCACCTATTTTATTTGTAAATAAACTCAAATATTGCACAATGGCAATCAGCCTCTTCCAGGAAAACCAGCCTGGGAAAGTGCCTTTTTGCTCAGAGAAGACTGGTGTGCACAGCATTATGTTGACTATCTAGGTCCACATCAATTAGATTACTCAAGTCTGAGCTGAAATGGATTCACTCCTGGCAGCAAATTCTCATGTTTCATACCTCTCCTGTAGGAATCAGGATGGGCTTCGGACTGTGGCATTCTTTTGTTTCATTGGATGGCTCAACAAGTAATGCATCACGAAGTGCATCCCACAATGAATTGCCTTCTGTTGTGCCTGTCAACAAATATGTAAGATAGTTTAAGAGGTGTTTATTAGATTTTTTTTTTTTATAATAATCTTTATTAAATTTTCAAAAGGTTGCAAATAACAGAGCAGAAAAGAGAAATAAAGAGATAAGAAAAAAGTAGGAAATCCAGAAAAAAAAGAAAAACAACAACAAAAAACAGCAAAGAAAATTTCCACCTTTTAACACTCATTTTCAGTAACTTCTTTTCAGAGCTTCCCCACGTCTCCCCTTATTGTTTTCCAACTCCAATTATTTATTCAAGCAAGTTTTCCCCTTAATATCCTGAAACATAGTTTATTAAAATCACTTAACCCTAATTTAATTAAAATAGTTTTTATAGTAAAATTAAACTTTAGTTCATTGTTATACCTTAGCATTTTATTAAGATATATACCTTAACCCTATATATAGAGGGGGAAAAAAACAAAAATGTAAGCATAAAACTAAAAAAGATACCTTTCCTAAGGCTGCCACTATTTCCCCTCCACGAATTCCCCATTCTTATGACAATAAAAAACCTATAATTTTTATACTGCAAAAACACAAAAGAAAAAAAAAAGATACAAACCCCCTTCGGACTGTTAAATCCCACCCTTCTCTCCCCGGTTTCAATCCTTAACCAAAATACATTTAGTCCATCTTTTTAGCCTGGTGATCTTACGTCCGAGGCACGCAAATCTCTCACAGTCCCTTTCAGCCGATTTCTTCGAAAGTCTCTCATACTTAACTCCCAGGATCGAAGAAGTAATTTCTCAATGCTGGCCATGATTCTTCCAACAAGACCTACTTGTTTAAAGATGGTGCTCCAACGCTGTTTCATACTATATGTCCCAAATAGTCCAACTTTGACCTTGGTCAATTTGAGTTTCTTCTTAGCAGATCTCCGTCTCTCTTTTCTCTTCTGTGATGTCTCAGCCATCCCTTCTTTCAGCTCCTCTTGCTTGGCAGATGTCTTTTCCTCCTCAATCTTTGGTTCTTTTTCTTGTCCAGCTGCCTGTGTTTTGAACAACGAGTCCCTTTCCAATTCAGTTGGTATATTTTCAGATAACTTCAGGTTTGAAGGGCTCGTAGACAAAACAAGGCCTTTCTCATTCATCTCTAACCACTTTCCCACGAGAGAAGTCAGCTTCTCCAAGCCAGCACGTATTTCCTGTATTCCCTTTTTTAGTTCCATTCTTGTAATGTCCAAGAATCCCCTCTAGAGGGATTCTGGTTACTTAGTGTTCCTTTCCCTTCCGATCCAAAAGTCAAATTTGTTTGTAACAATCTTTCTTTATTTTCAATATTTTGTAGCAATTTAATCGGTTAGAGTTTCAGTTTTCAATTTTTCCAGCTTTGACAGCTAGTTTGACAGCTGTCAAAGGTTCCCGTATATCCTCAGCAGGCTCTTAACACGGGTTGCTCCCGGGCTTGAGAAAAATGGTACTTAATTTCAAACAGAGTGAACTCTAGTCCTCCAGCACATTAGCTTAGTCATTTTAAATCCGCTTCTCGGTCTCCATAAAGCATACTTTTGGTTAAAGTTTATCTCCACACAGACCTTAATCATCCTGCTTGGGTCAGTTCAACCGACGGTTCTAATGAGGAGGGGTTCTTGTAAATCACATAGAAGGAAAGTAAAAAAGGTCCCCCCCCATTCAGCCCCATTGTCAACATACCCCGCCTTTAGTGTATCTTCGTCGTAAAATATTCCTGTTTCTCCAGCCCGTCGTCTTCTTTCGTAGAGGTCACTTAAATTAGCAGATTTCACTCCCCTTCTTCACTTGAAATATGTGCATTTGCTTTTTTTGTAATTAATTATTCCAAATTGCTGCAACTAGTGCGCGATCAGAGACAGCGTCCAGGAGAGCCGATGTCCACATGGGGGCATTCTGCCTAGGGCCCTCACCCCCTTCTTTCGAATTAGGGGGTGATTTATGGGCACAGCAGGCAAGGGCAGTGTTCCCCGTTTCCTTGGGGCAACAAGGGAGGCTGCCTACTCCCATAACAGCCTCTTAATTACCCCGTGTGGGTCGGAGAGATGGTATTGTCGGCCATCTTCCAATGCGCCCCTAGTGGCCCCCCAATAATTAGCAAACATATACAGACAACTTACAACTTGCGTGGGTATTAGTTTCCAGGGACTGTACACAAAGGGAAAAATAGTGCATAGCCTGAACTTACCATGTGTGATCATCCCTCTCTCCGGAACCCAACATGCCAGGCATGCAAAGCTGTAATTGCGCAAGTTAAAAGTGTGCAAGTTGCAAGTCAACTGTAATGTTTATCTCCACTTGCCTTGAGTGAAATTCAGGATGCCTGGTCCATCTACAGTACCAGCAGCAAAGCTGTACCCCATAGCAGGTTTACATGTTTTTCCCTTGAGAAAAGCATAATGAAAAAGTTAAGGTGCGCTTTGTAAATGCCTCTGTATTGTTGTTTATTTGCTGACTTTCTACCTAGCAACAGACTTCCAAGGTGGCTGCTGATACTTTACCGAGTGAGTAGCATTGAGCTGCACAGTGAAGTTAGCCATGTCCACCCACTCGTGACTTGATCTGATGGGGCCACTTATCTCTTCGGAGGCCTTCATAGACAGTTCCTGAAATACAAATGGCAGTCATGGGAAAACCCACCCTAATCTGCATGCTTATATTTCCAGAGGCTCTGTCCTACCAACTTCCCCTACACATAGGAAGGCTGGAGGCCCTATTGCATAGCCTCCCCCTCCTTGCTTTGCTATTTGCTCCTGAGATGGAGTGAGTCTCAGCCATGTCAACAGTTGGTTCCTGAGGGGGTGAGAAGTGGAGGCAGTGGTACCCTTCCGGAGGCAGCGACAAGGCATTTGGGATGGGGCAAGGTTGGGTGAGCTCTGGGGTGGCAGCAATGGATACACTTTTGGGAACACTGCACCTGCCCCAGACATTTGCTGATTTCACTGCAACCCCAGCACTGTCCCGACAAGTGTAGTGCTATCGTGTACAGAAGGATGCCATCATCTCTGCCCCACTCCCAAGAGTCATCTCTGCACGTCATATTAGCCTTGGGTGAATCATCATTACTGGCGGTCCTTTTTCTGTTCTATTGTTCTCTCTCATGCAGCCGATTTAATCTTCTCTGCTAGTTAGGAGGGGGTAATACTGGAAGAGAAGAAAGCCAGAACAGCGATCAACTACTCTATGGAATAGAACTGCTTCTTCTGAGGACAAGAATGATCTATATCCTTCCTGGGTATCTGAACTGAGTCTTAATAGGTCATGGATATTTGCCTTTTTTAAAAAAACAACAACAACAACACACCACCTCCCCCTACTAGAATGGTAGGAACTGTTTATGGCACAGCTAGTTTTGTGCACAATAGTGATATTTATTCCCACTCTATTGAATAGGAGTCAGGCTGGTATTACCAACAATATTTCAGAGGAAGAAATTCACAGCAAACTATTCAGTCATCACTATTCAGTAGCGCTTCCTGGGTTTGAACTAGTTACATACCATCAGCCTTACCTGTCAGATAAGGTGCCTATCAATATGAAGTAAGATAAGAATGTATTGTGACTCTCCCTATGTCCTTGGAATGGACTGGAAAAAGAACTCTGAAGCGAAATGGGTGCCGCACCCCATAGCTGCCTTTGACTGGACCTAACCGTCCAGGGGTCCTTTACCTTTACCTACCTATTTCCAGCTGGAAGAAATGGTCAAAGGCATTTTCAAAGACTTACAGATGAAAACTTAATTGTCAGAAGAATGCTTGTTTTTAAAACACAAAGGCATCCTAGAATTTCAACCCATCAAAGCTTACCTTCGCTTTCAAGTAGATGTTTCTGCCAATTATTTTGGAGCTCTCAGACATATCCTTGCCAGGACCTGAAGCTATGCACTTTGTGGCCTAACATTGGAGAGAACAAATAAAAGGGGAAAGGCACAAACTGTTAATATATAGTTTTATACTATAGTATACAGAGGCAAAAACTGTTGTAGCAGTTTTATCAAAGAGGGCAGCTCTTATATGTATTTCCATCATAATTCCATGAACCTGCACTGTCAGGAAACTTATTTATATTACTCCGCTATTATGGGACTCCTACATAGCTAGGAAAATATATGAATTGGGCCTTAGGGCCGGCCAAGATGCTTGCTAGATACAGAACAGGCACCTGTGCATCTAGTTTTCCTTGCTTAAATTCAGGCATTGAAGGGGAGGGACCCTTATCAGGAAGTGGGGAGGCTTATCTCTTTTCTCCCAGTGTGATCAGAAGGAACTGTCTCCCCACTTATCTCTTATCCCAATAGTACATCTCTCCCTGTGATCTTTGCTCCTGCAGCTCAGTTCCTATGTTCTACTCTAGGTGCACACAATTGAGACAAACACACCAGTTGCTTCTCTAGTAACTCTCCGCCTCTCCTCGCCTTCCTCTTGTTGATAAAACCATTGATTTGGCACAAGTTAAAACCAATTAAAACTCAATTAAAATCATGTGATCAGCAGAGCTCCGGAGCCAGCTTTCTGACCTGACACCATCTTAACCAGAGTCCCTTCCTCTTGTTGATTTTCTCTCAGTTGATTTTTGGATTGTAAGCACCCTGAGGCAGGAACGTGGCCTCTGGTGCTCTGTAAAGCACCGCACATATTTATTTATGCTAAATAAATAAATATTTCCCTTTCACTCATCTTGTAGGGAAGATAGAAAGATGTCCTGAATAGAATTCTAACACTGCCACAGGCCACTCTGGGGGCACCAGGGAGGATGCTGTTTCTCCACTACTGTGGAATGGATTTCATTTGTCGTCTTTGCAACCCCCCACCCCCACCCCAAAATGAGATCAAACCCACTATTTGATCTCATATGTCCCTTTCCTTGTTTGCCAGTCTGGCATCTCATTGTGAGTTTCGAGGAAAGGCACATGCAAATAACAGAAGGAGGATTGGTACTGAATGGGAATGGGGAAATAGCATTTGCATCAGCCGCACACCACGCCTTTAAACTGAACTGTGACAAAAACCTCAACAGCAGCTACAGAAAACTGGGTTATTGTGGATCATTGTCCTGGTTTGAGAGATGCTCAGAATGACTCCCCAAGTTCATGAAATTGGTTGCTATAAACGTTGGCTGCATTTCACCTAGGTTCTGGCCAAATTCACAGGCTGAGCTCAAGCCATTTGGTTGTGCCATCAGGATTGCTACTGGCCTAATTCATTATGTCAGCTAGAATGGTGCTGGATGAAGCACCATTTGCAAAAGCGCAGTACAAACAATTCTAAACTCTTTCCGTGGGTAAAGATGTAATTAGCCAGCGGCATTTAACTTGGGCAGCAGTAGTGTAATTTTGTATTTAATGAGTATCTGAAACTCCTCTTGAGATAATTTATGTACAAAGTATGCTGAAACAGAAAGACCGAGACATTTATAGATGGCTGAGTATGTAGGAGTTGTGGTTTTGCTAAACCTGCTTATTGAGGTTTTACAGGGTGTGAGGGAAGCACTGGGAACCCTATAATTGAAACTGGAGAGGAGACAAAACCAATCTAGACATAGATTGATTTTAGCAGTCGGTTTTAAGGAGTATTTTATCCTGTGCTATGTGAGCCACTCAAAGGTTTTTGTTGATTAGGCAATATTTAAACCTTGTTAAATAAATCAAGATAAAATGATACCTACCCCACCTACTGGGCAGTAATTGTTGAAGTTCTCACACGACTCTCCCGTGTTAATGCAATGTGGACCTTTTGTGTTCGGAGACACATCTCCCAGGTTAGATGATGCAAAACCTGCTACGTACGGCCCCTGCAAGGGGAGGAATGGTCTCATTGGTGATGCCATCCAAAATATTGCTGCAAAATGTCTGCCACACATTCATTTTTGTGCCTCACGGAAAATGTTTGTAGATGCAAGAATGTGAAACCAGTTAATGCTCACTAGATAGCATGCATCACCTAGATTCTCCCATCCACCTCAGTTAAGTCATATATGGCATGATATAATGGAAGTAAATGGTCCTTTATCACAGTGGAGCCCAACATCTCTGCTATCTTTGTTGTTTCCCTTCATTTCATGTCCCTCAACTTTGTGTGATGTAATGTTTATACACTGAGCACCTGTATAGGTAGACATTTCCCTTACAAGGTGAGAAACTATGTGGCAGGAGGGGGAGTCGGACTTCTTATGCTGTTGTGTGAAAGTGGTGTGACTGTCCTTTTTCGCTGTGCTGAGGAGCTGCTATGGAGCTCCACCTGCCTTTCCCATTAGATCCCCTTTTTAGGAGATTGTGCTCTTTTTTTATGAGCACCCTAATCTCCAAGCACTGAGAAGTTACAGGGTTTGCAGTGTGTACTTCAGGTTTGCTTTCCTTCAAAGGAAGGCCACTAGAGACTGTAGTATCTTTGCAATATATAACATAACACAACAACACCCTGCTGGATCAAGCCAATCAGGGCAGATCTACTGGGAAACTAATGAAGCTTAAGCTTCAAGGCCTCTAATCCTTGAGGGACTCCAGAAGCGACTTTAGTCCACACTGCTTAAAAATTGTGGGTCTAGTAGACCCAATTTGAGTCACACGACTCCAGTTGGTTACTTTTTTGTTGTATATATTTCAACAATCCCAAAGTTTGAGAGTCGGTAATACAGATGTTGTAAAGGTGTGGTGATCTGTTGCGGAACAACCCCACTGAAGAAGATAACAATGGTTACCCAGACCTTGTTGCTGGTTGCCAATTATACAATTATTGAAAGCCACTGTAAAACACTGAGGTAAAAATTAAGGGCACCATCCAATTAAGTGCTGGTACATCATATTGGTTTCAGCTAGAGAGTGAATAATTTCCTGCCTTCCATATAGAGAAGTGGTATCTAAAACTGGCTGGATTGTGACTAATATTTTACAAGAATTTGGGCATAATTTCTGAACTAGAATTCTGTGCTGGATTGAGCAGGTGGAATTAGAAAGGGGAGATTACAGCTGGGAAAAGGTGATATCCACTACTGTTTTTTAAAAGTTCCTTTTTAACTTCTCCATGCTAAGATTAAAAATAAAATACGAAAAATAAATTATACACTATAGAACTAAAAAAATACTTAAAAAACAAAACAAAAGTAGTATGAAAACTGACAATTGGGAAACACCAGTCTGTGAGAGCTCCAGTTGGAGAACAGCCTCTATCAAAGGTGTTATGGACTTTAAGATGATCGAACTCAGGATGAAAGGGAGAAACGTGCTAAGAGGAAGCTACGTTTGGCAAACCCTCACCATGATCAGCTCCCACCTGGAAACCTATGTCCTCACTGTAGAAGGACATGCGGATCCAAAATTGGCCTCCACAGTCACTTACAGACTCACTGTTAAGATCGTGATCATGGGAGACAATCTTACTCAGCTATAAGTGATCGCCAAAGAAGAAAGAAGATATCACTGGCTGATAAACCAGTGATGCTGACTGATCACAGTAGCCTGAACATTGGAAAGTCTTGATAAGGTATTGCATTGGTAAAATCCTAATTTATTTTGGGAGCACAGTAAACGGTTCCTACCTTTCCTTGAAAATATCCTACGTTTTTCTCTTCTTCAAGGAGATGAGCTGCATAACCAACGTTGTCACTACATGTAAGACGGTTGGTGTTGTTCATACTGACAGGGTGAATTGGAAACCACCTAAGAAAAATTAATAAGAATTTTAAAAATTTGAAAAATATTCGGGGGGGGCGCTAGGGGTGCCTTGGAAGATGGCCGACAATACCATCTCTCCAGCTCACACGAGGTAATTAAGGGGCTGAGATGGGAGTAAATAAGCCTCCCAAATTCTTCCCGGTGGAAGGGAAGATGCAGCCTCGTCCGTGGTTGCCCATAAATCACCCCCGAGTGCAAAAGAAGGAGGGGATGAGGGCACTGGACGGAAAGCCCTCGAGTGAGTTCGGATATCCCGGACGCTGTCTCTGAGAGTGACTCTAGTTGCATTTCTTAAGATGAAAAATTGGAAATAAGAATTATTGCACATGCTTCGAGCGAAGAAAAGGGCATGTTAGCTGCTAATTAAGCCTGCCACTGAGAAGTTAAGAGTGATGGAATGGACTGGAAAGTAGATAACATTAAAGAATAACATCTATGCCAGTATGTTGAAATGGAACGGAAAGGGGGGGGACTTTTTCTTTTTTTATTATGATAATACCTAACAACCCCCCCCCAAAGAACCGTCATACAACCTATAGCAAGTGAGATTGGAAAATAAACTGTGTGAAAATAAAAATATCAACTAAAGCCTTTGTTTTTTGATATATCTGGAAATAAAATAAAAGGCTCTCTTGTGATGCAGTTTTTAATCGGGATCCGCCATTATGAGACAGACTATGTTGCGAGATTAATAGTCAAAGGGGGAGGCGAGCCATTACTCTGTTATCATATTTGTATTCTAAGTTCGACTTGGCAAATCTTCTCTGGAAAGACTAATTTATGGTGCAACCTGTCTGGGAAAATTAATGAGCAAAGGTCTAGATTGTATTTCATCGGAACTGAGAAAAATGGCGTTTGCCGCCCGAGGAGGATTTTTGGATCAGCGTGTGAAGATTTATTGCAAACAAAAGGCTTACCAGCTTTTTAAAAAAGGGAGAGCCTTACAAAGTTCACACAGAAGTATAATATTGCTTACTTTAACTCGCCTGTGGAAATAACTCAGAGGCTATTAAGAAGAAAAAGGATAACAACAAGAAGATTGAAAGATCGGACGGGTGAATACTAAAAGCAGCAGAAATATGAGATGATTGGACCCTTACTGAACTCGAAGCATGGGAACCCCCAACAAAAAAATTATAATTTGGCAAAATATTTGGACTTTATGATATGTATTGGTATAATTTGGAATAATTAATGTGGTATGATTGGTTTGTTAAATGGAACTTAATAAAAATTATTTTTTAAAAAATTTAAAATATTCACTAATGCAGCCTTTTTAGATAATTCGTGTATATCACATAAAAAGATTATATATATATATGTATAATATATATATATTACACAAAGCAGGAAGCATTCAAAAGTCACCTCATTCTGCCACATGTATAGACCAAGGGCTACTTCACATTTTTATTAATTCATAGAATCTTAGAGTTGGAAGGGACCCCAAGGGTCACCTAGTCCAACCCCCTGCAATGCAGGAATCTCAGCTAAAGCATCCATGACAGTTGGCCACCCAACTTCTGTATAAAAACTTCCAAGGAAGGAGAGTCCACCACCTCTCGTGGGAGTCTGTTCCACTGCTGAACCGCTCTTGCTGTCAGAATATTTTCCCGAATGTTTAGTTCAAGAGACTCAAAATCTGTATTTCCTTTTTAACCCAGTCTCTATTAACATCCCTTTGCCATCTAAGCCTACAGCTTGATTTTTCTCTTTATCTATTTGCAATGGTTGCCCTTGTGCTCGCAGAACCTATTTGATCAAGTGGGTGCTTCTATCAAAAGATGATTCTTGCCAATTCTCCATGTCCCCTGCAGTGCCCGCCCACGCCCAGCACCTTCCTGTTCTTGTGCTGCTCTGGAGCTCTGTTTCCTAGGAAATACTAAGGGGCTGTTGTTGGCATCCATCTCGAGAGACAACGGAGTGCACCTCCAGGGGTGAAGTCAAACCGCTGGAGAATCACAGCGCCTGCTGTGGCTGCAGAGACTGGCAACTCATAACTGATTGCCTCCTCTCTTTATTAATAGAGACATCCACTGGATCAAAAGCCCTCCTGTGAGTGTGAGGGTCACCAGCTGGATTCCACTCAATATCACAGGTCTCTTTAAACTCCCCTCTCTGCTAACTTTCTTTAAATTTCCATTGTGTGGTCTCTCTTTTCTCTCTGTCCCACCACACCCACCTGCCAGATCATCCTAATCTTTAAAAAAATTAAAGTGACTGAAAAAAATCATTCTGATATAGTATTTACCTCCCCTTGATTTTTTTAAATGGAACATTCATAATTCTTACATAAACAGTCCAATGTCTTCGCCGCTGTCAGCAACCATCTTCAGCACCACCATTTCTTGGTCTGTATTTGATGAATACCTGGATAACGTGAGGAAAAGAGATACAGTCATACCTCATGTTACGTCCGCTTCATGTTACGTTCTTTCAGGATACGTCCTGCAGCGACCCGGAAAGGGTTACTTCCTGGTTTCACCACTCGCGCATGCGCAGAGAGGAAGAATGACATCACGTGCATGTGTAGAAGCGGCAAATTGCAACCCGCGCATGCGCAGACACACCACTGCGGGTTGCATTCTTTTCATGTTGTGAATGGGCCTCCGGAACGGATCCCATTCGCAACCAGAGGTACCACTGTATTCTTCACAATGCAGACTTGGAAACAGATGCAAGTCACAATTGGGGAAATGAAATTCTCCTGCACTCTCTCTCTCTCTCTCTCTCTCTCTGAATTAATGGGAAATCTGCAAGAACCAATGGTGCTGTAATGTAATTTTAGACTCTGGACTGAATAGTCTTACGAAGGCGCCATCTTTAAGGGGGAAAGCGATTAACCAGTCTCGCTTTGAAGGAGTTCTTCTGCTGAGTGAGGCTGTGGACCTCTGCCCCAAAGTTCTGCCCTGATTGCACCACTGTCCAGAGCACTACTGTGCTGTAGTGCACAGGGCTGGCACCAGAAATATGCATCATCCATGCCAGAACCCATGTTCCAGTAACATGCTAACTACCACCCCCTGGAGCCTGCTGTCCCTGACATTTCTCCTTCCTGCAGTTGCCTGTTCACCTGCCGTCTCTAAGGGAGCTGTCAGTCGAAGGCTGCATGCCTTTCCCTCAGGGAGCTCGTTCACAGTGGGCACAGAGGCAGAGGCATGTGAATGAACAGTGGCAACAGCACCAGGAAGAGATGCATATGTTATAAATGGAGCACTTGGCACGCATGTACAGGATCACTATAATAATAATAATTTATTATTTATACCTCGCCCATCTGGCTGGTTTCCCCACCCACTCTGGGCGGCTTCCAACAAAACACTAAAATACAATAACCTATTAAACGTTAAAAGCTTCCCTAAACAAGGCTGCCTTCAGATGTCTTCTAAAAGTTTGGTAGTTATTTTTCTCTTTGACATCTGGTGGGAGGGCATTCCACGGGGGGGGGGGGGGGTGCCACTACCAAAAAGGCCCTCCGCCTGCTTTCCTGTAACTTGGCTTCTCGCAGTGAGGAAACTGCCAGAAGGCCATCGGTGTTGGACCTCAGTTTCCGGGTAGAACGATGGAGGTGGAGACGCTCCTTCAGATAAATCGTTCTTATTTCCTATATTAAAGAACATCAAAATACTACAGGACGATAATCTCACTTAGTCTGTCTATGTGATGATTCACAAACAAAGGTTTGATACACATTGTTAACGCCTGTTGTTGGGTTTTTTTTGGTAAGGTCAGGTTATGGTTAACAGAGACCATTTCATTTCTAAGCAATTCCCATAGTTTCACATGCATACATAAAGTACATGAATAGTCTTGGGATAAAAATGGATCTTCTTGGCACACACAGCATGTCATATTCAATGCTATAATAAGCTGGGATGGCAGGTGCTGCCCCTCTTATTTTGGCAGTCATTTCTGTCATATCAAAAAGTGAACTTGCATTTTTTAGACATTCATCTGAAAAAGTAGATAAGGAATTTTCACAAGGTTAAGATTTCCTGTTTGGTTAGAGCCTTAGTTCTGGAGAGCCAGTGTGGTGTAGTGGTTAAGAGCAGTGGACTCATAATCTGATGAACCAGGTTCGCTTCCCGGCTCCTCCATGTGCAGCTGCTGGGTGACCTTGGGCTAGTCACACTTCTCTGAAGTCTCTCAGCCTCACTCACCTCAGAGAGTGTTGTGGGGGAGGAAGGGAAAGGAGACTGTTAGCCGCTTTCAGACTCCTTAGGGTAGTGATAAAGCGGGATATCAAATCCAAACTCCTCCTCCTCCTTCTTAGTTGGCATCCTAGAATAAGTTCACCTTGTTCCTTGTCCAAAGTGCAGACCAGCTTGATCTTCTACTGTATACGCAGCACTATTTACTGTCATTAGTCTCCTGACCAAAGTGCTACGTAGCTTATCTTTGATTCCCATCTAAGTATGATATTACTTATTGCTCTTGTTTGCTAAGACCACATCTTTCATAACAGGCCATTGCTTCCCCCTGCCCCCACTTTTTAGAACTATGATAACCATTTATTCATGACCTGTAAAGTGGTACATATGCTGCTAATAAACAGATCAGAGGAGAGAGTTTGTATAATTGGATCCAGACCTCTGTCTTCCCTCCAGAACCAGTGCCAGAGTTACGTATAGCTAAACAAGCTATAGCTTAGGCCCCCAAAAAATTTAAAGGAAAAAACACCTAGATGTACATTTCCAAAATATAAGATAAAAAAGAAATAAAATAAAACCTACATACAGCAAGAGTGTTTTTTGTTGTGTAGGCTCCTATGATGTAAGTAATGGGCCCCGCTGCTAGCCTGCTCCCTAATATATTACTGGTTTGGTCATTTCTATATATAGGGTGCCTACATTCTGCATGGACTGGCTCATGGCAACATGTAGCATGCAGCTGCAGACTGCAGTGCAGCACAGTTGAATGTAGGTAAAGCTGTTGTACCTGTCACCTAATACTAAAATACACATTTTGTTATGTGCAAATGGCTTTAGATACCTATTAGGTCTATAAATTACCATATAGCATATGTTCAACACAAAAAACAGTGACAATGTGTTGTTGACAAAGGACAGCTGGACATAGAAAGGGCTCCATTACCTTCAGTGGCTTAGGGCCTCATCAAACCTAAATCCAGTCCTTTCCAGAACAGCTGATGGACAACAGAGCTGGCACATTATTCTGGCTCTTCCACCCCATCTCCTTTCTGCCATTTTGCTCCCTCATTGCTGCGAGCCCAGTCTTCTTTGTCCTGCCCCTCCAGCTTCTGCTTTGCCACTGTTAAAGTGGTAACAGCTATGGCGGTGATGTGATAAACCTCTGCACCATTAGGCCAATGGATATCGAAGCTATTCAATCCAGTGTTATGAAGACAAATAATCTTGTCACAGCGGAAGGTGGCTGGCCCCAGTTTGCGGTAGGAGCTGAAATTTGTGCCAGGATTATGCAAGGTCCTGCTTCCACCCACCTTGACACACCTGTTGTGCATGTCACCAGGGCTGACATTCCCACGCCTTATGCAAAGATCTCGGAGAAGAGCTGCATACCTCAAGTAAAAGATATAATTTTTGCAGTGAAGAAAATGCTAAATATCTAGTTCTGTGTATGCTGTATGTGGATGTTGTTCTTCTGGAGTTAAAAATAAAAGTTCCTTCTTCAGACTGAGGCATGCTAGACTCAGTGGCCCAAAGTTCATGTGCTGTCATGGCTAGAGAGTGTCTTTTAAATGTCTAAGTTACTAGAGAGTCTCTTTTCAATTACTAAGTTACTTAGTAATGCAAACCTTCAAAAAAATCTAATACAGTGGTACCTTGGGTTACAGATGCTTCAAGTTACAGGTTACAGACTCCGCTAACCCAGAAATAGTACCTCGGGTTAAGAACTTTACTTCAGGATGAGAACAGAAATCGTCTGGCGGCGGCACAGCAGCAGCAGGAGGCCCCATTAGCTAAAGTGGTACCTCAGGTTAAGAACAGTTTCAGGCTAAGAACGGACCTCCAGAATGAATTAAGTTCTTAACCTGAGGTACCACTGTAAGAATAAATTCCAGTATGCTCACTCTCCAAAGCTACCTTGCCCAGAAAGCCTTGCTCTGAAGAAGGACTCCTTTCCTCAGCAAGGCAGGGGAAGCAATGGCAGTGCCATTGCTGCCTCCACTAGCATTTAACTACAGTTAACAAGCCAGGTGAGATGAGGAGAGAAGGAGGTATGGTGGTGGAGGAGGACACAAGATTACTCTGGCAAGCCAGTGATAGGGACTCAATGGGTCGTGTCTGTTGATGAGACAAGTGAGATGAAAATTACAATCTCCACCCCCTGCAGCAATTGAAATTAATCAGCTAACCCTGATTAATTCCCCACCCACTTGCTGAGGGAAACACATGTGGAAGACTAATCAACCGGCGAGAGAAATGTGGAAAACGATCACTACATTTAAGCTGGTTTTTTTTAGCCATAACCATCACAGACATGACAAAATTCAGTTCATATTCTTTCATGAAACAAGAAATAAGTGATGGCTCAGTACAGAACCCTACAAACATATTAGTATCTCAATTCTGTTTCCTTCCCAAACTTTACCTGAGCTTTTCAGACTCGGGATTACGAAGATAAGAAAAGGGACTTCTGTTGATTTGAGAGTTCTCTATCAAGCCTTTATTGATAAAAACGTGTCCTTTTGTCATATTTTGATGAGCCATATCAACACTCTGTTGATTAGAAAATAGGAAAACCATTGAGATACTGGTCATCACAGCACAAACAAGATGTTAACATGAGAAGGTTGGGGGGGGGAATCAACAAAGATCCCTGTGGTATCTTAAAGATCTAACAGATTTATTGTGGCATATGGACTAGAGTTCACTTCACTGAATACACGAAGGTTTGTCTTCATTCAGCTGGCAAGGAAAACTGTAAACAGTGGGGCCAAATAGCTTTGAGGTGCAAAAAGCAGTTTTATGTTAATTCCATTTAAAGCTAAAGATAAACAGAGTGATCATTCCTCGGTTGCAGTAAATGTGAATGGCACAACCATTCTAAGCTTTGCTGGATTAATTTAGACTTGTAGCATAGCAGGAGACCATTGTCTCAACTGAAGCCTAAAGAAACAGAATCAAACATGCTGAGAAGTTCTAATTCAACAATTTCAGACTGCAGTCACATTGATAATTTCTCACATTATCACAGACTGTCCTTTTCGTATTTCATAGTGATATTTCAGAGCCCCCCCTTCTACATTCCCCCCTTTTCCGTCAGTAACCATATACTATGTATATGTGACAAATGATGATAAGACTTTATGCATCTGATGAAGTGGAGTCTAGTCGATGAAAGGTACCATCCCTGCTTTTGCAGTAACAGACTGTCGAACCAAAGGTGAGACTGTTCTGTACAGGGGTGCCAACTTGAATGAAATATTGGGTGGGCCAAGGTAAGTCCTGCCCCGCACAATAAATCACATGATGGGGCATACACATACACCATTTGAATGGCTATTAACATTGCCCCGCCCCGTTCCTCAAATATTTTATTGGGGAGGCCAAAGGGACCTTGGCCCCTAGAAGTTGACTCCTATGGTTCTGGAAGATCCGCAAACACCTTATTGGTAGTCTAGATAACTAAGTGGACTACCAAAACTAACTGGGAGTTGTTATGGGAGCAAGCTCATATATATCTATGTATTCACTTGCTTTAATTTATGCTCATTGGCTCACTTTGATGCTGTGCTTATCTGTGGACCTTGGGATGCTGGGCTGTAGGCCCAGAGAGGGGAGATGCTTTGGACACTAGGCCTCACCCAGTGGCGGAGGAACCCTTTCTGACACCTGGGTCGGAATGCCAAGGGGCGGGGCAAACCGCCCGGTGATGCAGGCGCGCCCTCCGCTGCTCTACAGCTGGGGGGAGGCAGCGGGCCATCTTGTCACCCCCCTGGGCGGTGCCTGGGACAGCCCACCCCCTCCCCCCTTCATACACCCCTGGCCTCACCAGCCCGGTGTGCTGGGAGGTTCTAGGTAAACTGATGTATGTTGTTTTGTGCATAAGGGATGTATACATGTTTGCTTTGCTGCTGACAAGCCAGCTCCTTGCTGTGGTGTCCATCCTATGTCTGTAAAAGGCTGGGACACCCGGCAGGCTGATTTGCTGTAAGTCCATACCCTTCTTTAATAAAGCAGTAGAACTTAACACTCGGGCGTTTTTGACATCCTTATTTGGTCTCCCTGTACCCACTTACTCCCACAAGCTCACCTTTGGACTAGTGGACCAGGACACTAACACAGCCAACTGCTGGCAGCAGCATAAGAACATGGACAATGATGCACATCAGACTACTTAACATGTTTAAGCAACACTAGCTCAGATGCAGTCATGAATTCGCATCCAATGCCAGCAGTTTCTAGGCTAGGAATCTATACTGTAGTTCTGCACATGCTTACATGGACAGTGGAAGTAAAGCTCACTCAGTTCAATGCCACTTACTTCCAGTTGAGCATGAGTAGGGATGCTCATCAAGTTGCACATTTCACGATAAACAGACAAGTAGCAGCACATGCATTGCTTAAACGTTCGACTTCCAAAACGTTCGGAAACCAAAGCACAGCTTCTGATTGGCTGCAGGAAGCTCCTGCAGCCAATTGGAAGCCGCTGAAGCCCTGTCAGACATTCAGGTTCCAAAGAACGTTTGTAAACCGGAACACTCACTTCAGGGTTTGCGGCGTTTGGGAGCCAAAACGTTCGACTCGCAAGGCGTTTGGGATCCAAGGTCCGATTGTACTTTAGATTTGTACTGGTCTGATGATCTCTTTTAATTAGCCAATGAATGTACTGTATTTTTTGCTCTATAAGACTCCCTTTTTCCCTCCTAAAAAGTAAGGGGAAACGTGTGTGCATCTTATGGAGCGAATGCAGGCTGCGCAGCTATCCCAGAAGCCAGAACAGCAAGAGGGATCGCTGCTTTCGCTGCACAGCGATCCCTCTTGCTGTTCTGGCTTCTGAGATTCAGAATGCTTTTTTTCTTGTTTTCCTCCTCCAAAAACTAGGTGCGTCTTGTGGTCTGGTGCGTCTTATAGAGCGAAAAATACGGTATATAGAAGATTAAGGAACTGCTTTATTGGCTCTCAAAATAAGTCTCCCAGTTCATCTTAACCTTTTCGTAGACTATCAACAACTCCATAAATATTTCCCTACAGAATGCTGCAGTAGACTTGTCAAGCGCTAAAAGTGAGAGGCTGGGGTGGTTCTTACCTCTAGGATCCCATTGAGAATGGCATTCAAGGATGGCTTTATAAGCCCCTTCCCTGCTATCATGAAGAGAGTGTATTGAAAATACCCTGCAGGCCCTGAATGGGTATGAACTGCAGACAGTATTACGTTGTCATGCTGGTAGAGATCGCCATATCTTTCCTTCAACTGTTTCATTACCTAAGGACAGCAATGGTGCAATTACTGCATTTTCTGATTTGGTATGTTTATTAGATTAGTTGAAAAGAAAAGAAAAGAAGAAGATGATGTACCTGGTATGGAACCTTATAACTTTGACTTACAAAGGATGTGCTCTACCACTGAGGTACCATTCCTGGCAAGTTGGAAAATAATACTCCACAAACCTCATCCAGTGGCATCCTAAAGGCTAACACATTTACAATGGCATGGGTTTTTTGTGGCAAGATTCTACTTCCTCAGGTTGTTCAGCAAAATTAACCTCAGAATAGTCATTTCAAGAGGTTGTTAAAGGCATTAAAGTACTCCAGGAACAGAAGGCACAGCTAGAAATGGAAAGACTACCTGGGTTTCTTCTGCTGAGCAAAACACACTGGAATAAAATGGAAATCTTGAAATAGATGAGTAAAATATATTGTATTAAAAGAGCTGGAATTATATTATATATTATGAGTTATGAATATATATACCTTCACAAACATTCAAACACTCTGACAATAGACAAGGCGTGAATCCAAATATATGCCTTTCTTTATATAAGGTCATGATTTTCTGTTGCATTTTCTTCCTCACTCACCACATTTTCTCTTTTTTTCTTACTTCACAAATATACTTCTTTTGATTTAGGATATTTTATAGTGGATGTAAGATCATTGTAGATCTCTCAGCTCTTGGCTTGCAGGAGCTGTTATATTTGCACCTACAATATATATAGACATCTCAGGGATTGTGGTGGTTAAGACACCATACATTGTTCAAATCGATTGTTGTGCTGCACACACACACACACACACACACACACACACACCATATATTTATGCCCATCACAATTCCATATATAAGGGAGTAGGGGAGAGAGACAATTCTTTGAGGCCAATGATTTTTGGATGATATAAAAACCTAAAAGGAAAAAAGAAAAGAGAGCTACTCTATCTCACCCCTGCCCCACACTTACCTCCAGCCTAAGCCTTTGAGACATCATTCCTATCTCAGCAGTAACATACAACACTCGTTTGCTCCAGTCGTCGGGCTCTGCTATGATGAATGCTCTACAGTACAGTCGTGAGATCATGCCAGCACCAATCTGATCTGGATTCGCATAGCCCATCTACAGGGGGACACAACATCTCCTTAGCCACACACAATGTGCAATCCCATACTTATTTATTCAGAAGCAAGTCTCCCTGCATTCAATGTTTCCAGGCCATGTCGCTTTTGTACTGTATTTACCCATAATTCCTTTCTTTTCCATTATGGCACTGAGCTATGGGTTTGTTTTAACCCCGCA
Source organism: Podarcis pityusensis (assembly GCF_964106645.2). Classification (NCBI taxonomy): domain Eukaryota; kingdom Metazoa; phylum Chordata; class Lepidosauria; order Squamata; family Lacertidae; genus Podarcis; species Podarcis pityusensis. The sequence continues at coordinate 64,801,783 of NC_138032.1, forward strand.
CCCCACCCCCACAAAAAAGTCTTTTTCAACATCGTATTTTCTATCAAAATATAATTTAAATGTTTATTTTGATATATTTCAGCATGCTAAGAACTGCACTGCAACATTTGCAGAAGCATGAAACCCAGTGCATAGCTAAGAGGTGCAGTTCAGGTCACTTCATTCAGGTCACTTCATTCAGGAATTTGCAACAAATGAATTGCTCCAGCATCCTTAATTAAACAGAGCTTACTCTGGGGCAAGAGTGCATAATGCTTTTGTGTACTTGTAATGCCTTGATACACATTGGGGAAGGCTCTTCTCATTTCTCCTGCCCTGGCTTCTGAAGCAAAGCATGTTAATAAAGGAAACATAGCAGTTTCTTTCATGGTGCATACACATATAGTAACGTACTGTCAGGGACCATGATGAGGAGGGCTGCACTGAGAAAGAATGGTGGGAGCCACCCCCCACCTCCTCCTCCCCCTCCTCCTGATCCCGAATCTTCTCAGGAGCAGGAAAACAGTATAGATTTGGAACAGTGGTTTGCAGAGGAGCATAGTTCAAAAGGCAGAAGCTGGGAAATACTGGATGGGGAACAGCTAACAGAAGAAACACTAGGAGAGAGAGAGTTAACAGATTCACAGTCTCTGGAGAGTATCCACCCCTCTCCCCCAAAGTCCCAGAAAGCTCAGAAAGTGTCAGAACTGAAAACACAGCGGCTCCAAATTCAGATTACAAGATGTAGGAGTGACGTAGATTAATAGGGACAGAGGAGGGAAAGACCTTAATTGGGAGCACTGCCATCCTTCACTAATTGGTAAGAATTCTCTTTCGTTTGATCTGCTCATTTGTGGCCACGGGGCAGGAAGCCGATTCCCTGAAGCCTGACATTCTTCTTATCATTATCATTATGATGCTTTTAATAATTATAATTATAATTATAATTATAATTATAATTTTTATTTGCATCCCGCCCTTCCCTGGATGAGGAACATAGACATTTCACTCCTACAAGTATATGGGAATCTGATGCAAACAAACCCCATTACTGTCATCGTTATTTCAAGTTGTAAGTTGCTTCCCACAAAAGTCTTGATGCAACTTACAAAAAAATAAAAACAAAATCCAGTGACAGGGCATTACTACTGAAAATGCCTGCCTTCTCTGAGTCCTCCTCTGGGCTACTATATAAAGGCCTTGTAGAGTGTCAAAAAAAGAAGAAGGAAAAAGCTGAAAGGGGGTGGAAATGGGCTTGTGCTTTCAGTGAAAAGAAGAAAGAAAACTCAGATTGGGTACTTACAAAAGGAATCTCTGCTACAGGGCCGGTACAGTCAGCTCGACCAACACCAATCATGTAGCCAGCTAGAGAAGGTATGAGAATAATACTGCAATTAGAAGCAGAAAAGAACAGGACACTTCTTCCAATGCAGGGGCCCAGGACAAGACAGATGCCACTTGCCACTTAAAAATATACAGGCACACCTTGGAGAAAGTACAGGTTCAGTTCCAGACCACTGCAATAAAGCGAATATTGCAATAAAGCAAGTCACACAATTTGGGGGGGGGGTTCCCAGTGCATATAAAAGTTATGTTTAGACTGTACTGCAATCGATTCAGCCAGCATCCACTGACATCAGGGGTGGGAGGGAAAGCCCTGTCTCCAGCCCTAGTCAGCTCAGCTCCATTTCCGCTGCCAGAAGAGGACCACCACCACCAGCAGCAGTGGGGAGGGGTGGGGCTTCCTTGTCCCAGAAGCAGCTGGGCTGCCTGCAGCTACACCTGCATCCTCATAAGGGATCTTCGCTCTGAAGTGAAATACAATAAAAAGAAGTATGCCTGTATCTGAACTAGGCTAGAACCCTTCTCAATGACATCTTTTTTTTCTGTGTGGAAGGACGTTTTCGTTTGGTTTGGTGCAGTGGAATGTTCAGTCATGTGATCTTGCACCTCTGATACAGGTGCAGTCCAGACATGATTTACCAGTTTGTTGAAAACAAGGTCTAAATATGAAGGAATATTTGTTCTACTTTTCTGTCGGAAGGACTACCTTTGTCAACTGTTAGACATATGTGGCTGCTTTTGCTTTAATTCACCTCACCAGATGAGGTGAAAATGGTTACTGAATATAATGTAATCTGGGCACCCCCAGCTATTTGGGAGGCACATCGCCTTCAGGCTGATATGAATTATTTATTTTGATATTCTGATACCACCTTTCAGGGCAGAAATGCCCTTCCAAAGCAGCTCACTATATGGAAGTAATTAATTAAGTAAGATACTTCGCTATGCTAAAGCAGCAGTTTACAACCAAGTCTGAGCTACAGTAAATCCTTCTCAAGTGTAAAAATCAGTTACACAAATATTAAAATAGAAATGTTCATAATTGGCACAAGAAAAATATAGTAACAATATACAGTCGTACCTCAGGATAAATATGCTTCAGGTTGAGCTCTTTCGGGTTGCGCTCTGCGGTGACCTGGAAGTAACAGAGTGCGTTACTTCCAGGTTTTGCCACTCGCGCATGCGCAGATGGTCAAAATGATGTCACACACACGCGCGTGGAAGTGGCAAAACGCAACCTGCGCACGCGCAGACATGCTGTTCTGTCTTACGTTCTGTTCGGGATGTGAACAGGGCTCTGGAACAGATCCCGTTCGCATCCTGAAGTACCACTGTATAACATATTAAACTGAACACCAGGGTAAAACAGATCAAACCCAGACTGTATTATTTGGTGCAATGGCAACTGTAAAATGCTACTATTGCTCCCTGTTCACATTGGGATAACTCCTTGACTGTGACCAGGCTGAAGAATATTACCTGATTGAGGCATTCTACTCATGGCTAAGGAGAGCACATGAATGGGTGTGGCGTTTGCCCTCCTAGGTGGGTCATAAGGAAGGGGTTAAATGAGTGTGAAGTGATTGGCCAGTGGGAACCGAAGGGGGGGAGTTGAGAGTTGGGAGTTGGAGAAGGAGAAGGAAGAGGGAGGATAAGTCTGTGGGTTGGTCGAGTTGTGTTGTGAGAGAGTGAGAGAAACTGATAGGAGGAGTCAGATAGACAGTTGAGATAATCAGCAGTTATTAAGAAAGGTATAAGCCGGTATAGAAACTAAGATTAAGAAACTGACAAGAAAAATTATCTGAAACCATAAACTTGTTAAGGCTAATAAAATAAACTTGTTTATTTGATTTAATGTTAACAACTGTCTGGACTCTGTGTGTATCCGAGAAAACCGGGTTGGTGGCAGCGGGAAAGCAATCACAGTGGTGGCACAGGGATCAATAGACCGTCAAACGTCCGGGGACCCTGTGTGATTGCCACAATGGGGTATTTGCCAAACAGTCTTTTTCCTTACAGTGCAAACATCTGAAGGAAACTTTCACGCTTACAGGCTGTCACACAATCTGGAACATTATTAGAGATTTCATTAACTTTTTCTTTAAGAGGCCACAAGACCTTCATTGTTTTTGCTACAAAATATTAACAGAGCAACACTTCTGGAAAATCTTTAACTTTGAGGGAGAATACACATGACCCGCAACCCCAGAGTCAGCCATGACTGGACCTAATAGTCAGGGGTCCCTTTACCTTTATCTTACACAAGGAAGGTAACTGGTGGATAAATATCAGCCGCTGCACATCTGCTATGTGCTACAATACATAAAAGTAGTTCTATTTCCATATCAGCACACCACAAAGTAGAAGAAAAGCTTGTGCAAAATAAATCAATTTGCATTGGAACAGAAAATACAGTGGTGCCCCGCAAGACGAATGCCTCGCAAGACGAAAAACTCGCTAGACGAAAGGGTTTTGTGTTTTTTGAGTCGTTCCGCAAGACGAATTTCCCTATGGGCTTGCTTCGCAAGACGAAACGTCTTGCGAGTTCTTGCGAGTTTGTTTCCTTTTTCTTAAAGCCACTAAGCCGCTAATAGCCGCTAATAGCCGCTAATAGCCGCTAAGCCGCTAATAGCCGTGCTTCGCAAGACGAAAAAACCACAAGACGAAGAGACTCGCGGAACGGATTAATTTCGTCTTGCGAGGCACCACTGTACTAGAAGAGAGTGTTAATGATTGTCGGAATGGATTAAGGCAACTTTGTACACACAATGTTGCTCAGAATCTTTCTTCAGAATGCTGCCATTCACCACCAAATCTCTTAGGTACCACAATATAGATATTACAAGACATTAAGTAATTGTTGTTACCATTTTTCTCACTGAAGAAATAGTGGACAACGAACAGTGTCACAAGAACCACTATCACCAGCACCACAAAGACAGTGATGACAATTGCCAGCCGTGAGAGAGTTGTCTTAGGCTTTTTCATTCTGAAAACAACACCTATAAAAAGAGAAGTAGAGGTAACTGGTAAAATAGAAGAAGTAAAAATCCTGAATGATGTATCACTTCACAACTTTGACTATTGCCTACGTTGTGTGTACAGAACCTGAAGAAACAGCTAGTTCTCTCGAACTGAAAAAACAACAGCAAAACATCCTTACCTTATTGTTAATAGTTGACTGAAATCAAAGACGAATTATTCTGGAAATTTGGATCTTCCTTGCTAAACGGTGCAGCCTTTGGATCTTCTTTTCTGATCACACCTTTACAGACACCTCAAAATTTATCAAGCTGTGAAAGAAACATATTAAAACAAAACGACAACTTTGTGAGACTTTTGTAAGGGTATGAAATGTATGTGCAAGTTACTTATGGACCTCGCCACCATGCACATTATGTCAATGCTCGCATATTTATATATATATGGCCAGCTATCAAAAATGACATATTTGGTGCTGTTTCCTTGATAAGGTGCACTGCATTAGCTAAAAGCAAGAGATCGCTAACACATGATCAGCTTTCATCTAGCCCTTGAACTTTCTGGCATTTATTGCATTTAGGTTGCGAAGTTCAGCGATCAACAGATATAGATTATTCTTTGGCCTTTTCAAAAGCAAATCAGGCACAGCACTGATTTTTTTCAGGTCACTGATTTTTCACTACCTTTGTTTCTTACTCCTGGCCCCAGCTTCTTAAAATGTCCAATAGCCAGAGACAACTTTCTCCTTGTTGTGGATTAAAGTGGCAGCATTAAGGCAGTGTATGGGAATGTAAGAAGGGGGTAAAGGCAGGTGCTAGTGACTGGGGGGAGAAATGCAGGGAAGTTGTGGACAAGAAAAGTCAAGAAGAAATGACCAGGCCAAAGTGGGGAAACTATAGAAAGCCCACAAGGGGAGTTGATCTCACAGACTTCACAGGTAATGGAGGCAGAACGAATCGGGAGGAGACTGATATGCATATGGCTTATAGCCTTCTCACAAATGAAAACAGGTTTGGAATATTGCATCAAGCAGCCACTTTGTTAATTATAAAGAAGATCCAAGGACAAATCATTGCAAAGATAAGATTAGGCTAAGCAGCCTCGTTGCTATCTCTAAGGGTAAACTTTGTTCATTAAGGTCTTAATCTGAACTGCTTTGCAACTATAAGCATTATTTCAGTAATAACCTTTATGGTACTGGTCACAGCCTGATCGCTGGCTCTGTCTTTGTATTATTAGCTGAGTTTCAGCAAGCCTTTTTGTATCATTAGCTTTGCTTTGGGACAGGGGAGTGGAAATGTGTATATTAATAGTGAGATACAATTAAGAAGAAGTAAAATAATTATAATAAATTATGTATGCAATAAATTATGTATTGCATGAAATCAATCAGTAGGCATATGATTCATACCCTTAGTCCATGCCATAGCTGTCAACTATGGGAAAGGGAAATTCCCTTATTCCGAATAGGATTCCTCGCAAGAAAAGGGAAAAGTTGACAGCTATGGTCTATGCTGCCTGATCATCAGTCTACAAGCTCTCTTTAATATTAGATAACAGGTACAACAGCTTGACCTGCATTCAACTGTGCTGCACTGCAGTCTGCAGCTGCATGCTACATGGTGTCATGCAACCAGTCCATGCAGAATGTAGGCACCCTATATATAGAAATGAGCAAACCAGTGATATTTTAGGGAGCAGGCTAGAAGGCAGGGCCCATTACTTACATCATAGGAGTCTACACAACACAAAACACTCTTGCTATATGTAGGTTTTATTTTATTTCTTTTTTATCTTATATTTTGGAAATGTACATCCAGTTTTTCCCCCTTTAATTTTTTTGGGGGGCCCCCAAGAGAGTGGGGCTCTAAGCTATAGCTTGTTTAGCTTATACGTAAATCTGGCACTGCCGCAGGTTGTTCTGCCTAAATTCAGCTGCATTGAGGAAGCCCTGTGGGAGAGGAAGAGGGAGATCTGAAATGGATGGAGTGGGGGAGGCCAGAAAGCCATCTGCAAACCATCAGTTAAGACCTCTGGCTAGAGGTCCCTTCTGCAACAGGATGCTGGGCCGGGAGGAAGGAGTGAAAGAAAGTGTGAGAGTAATGAGGATAACTTGATTCACTCTTTATTTTGAAGCAATTTAACACACCCTGCTCCTGAACCAGTGCTCGGATTGGAAGTAGATATATGTCCATGTATCTTTGGTCACATCCATGCCATATATTAAAAGTGCAAGGCTTTCCCCCGAAGAATCCTGGGAACTGCAGTGTGTAACTGCCACAAATCTACCATTCCCAGCTACTCTTAACAAACCACAGTTCTTGGGATACTTTGCAGGAAGTCATTAACTTTAAATGTGCTTTAAACGCATGATGTGGGCATGAGTCTGCACACAGCCCAACTACTTGCAGTTTATGAGGCAGTTCAAGGGCTGTCTTTCTCTTCTTTTATAGCAGGGATGGAGAACCCCAGGCTCAGGGGCCAAATGTAGTCACCCAGGCCTCTCTTTTTGGCCCCAGGAGTAATGCGTCCTGCTAACCTAGGCTTAGAATTGTGGATGGAATTGTGTATATAGAGACCTCTGGCTTTTGCCTGACTGGAATGTAGGTAAGAGTCACAAGAAGTGATCCATTCACTTTTGCCACTGCCCAGACTCACCTTTGCCCACAAAAGAAGGAATGTTGCTCAGAAGCCAAATAAGGGCCCTCATACATTTTGCAGTTAAGAGCATTCTCTTAAAAAAATGTTTAAGGGTACTCTCATTTTCCTACTCATATTGAAATACTACCCCTCAATGAGGCCAAACTTAATTCACAAAAGGTTTAGGGGTATGCGTACCCCTGCGTACCCCCAGACAAAAAGCACTGGTTAAGAGAAGCTAGGAAGCATCCCATGGGTCTAGAACTGACTTTGAACATGCTCCAGGAAGCAGTCATACATCATTATGTGAAGTTCCTTTCTGGGGAACTCTGTTGGGGCAGGGAAGTTAGCAGCTCCTGTGTATGGATGAGGGCAGCCATATTTTTCCATCTAATTTTTGTGGTAGCAATATACTGTACAAATGATATTTGGGCATAATTTCTGAACTAGAATTTTGTGTTGGATTGAGCAGGTGGAATAAGAAAGGGGAGATTACAGCAGAAAAAAGGTGATATCCACTACTGTTTTTTAAAAGTTCCTTTTTAACTTATCCATGTTAAAATTATAAATTATACTAAAAATAAATTACATACTATAGAACTAAAAAAATACTTTAAAAAATGTAGTATAAACACCGACAACTGGGAAACACTGGCCTGTGAGTGTTCCAATTGGAGAACAGCCTTTACCAAAGGTGTCATGGACTTTAAGATGATTTAAGAACTCAGGATGAAAGGGAGAAACATGCTAAGAGGAAGGCATGTTTGCCAAATCATTTGCCATGATCAGCTCCCACCTGGAAACCTACGTTCCCACTGTGGAAGGACATGCGGATCCAGAATTGGCCTCCACAGTCACTTACAGACTCACTGTTAAAACCGTGTTCATGGAAGACAATCTTACCTGGCTACGAGCAATCACCAAAGAAGAAGAAGAAGAAGATTTGGTAACCTAGTAATTTAATATTATTTGGAACAATTAAACTTGTGATATACAGTGGTACCTCGGTTTACGAACTGTCCTGTTTACGAATGATTCGGTTTACAAACTCCACAAAACCGGAAGTAGTGTTCCGGTTCGCGAACTTTACCTCGGTCTACAAATGGAAGCCTAACGGTGGAAGGGCACTGGTGGTGAGAGGCCTCATTAGGGAAAGCGAGCCTTGGTTTAAGAACGGATTTGGTTTAAGAACGGAATTCAGGAACGGATTAAGTTCGTAAACCGAGGTACCACTGTATTCACATACAAAGCTTTTAAAAACATGTCTTGGACATCTTTATTCTATTTTTTTATTCTATCCTTTTAAAAGATAAGAAAACTATTTTTAACTGGATTGAAAACTTGTGAGCTATGCAGAACAGAATGTATCAACTTTGATAAGATATGGATAGCAATCAGAACAGAACTGTTATATTTTTCAGTGTGTTTGTTTGTGATTGGTTTTTGCTTACAGGACACCAAAAAATCAAAGAAGCAAGTTTGGTCTGGCAGATGACCAATGTGAGCAATCTGAACTTTATGTTACAAACTTTGGCCCTAATCAAACAGAGGATGTTCCCGTTCATGTGAAGAGACAACTCAATCCTGGATCTTGGCAAAGAGGAAGGTTGTTTCCACAACTGGATTTCTGGATCCTATTGGATAAGACAAGGCTTCACCATCCCCGGTGTGCACAAAGACATTTCTGTCTCAGAGGCAGCTCAGAGAAGGCAATTGCGGAAGAAAGATTGCAGTAGATTGCAGAAGAAAGAAAAATTGCGGAAGAATTGCAATTTTGGCAGAGAAGTCGAGGCAGAAAAGCCAATTTGGGGTGGAAAAGGCTTAGAACTTAGACTATGGAACTGAGAAGACCGAGGAGATAAATGGGGGGCGGGTATTGCAATTCACAGAAAGGATTACAATTCAGAGAAGTCTTAATATAGAGAAATGTGTCACCACCATTCACTTTCCCCTCTACTTCTGCTTGTTACAGGATCCATAGCCCGGGTCCCGAGTGTGAGTGTGTGTGTGTGTGTGTGTGTGTGTGTGTGTGTGTGCATATCCCCCACCCTTGGTGTGTCTGAATTAAGGGTTTGTCTGCCGAGGTCAGATAATTCCTTCACTTCAGTTTTGATTCCTCATTTCCGGGGTTATTCTTCACTAGGGAGAAAATACCCTTGCTGTAACATTTAGCAAATAAAACTGCGAACAATCATTTTCGGTCAGATTGTTTATCCCAATATCCTTGCATTTCCCATTTGCAAAGAAAGGATCCTGCGCTCTGTGTCTCAGGCCTGATTAACCTGGGCATGCACAGCAAAGCTGATGTTTAAAGTTCACAATCTAGTTCCACCCTAACAGGGGTTCGTGACAACTTGTTACCCCACAGTCTGCCAGCGACTTAAAACACTATTAAAAGCATAATTAATTACACCATAAAGCAGAATAAAAACAACCCCCATAACAGCTGCAGAAAGCTTTGATAGTGCACTAACAACAAAAGAACATCACTTTCAATCCAGTGAAAGGCTGAGGAGGGAGAGGGAGAAGATAAATATTTACCTGGTGCTAAAAAGGATAGTTTTGGACAGGGAGCCACAACTGAAAAGCCCCTCTCCCTTGTCACCACCCTCTGAGGGGACTGTACATGACAACAGCATTCATTTTGACAATAACAGGGACACACTTGAGCAGGTCAGTCCTAGGGACTTTCAGTCCCTCAGATTGCAATAAAATTTACTTCCATAGAAATGCACAGGACTGTAAACATGATTATTATCTATTTGCATAGGAGACATTTAATCAATGAGTAAATACGGAAATAAGGCACCTGCAATGCCAGATAGGAGCTCTGCTGGATCTCTTACAAGGCCTGTGTAGTACAGATTCCTGCTCCCCACAGGGCTCAGCTTACAGTGGAAGGTAACTCTGCTGGAGAGGAGGGAAAGTTCTTCACTCAAAGCTCACAACATCAAAACAACAAAACAGGGCTATCATGGTGCTCATGGAGAAACAAGAATTCTGAAAGTCACAGGAGATATCTATGCCACAACATACATCTAATCTATACATCTTCCAAACATCGCTGTGAAGCATCAAGACAAAACCACTCTCTCAAGAAAGTCGCCTCACACTCCTTCCCTTCTCTTCCTACTCAAGCACAGCAAGTGGCAAGCTAGTGATCTGAGTTTCTAATATTTGTTTGGCCATCCTCTTGCTCCTCTTTTTCCTCCCCCAAAAGAAGATTATGGTTGATATTTCTAAGGAATGACCTAGTTTAATTTTAAAAGGAAGAGACTCGAATGCAGCATACTCACTTATTGCATAATCCCACGAGATGGGTGCTCACAGTAAGCTGCCTCTTGCTTTTGTGTCTTAAATATACCTATGTAAGTAGCTATTATGAGGACTCTGACCCTCCCAGCAAGTGACTCATTAGCTTCCCAACTCAGTAGGCGTCTCTAAAATGGGAAACCTCTGCCTGGGCTTTACCACTAGGGCACAGGGTAAGGCTCATATGAAAGAATACTCCTCTATCCCAAGACTACCACTAGTATAACTAGCCCTCAAAACCCTTTCCCCAGAAAAAAACTAGACTTGAAGGACAAGAGTTATAGCCTGTCAGGGACTGATCAGATGGGGCGGAGTGGTGAAGACTGCCACTCCAAGAGGCTTCCAAGGTGGGGGCAGATGAAGATGGCATGGAGCCAGGTTTGGTGTGTGGGGTGGGGTGGATGGCAAACAAGACACACCCCAGAAGAAGAAGAGAAGAGCTTGGAAACAATGGAGAGTGAGGAACAGGAGCATGTTCTAGTCCTGAACAGAGATAGGAGTCAGGTGTGCTAGATACAGTACAGAAGCCAGTTGACAGGAAGGTTTGCTAGGGTAACTGGGTATCAGGTGACAGAAAAAGGGAGTCTTTTAGCAAGGTTTGCTGGGAAGAAAGAAGGCAGGTTGGGAGAGATGCCTTGGACTCCGAGGCTGCATTGCTGTCGGGGATAAGCAGCTCTTGAAAGGACCATGCTGTAAGATCTGGACTCCCTCCATGCAGACTGAAGGTCTAAATAGGCGAATAAACCCTATTTCTTAAAGCTACGACCAGAGGCGTCTTTCCCATTGGGGTTACTGGAGTGTTGCGCCAGGGTGCCGGCCTCTCAGAGGTGCTCCAGCAAGTGGGGGCTGCGTGGCTTTGCTGGTGGCCTCCCGTTTCCCTGCACGCCAGCCAGCTGCGCCTTGCCAACCATATGGCTGGCGTGCAGCTTCCTTCCTAAGCCTCGGCGGGAGGAGAGCGATCCCTGCAGAAGCTTAGGGTGGCAGCTGCGCCCTGCCAACTATATGGCTGGCTGGCTGGCATGCAGCGCTCTCTCTCTCTCTCTTTTGCCCGCCTGCCCTGTGGGAAGAGTGAGTTGGGCAATGGGGAGGGGGAAGCAGAGTGCGAGGAGGAGGAGGGTGGAAGGAAGGAAGGAAGGAAGGAAGAAAGGAAGGAAGGAAGGAGAAGAAGAGGAGGCGGTACCCCCTGACTTGCTCCGGTTCTTCCTCCTGTATCCTGCCTCGGAGCCACCACGCTGGGTTTGCAGCCCTGCTTGTAGGGTCCCCTTGCCCGTCCTGTTCAGCTACATCTAGCCCGAGCCGTTAGTAGCAGCAGCTGCTGCCCTGGTTTCTTTCTCCCTGGAATTGTGCCCTGTGTTTAATGTTATGGCCAACTCTATCCCGGGGAAGGGAAGCCTCCTCCCTTCGTTCTTCTTGTTCTTCTTCTGTGGGCTCCTTCTCTGCCCCCCTCCCAACCCACCAAGAAGGTCCCTAGGGGTTGTAAAGCTAGCCAGGCCATTTAGTACCTACCGCATTCATTCCAGCAGCTGGCCATCACCCACTCACTCCAAGCCCTGTGAAAAATACCACCATTATTATTGTTGTTGTTGTTGTTGTTGTTGTTGTTGTTGTTGTTGTTGTTACTACTACTAGTACTGCCCTCCACCCATAGATATCAGGGCAGCTCACAGTCTGAAACTACGGTACTATGCACATGCTAAAAACTAGAACAAAGGCAAACCAAATCAAGTCAGCAACCTTCCTTCTCCCTTATTTGTGAAACAAGCCTGTTAATTGCCTATCCAATTAAAAAAAAAAAAAGACACTGAAGGTTTTTGAGATCAATGCAAGCTAAAAAGCATTGCAGGGGGTTGGGCTAGATGACCTGCAGGGTCCCTTCCAATTCTATGTTTTTCGCCCCAAGCAACTCTGTGAGAGACTTCCTCCCCAGAAAGTGTGCCTTGTCTTGCTACCTGTGGTTTTTGGTCTCTTGTCAGCCCCCTCCCCCCAATCTATTCTCCAATATTACATTTTCCTCTGGTTGAGACTTAAAACAGAAAGCCCTACTTCCCAGCTGTGTTTCTTGCTGCAGTCCTACTGTCTACTCAGAAGTAAGGTCCTATTAGATTCAGCAGAGCTTACTTTCCAGTAAATGCTGGTAGGGATGCAGCCTTTGTGACCCAAGTTTTGGGTCCTTTTTAGGTTCAGGATGTCACTGCTTTACACACACACACACACACACACACACACACACACACACACACACTATTTGAAAAAGTCAGCTTTGTACTTAAACACAAATTGGCCTGGAACTTAATTGTGTCTTTATTAATTTATTTAAAGAACAACAAACTGGTGGTTGCTTTAACTTTTTGATATGTGGTGATTTGAATCATGAGTATGAATTAGAAGAACTGCTGAATCTTGAATGAGTCTTGCTTTGGAATTGAGGACTTCAATAGATTTTTCTTCTGCCTTTTCATTTTTTTTTTCATTTTCTTTTCATTTGTTCTAAGGGGTTGTTAGAGATAATGTGTAAGTGTGGTGTCAGCTCCCTAAAAAAAAAAAAAGGACAACTCTGGGGAACCTTTCCTGAAAAAGGTCAACAACTTTGGGGTCCCCCCCCCCTTAAAAAAGGTTGAAAACTCAGGACTTCCGGGTTGGCGCCATCGCCGAATGGCGGACTCCCTCCGAGCTCCGGAGGGAGTCTGCTCGGCAGGGGCTGGGTCCTACCGCGCCGGCGACGCGGGGACCCTCAAATACCACGGGCACGGAGCCCGTGGACATGGGGACTCGGCTGGCACCGCTAGCGCCCTCCCGACTCGTGAAGGAGCCTTTTTAAAGGCTTCGGATCGGGTGCCGGGGAGTGGCGTGGTGCTTTGAGTCCATTGCTTCCCCTGCCGAGCGCAGCCGCATGCCATTCGACGGAGAGCGCTGACTTCTTCCATTGGAAATTCGGACTATCAACAACAACCCGTGAGTAATTGGGAAACCGGGTACAAAAGGAGAAAAAAAGAAATTTTTTTCGGATTCGGCACGAGCGGGGGGGATCTAAAAAGGAAGTCAGTCCCCCCCCCGATTGTAAACATTCTAAAACAAGGACTGGGTAACCAAGATCGAAAGAGAAGTTTATTGCTGACAAAAATCATTAATTCCACGATGGGAAATTACAAGAATTGTGCTGGAGGAGAAGAGTGGAGGGTGAGAGGGAAAATGCAACCCCCCCTGGGAACCGGGGCGATTCGTAGAGCCTGGCGAAGAGAGACGGAGACTTTGACAGCTGTCAAAGTAGCTGTCAAAGTTGGAGAATATAAAGAGGACTTTGTTACAAGGACTTTGCTGGCTAATTCTGTTACAATTTGACACAATATGGATATAAACTGTCGGAAAATAAGGAACAACAATTTGACTTTTGGATTAGAGGATATAAAGTTACTACAATCCCCCTAGAGGGGTTTCGGGACATTGCAAGTGGTCGTACGTGGATTCGCTCTGGGATTCGCACAGGACTTATCTTCTGGGAAAGCTGCAAAACTGACATAGTATTTTGTCTACAGAGGTGTTTACATTAAAAGGAGACAATAGAATTTTCTATTGAAGAAAGGAAGGGACTGGACGTAAGTTTTTGTTCCTGAACAACAAACCTCTGTAGAGATACCAGATTTCGGAATAAGAACGTTTTAGCAGCTGAACAAGACAAGAAACCTGAGAAAGTAAGGAATAAAAAGAACAAAGGACTAACTACGACACGGAAAGAACAATGGGAGGAGCAGCAAAGACCAAGGAAATTAAAGGCCTCTATTAGACTGGATTTTTGAAGTTAAACATTATTAAAATAAACAAATTAAAAGAAAACCGGCAAGGTGGAATGGGAAAAATCTGGCCATGGACTTGAGACCTCCAGGCTGACAACATATAGACTGATGGACATGTGGAATTCAAACCGGGGAAGGGAGGGGGGAGTTTTGGAATCCAAAGGCTAACGTAACCATCTTTTTGAACCTTCTTATATTTTTTATCTTCTATTTCTTTATATAACTTTTGTATATCATGGTATTTTGATTTGGCATGTTTAAAAAAAAGGGAATTCGTGGAAGGAAATTGGGGTTGATCTTGGGGAAAAATCTTTTTTCTTTTTTTGTTAATGATGAGGGATGATGATAAAATTGTATAATTTAAATTGGTTAATGGGTTAAACATATTAAGTTTTAAACTGGGAGTGAGAGCTTGTGGAACCAAATTAATGAAAGGGGAATACAGTCGGGGGGGGGAGGAGGAGGGAGTCCTAGAAAGAAGATAACGAAAGTAAGGCTTTAAATGTATTCTATCTTTTCTTTTCTGTTATATTTCTATATTATTGGAAACTCTAATAAATATGTTTAAAAAAAAAAAAAAAGGTTGAAAACTCTGGGAAAGGTGGGTGGGGGGGCGCCGGAGGGATCTTTGCACTACAGCACTTGATATGCTTAAGACAGTCCTTGTTAGAGGGGTTTTTTTCCTCTGGTGGCAGATGGCAGAAGCTATGACACCATGAGACCAGTGTAAAACCAAATCAAATAAAGGTTTTATTACAAAACAACAAACAGCAAAGCTTGTGGGTGTTTTTCCTTCAGGTAAATTCAAACTGCAGCTTTTCCTCCTTTTGTAGTCATGACCAGCTGTACCCAATCTGCCCAAAGCTCACAGAAACTGTTCTTAAAGGTACAAACATCTTTACTGTTTCTTTGTAGAATGACTCCCAACACTCCAAAACGTCCAAAACGCAGCTCCGTCGTGAACCAGAGAATCAATCATACTGCGTTCACACTTTTAGCCCGAAATGCAGCATACCTTGAACTTTGTTGCTCTGGAAAACACCTCTTCTTTCCACCAGCTGTCTGTTGAGCCTCTGGCTTTTCTCAGACGCTTTTCTTTCTCCCTTGGAGCAGAGGAGGACAATCCACCAGCCTCTCATGGAGAGACAAACAAACATGGAGAAACAAACAAAACAGTACTTTCAACATATACAAAACATATTTATACATCATGCACAACAATTCCTAATTTTGTCACTAGTTGTGCATGTTTCTCGAAAGTTAGTGCTTTCGTAAATATATCAGCCACATTTTGCATGCTCTCACAGTATTTCAGCATTATCAGGTTTTGTTTAACATTTTCGATTACATTTTGATACTTAATTTCTAAATGTTTGGATTTATTTTTAAACTGCTCAGAGCCAGCCAAAGTTATTGCAGCTTGATTGTCTTCCCATATTTGAACTGGATAATCACATTGTATATCTAAATCACTGAGGATTTGAATGTAAAATTTTATTTCATTACACAACTCCGATAAAACACAGTATTCAGCCTCTGTTGAAGATGTGGACATGATTCCTTGCTTTTTGGACTTCTAACCTATCAAGGAACCCCCAAATTGAAACACCATACCAGAAATGGATTTTTTATCAGGCAGGTTGGCCCAATCGCTGTCAACGTAACACTGCAATTTTGTAGACCCTGAAGATGGTAATCTTAAACAATAATCAAGTGTATGTTTTAAATACCAGAAAAATACGTTTTAAGCCTTTCCAGGCATTTTCTGTGGGATAGCTTACTAGTCTGCTCAGTATTCCAACTGCATAATTCAAATCTGGTCTGCTCCACAATGAAATGTATAATAAACTTCCAACTATTGAATGGTACATTTCAGGATTTACTGGTTCTGTGCATTCTCCTTCATTCTTGAGAAAACCTATTTCCATTGGGGTTTTTACTACCTTGCTGTTTTGCATATTGTTTCTTTCAAGTAATTCCATTATTTTATCTTTTTGACTCAACAAAAAACTTCCACTGTTTGTTCTTTGAATTTCTAGACTGAGATAATTTTTTACTGGTCCCAAATCTCTTACTTTAAATTCCTTTCTTAGTTATTCTGCAATTTTTTCCACTTGCTTGCCATTTTTTGTAGAATAAAGCAAATCATCAACATAAGGTAAAGGTAAAGGTACCCCTGCCTGTACGGGCCAGTCGTGTCTGACTCTACGGTTGCGTGCTCATCTCGCTCTAGAGGCTGTGAGCTGGTGCCGTCCGAAGACACTTCCGGGTCACGTGGCCAGCGTGACGAAGCTGCAGCTGGCGAGCCAGTACCAGCGCAGCACACGGAAACGCCGTTTACCTTCCCGCTATAAAGCGGTACCTATTTATCTACTTGCACTTAAGAGTGCTTTCGAACTGCTAGGTGGGCAGGAGCTGGGACTGAACGACGGGAGCTCACCCCGCTGCAGGGATTCGAACCGCCAACCATACGATCGGCAAGTCCTAGGCACTGAGGTTTTACAAGCAATTATCAGTGTACAAGCAATTATCAGCTAAGCTTCTTCTAAAGCCAAGATTTTTTAAAGCATTATCAAGATGCTCGTTCCAATTTCTAGCTGATGGTTTGAGCCCATAGATTGCTTTGTGTAACCTATATACAGAATTCTGTTCAACTGCCTCAAATCCTGGTGCTTGTTTCATAAAAATTTCTTCATGCAGATTTGCGTTAAAATAAGCTGTTTCAATATCAAAATGATTTACCTTAAACCCACATTGTGCTGCAATAGCTAGCAATAAATGTACGCTTTCACTCCTTGCAGTAGGAGAAAAGGTTATCAAAACTTTCACCTTTTCTTTGAGTAAAGTCTCGTGCTACCAGTCTAGCTTTGTACTTAACACTACCATCTGCCAAGTGTTTTATTTTATACACCCATCTACAGTCCACTGCCTTTTTTTCCTTCTGACAATGGCTCAGTAGTAAATACATTATGCTCTGCCAAAGATTTCATTTCTGCTCTCATTGCATTTTTCCATATTACTATTTCCTGGTGTGGTAACTTTAAAACCTCCTCATAATCACAAGGTTCTTTCTTCACATCAACAGTTTTAACTTCTTGTATAGTAAACCTTTCTGTAGGTACCCCCTTATTCTTTCTTTGTGATCTTCTAACTTGAACACTTTCCCCCTCTGAACTATCTTCCCCTTCTAATTCATCTTGCTCAAGAGAAATTGGTTCAGCTTTAGGAGATTGTGTACTGGAACCCTCATCCCCTGATTCCTCATCACTATCACTTTCAGAACTTTCTTTAATTTGTGGCTTTTCTTCCTCAGATTTCACAAATTTTTCTGTATCATCTGAAGATAAAACAACTTCTGAATTTCCATGTAAACGAGCCCAACCATCCTGTTCACAAAACTCTGCATGTCTTGATATCACAACTCTGCCATGCCCTAGTGCAAAACGATACCGTTTTGACCAACTTTGAAAGCCAACAAACCTAAGTCTCTTTGCCTTGGGATCTCCTTTCCTTCTCTGTCCTTTTCGGATGTGAATCCAAGCCCAACAACCAAAAGTTTTAACATGGTCCAAAAAAGGTTTTTTTCCATAAAGCAAAAAATGAGGGGTATTGTTTATGGTAGAATGAAACAATCTGTTCTGTATGTAATTAGCACAGAGAATTGCTTCCCCCAAAAACTTCCTGGGTAAGCCAGAATCACATAGCATAGAATCTAGCATTGTTTGCAAAGACCTTATCTTGCTTTCTGCAACTGAATTTTTCTTCAGTTGAAAAAGGAAACGATTTATGGTGACTAATACCATGTTTTTTCAACCATATCTAAAGGGCTTCAGACATGAACTCGCCTCCACGGTCACTCTGCAATTGGGTAACGTTGTAGGAAAATTGCCTTTCTATATAGTTGACCCAACTTTTAATCAGTTGACCAGTTACACTATTGTGCTTTAACAAGTATACCCAAGTATACTGGCTATAATCATCCACAAGAACCAGAAAAAACTTTGCTCCTCCTTCAGATTCCGCAAATGGCCCACAAAGGTCTGAGTGTACTAAAGCAAATGGCTTCTTGCTAATTCTATTACTTTTAGGATAAGATCCCCACTTACTTTTAGACTCCTTGCAGGTATTGCAGTCCAGAAAACCTGAACATTTTTTCATTTTAATTCCCTTACTTAATTCTGGCATTTTTGCAATACTGCGGAAATTGGCATGCCCCAAATGACGATGCCACAAATGCTGGCACTCACCATGCGAGGCTCTATTACAGGCTTTAACACATGCCCCAGACTCACTTATTAGCTGGTCTTTCAAAACAAACCATTTTTTATTGACGCTGTAACCACTTTTCCAGATTTCTCTATTTTACAGCCTGAACTAGAGAAGGTTACCTTAAACCCCTGCTTAGCAAGACTTGTAACTGAAAGCAAATTATTTTCTAAACTTGGTACACATAAAACATGGGTAAATTTGGTGCTTAAGCAGTTAATATTCACATTACCCTTTCCAGCTGACTCATGCACTGTTCCATCAGCTAGTACTACATTTACAGATTTACAAGGTTGCTTTTCTATAAGGGCTTGTGCAGACAACAAAAATGTTTGTTGCTGCTGAGTCTAAAATCCAGTCCTGTCCAACGTCGTGACTGGTGCCTCGAACTGCTGCAGAAACATACTGGACTCGACTCTTCCTGTCTCCTCGCTTCCCAGCAAACACAGGCTGCCCTTTTCTTGTGTTTTCTCCCACAGACACAGTGCACTGTCGTACTAAATGCTTTGTTGACCCACAACAATAGCATCTTTTGACTGTGAAAGCTGCTTCCTCTGCGTGGTGAACAACCTCTTTAGGTTGCCACTCCTCATCAGTTGCATATCTTTTACTGGACCACCTCCCATTTCCGGAGTTACGGTGAGGGGTTGTCGCCTTCCTCTCATGGCGTCTTTCCTCCTCATCAAGCAAATGCCCAGTTAAGAAATGCATTGTTAATTGGCTTTCTGGAATTGCCTCCAGCGTCATCACTAAATTATCCCATGACTCAGGAAGTAAAGACAGCACAATATAAACCTTTTTCTGCTCAGAAAAATGTTCCCCAAGTTCATTTAACTGTGAAAATAAATCACACATTCTTTGAAGGTGTTTTGAAACACATTCACCCTCACTTAGTCTGGCTCGGTACAGAGCTCTCATTAGAGTAATTTTGCTGCCAGCAGTATATCTAATGTGTATTGCTCAGTGCTTTCCAAATCTCACTTGCTGTTTCAAGGTCTCGCACATGAGATAACTGAGACTTCTCTCAACTCAAAATTAAATTGGCATATGCTTTGTCCTCCAGTCTTTGGTCTGCTTCATCTACTTCTTCATCCTCATCTTTTACAGGAGGGCTAACAATAACAGTCCAACATTGTTCTTTCTTTAAAAATGCCTGCATCTGTAAACTCCATGACATATAATTGGACTCTCCCAGTTTCTCTACTGGAAAATATGAAGCTCCCCCTTGAGCTCCAGCTCCAAGTCCAGCCATAGCTCCACCCAGCTTTCAGCTTTCCACTCAGTCTTTACTCACACATGGCTTGAAGAATTGTTTGGCTCCTGGTCTCAGACACTCACTGCCGACGCCTTCACACAGCCAGCTGATTGAGAAACACTGAGTTGCTTCCAGTCTCTGGGTTCTTTTCCACACTCTGTCTCTGCCCACTCAGGACTGGCGCCCATAACCTGTTAAAAGGGTTTTTCCCTCTGGTGGCAGATGACAGAAGCTATGACACCACAAGACCAGTATAAAACCAAATCAAATAAAGGTTTTATTACAAAACAGCAAAGCTTGTGGGTGTTTTTCCTTCAGGCAAATTCAAACTGCAGCTTTTCCTCCTTTTGTAGTCATGACCAGCTGTACCCAATCTGCCCAAAGCTCACAGAAACTGTTCTTAAAGGTACAAACACCTTACTGTTTCTTTGCAGAATGACTCCCAACAGTCCTGGCTTCGACAGTCTCACTGTGTCTTAATTCTTCAAAGGGACACAAACCCTGGGTGAGTGCCTGGAATGCCCCTGGAATCTTGCTATCACTCGGCAGAGAGAGGGAGACGCTTTTGTAACAACGATTTTATTGCTGGTTTGTGTTATATTGTTTTGCTGCTAACGTCAAGATATTCCCTTGAGCCTCAGTTGAGGACCAGCATCTAAACCACTTAAAAGGTTTAATTCAAACTGTGTGGAGTCATCTTGGGTTTACGAACGCAAATAGAATTGCTGAATTCTAACTCCTATATATACAGTAAAGAGACAAATTGCTTTGCCCTTGATTACTATTATTGCTGCCCTTTATTAACTAAACTAACTGGACTTACCGATCGTCAGGTCGGCGGTTCGAATCCCCGCGGCGGGGTGCGCTCCCGTTGCTCGGTCCCAGCGCCTGCCAACCTAGCAGTTCGAAAGCACCCTCGGGTGCAAGTAGATAAATAGGGACCGCTTACCAGCGGGAAGGTAAACGGCGTTTCCGTGTGCTGCGCTGGCTCGCCAGATGCAGCTTGTCACTCTGGCCACGTGACCCGGAAGTGTCTGTGGACAGCGCTGGCCCCTGGCCTCTTAAGTGAGATGGGCGCACAACCCTAGAGTCAGACACGACTGGCCTGTATGGGCAGGGGTACCTTTACCTTTACCTTAACTAACTAACTAACTAACGGCTCCTATATTACTCCCAGTATTGCGTTCCCAGCATTGTTATATAGTGGTACTTCTGGTTACAGACGCTTCAGGTTACATACGGTTACAGACTCCGCTAACCCAGAAATAGTACCTCAGGTTAATAACTTTGCTTCAGGATGAGAACAGAAACCATGCGGTGGCGGCACAGAGGCAGCGGGAGGCTCCATTAGCTAAAGTGGTACCTCAGGTTAAGAACAGTTTCAGGTTAAGAACGGACCTCCAGAACGAATTAAGTTCTTAACCCGAGGTACCACTGTACTGAGTTCTGCAACTAGGATGAGACATACTGTAAAATATATGCCAACATTTCAGTGAGTCTCCCTACCCCCATAATTGTAGTTTTGCCCATGCCATAACCATGCAGCAGTGCTCTGGGCCAGCTCACCTGTTTATATTCTTTTGCCGGCATCATTTTTTTGTCTTTTCAACAAACCCTTTGGGGAGTTTTGATTGGTTAATTAATTCATTTTGGAATTTTGGAAGTGCCCTGAATTTATCACTGCATTTTTGAATTTTTGTTGGGCAACTTTTAATAGGTAAGAAATCAAATTACAAAAGATGTGTTCCTAACTGGATTAAACCTTCATGCTCGTTTATTGTAAAAAGATCACAGTTCTTTATTAATCCTTTTTGCATCCATGCACCTTGACTGAAATACTTCCTTCCAAAAGAAACAAAAAAGGCACCAGCGTTGATCTTACACCAGGTAAAGTTTGTTCTGTATTTCCCTTATTGCCAGTTGTATTTTTCTACAAAACGTGGTGCCGGAGCTCACCATGAATGCCTCCCTTGTTCTTTTAGAATGGCAATGGCGCCTACCTGAGAGGTGCTGGAACTAAGTCCCAGAGAGTTCCAGCTGAAAAAAAGCCCTGCTTATTGCATCTCTAACTGCATTTAGTTGAATTGTTGCATACTCTTTATTTTCCCATATCCATTCATTTAGGAATACCTACCATTTCAGGAGGGACGCGGGTGGCACTGTGGGCTAAACCACAGAGCCTAGGACTTGCTGATCAGAGGGTCGGCGGTTCGAATCCCTGCAAAGGGGGTGAGCTACCGTTGTTCAGTCCCTGCTCCTGCCAACCTAGCAGTTTGAAAGCACGTCAAAGTGCAAGTAGATAAATAGGTACCGCTCCGGCGGGAAGGTAAACGGCATTTCTGTGCGCTGCTCTGGTTTGCCAGAAGCGGCTCAGTCATGCTGGCCACATGACCCGGAAGCTGTACGCCGGCTCCCTTGGCCAATAAAGCGAGATGAGCGCCACAACCCCAGAGTTGGCCACGACTGGACCTAATGGTCAGGGGTCCCTTTACCTTTACCTACCATTTCAGGATACTTATTGTTCTACCCTCTGAGACCTTGGCTGCTTAAACTGGGATGTGGGGAGATTTCAGTCTGGGCCATAATGTGTTTGTAGAAGAGATCAGTGTGGGATGGTGTGGGCATGGGTGTATCTGGGTGTGAGTGGGGCAGGATGTTGCAGTAGGAGGTGCATGTGTTATTGCCAGGTGTGATCCACTGCACACCTAACCACTGCATGACACTGTCATATTCCATAACTAAAGGAATAGGCATTGCATATAACACTCTGCAAACAGTCCAGTCCGGGCAAGCTTCAGAAATAGATCTCTGCCTGCCATGCCTTATTTTGCCAGCAGAGACTAGCAGATTGCATTATACATTTACAAATCTCAGTGTATTTTTTTTGGCTTCTTATAATTCCCGTGTGACACCGGGTACTTTCTGCTAATATCCATGCCTTTTAAAATGTAAACATAGTGGTGGCAAAAAACCCGAAACCTCTTCTTAGCCCTATGCATGCTTGCACTGCCTTGGAACATCCCAGAATGAATACATGTTTTTGCACCACCATGTTGAGAAAGAGGATATGCAGCATCATCCTTAAACATATCAAAGAAGAAGAAGATAGGGAGGGAGCTGGCCAGGGTTTCAATTTCTGTTTGCTTTCTTGGAAGATGACATTCTTTTCACATGGTATTAGGTTATTGGATCAGCAAGTACTTAAAACTTCCTCGTTCAATATGTATCTTGCTCTGTAGTTCTACAACAATAACATTACTATGTGGCAATTTGGAGAACATACCTGTCAGGGGTTCAGGGACAGAGGCACAGGGTAGGCAGGAGATGGAGAGCGATGGGGATGAATCCCAGGACAGCGAGGAAGAGGATGACAATGACTCTAGAGATTCCATGAGTCTTTCCAGCGAATCAGAGGATTCCCAGAAGGGGGCGCCGGTGGTCAAGGCCAGGGGAGCCCCAGGGGGGACGTGTCAGGAGCAGGGGGCCAGCGGGGGATCCCAAAGTGGCAGCTGGGCGTCAGGACCAGCCTCCCCGCCAGAGTGCAGCGAAGGGGGTGGAGGTTCCAGTGTATCAGGGGAGGCGGCTCCGGCAGTAGAGAAAGGAGGGAGGTCGGAGCAAGCCACCCTCCCGGAAGGGGAGGGGAGTAGTGAAGCGTAGCTGTCAAAAGGAAAGTTAGAGGTTGGGGGCGCGCGCCAAGTTCAAATGTAGAGGCGCGCGGAAGTACAGGGAGCCCGGAGGAGGGGCCAGGTCCCAAAGCCCGCAGGAGGGGGCAAGAGCAGTCTGATTCCGCGTCGGAGGAATCCAGGAGGGGCGAAACCCCAGCGGGCAGAAAGACCCTGCGGAAAAGGAAAGAGAGAAAGAGGTGGAGCAGCGCAAGCCTCTTAAACTGGTGCAGAGGAGGGATGGATTCAGAGGGGACTTCAGCGGTCTAAGCCTAGCAGACGTAGGGCTGCGTGCCTCGGATCTGAAGCAAACAATGAACTGCAATAAACACTTTTGTATATAAGAAAAGATAGGCGTTGGTCTTTTGTGAGCTGAGACTTGAGGCAGCCCTGACAGTAAGTCCCCTCTCCAAAACTGCAAAAAAATTTTTTTTTGCAAAGCTCACGAAGTTTGGCAGACATGACTATGGAGGAGCAGATAACGACCCTGCAAAACGCAGTCGCTGAACTCTCCGTTGCAGTACGGGTCTCTCAGAAGACAGTTGCCGAAGCAGAAGCGCGATGCCAGGATCTGCAAGCCAGGTGGGATCAGGCGTGCAAACAGGGGTTCCCGGGGTCCAGATCAGAGGGAATCGGTCTCGGACGG
The DNA here is from genome assembly GCF_964106645.2 of Podarcis pityusensis. Taxonomy (NCBI): domain Eukaryota; kingdom Metazoa; phylum Chordata; class Lepidosauria; order Squamata; family Lacertidae; genus Podarcis; species Podarcis pityusensis. The sequence goes on from NC_138032.1 coordinate 64,825,660, forward strand.
AGGGGGGGCAATTTAGTAGCCCACTTCGATGGGAACCTGAAGCATTATCCCAATTTCAGAGCAGACGTCCTATACGCGCTGCATTTGCTTCGAAAAGACTTCAAAGATGAGGAGGAGAAAGTAGGCTTTATTGTGTCCCATTTGCATGGGGAAGCTAGAACCTGGTTACGCAATTTGTGGCGCGAAGATGGTCTTGCCCGCAGGGACTCTGACGAATTTATCAAAGCCATGGACGCTTGCTTCCAATCTACCGTTGACGTTGATGTGGCGCGCCAGGAGATGCATGGATTGCGGCAGGGCAAGGCTACAGTGCGTCAGTACCATTCTCGCTTTTTTGCATTGCTGAATGTGCTGGGCTGGGAAAAGGACTCCCTGGCAGTGAGAGACTTGTTCTGGGAGGGGCTTCATGGCTCAGTAAAAGATGAGCTGGCTAGGGGAGACAGACCTCAAACCCTAGCAGACGTCGTGCAGAGGGCACTCACGATAGGGGTGCGCCACGAAGAACGCCCTTGGCACAGTGAGGAGGGGCGTCACGTCCGCCCACCAGCTAGAGCGCCTCCTTTTCTTCTTCCCAGGGACCTGGGACGTACAAATCCCTCGCCTATGCTGAAGGGAGGGGAGGAACCAATGGAGCTGGGTCGTGCAAAGGCTCAGCCAGCTGCCGGAGCCTCAGCGTCCGGAGCAGTCAAGGTGAAGACTCCTAGAGGGACCAGGAAGTGTTACATCTGTGACAGTGCACAGCACATGGCTAAAGAGTGTCCCCAGAGGCTTCAGAAGCACACTGCAGCCTTAGCAACAGTAACAGGGGAAGCGTTCCAAGGAGAACAGTTTCAGGGAAACGAGAATGCCTGGCTGGAAGCAGAGATGCTGGGGCTCCGCCAGGCAAGTCAGTGAAGCAGTCCCCAGCGCTTTTGCAGCCTACAGACCCCTTACCACCCAAGCCAGTGGTGCAGCTCACTGCTACTCTCCAGCTACCTAATGGACTCACCCTGGAAGTCCCCATTACGATTGACTCAGGGAGCAACGCAGACTTCGTGGGGATGCAGTTCATCAAGCAGCATCGCATAGCGCTACTACCAGCCACACTGCCTCTGAACGTCGTCACGGTAGATGGCAGAAAGTTGCTGGGTGGGCAAGTGGTACAACAGACGCCACCCATGCTGCTGAAAATTGGGAATCATCGCGAGGTCATCAGTTTCAATGTCACCCAACTGTCAGACACGCCTATAGTGTTAGGCATGAGTTGGCTGGATAGACACAGCCCATCCTTAGCGTGGTACCAGCGGCAGCTCACCTTTGGCTCGTCCTACTGCGCACAACATTGCATCCAGACCGGCCAGGAGGAGGAGGGCCAGGAGGAAGGGCAACAGTTGCATCTAGGCATGGTGCAGGCAGTGCCCCACAAGTACAAGGGGTTTTTGGAGGTCTTCTGCGAAAAGGAAGCTGACCAATTACCACCCCACCGGCCCTACGACTGTGCAATTGACCTCTTACCAGGGGCGACGCTGCCGACTGCGAAGCTGTATTCCATGTCTGAAGATGAGATGCAGGAACTCCGGGAGTTCATAGATCACAATTTGAAGCGGGGATTCATCCGAGAATCCAAGGCCGTGGGGGGCAGTCCTGTGTTTTTCGTGAAGAAGAAGGACACGCCCCAAAAAAGGCTCATTGTGGACTATAGGGCCATCAACTCGATGACAAAGCCCAAGGCCTTCCCCATGCCCAAGATTGACGACCTGCTCGCGACGGTGAGGAAGGGGAGGATCTTTACCAAGTTGGATCTACGCGGAGCATACAATCTAATACGCATGAGGGAAGGTGACGAGTGGAAGACGGCCATGTTCACGCCGCTGGGCACCTATGAATACAGAGTTATGCCGTTTGGTCTCCAAAATGGCTCCCACTGTTTCCAAGCATTCATGCACCACGTGCTAGCAGGACTCCTCTACAAGAAGTGCGTATGCTTCCTCGACGACATTCTGATCTTCTCAGAATCGCAGGAGACTCACGAGAGAGATGTAAAGGAGGTCCTGCAGAGGCTACGGGAGCACAGACTCTACGCCAAACTGGAGAAGTGCCAGTTCGACGTGACGGAGGTGGATTTCCTGGGCTACCGGCTGTCCGACAAGGGACTAGCCATGGACAGCGCCAAAGTCCGCGCGGTGTTGGACTGGAATAGCCCGCGCAATCGGAAGGAGGTCCAGAGGTTCATCGGTTTCGCCAACTTTTACCGCAAGTTCATCAGGGGTTTCGCAAAAGAGACGGCAGCTATCACGGACACCCTCAGTTCCAAGAAGAAAAAGTTCACCTGGACGGACCAGGCGGAGCAGTCCTTCAGGAGACTTAAGAGTCTCTTCGCGTCCGAAGACCAGCTGCTACACGTGAATCCCGGCAGGCCCATGCGGGTTGAGACTGACGCATCTGACAGAGCAGTGGGGGCCGTCCTCTTGCAGGAAGATCCACAAGGGAACTGGAGGCCCTGCGCTTTCTATTCCCGGAAGCTCAGCAAGTCGGAACAGAACTACACCATCTGGGACAGGGAGTTGTTGGCCATCCACGCGGCTTTCAAGGCGTGGCGGCACTTCCTCATCGGAGCCAAGCACACCGTGCAGGTCCGCACGGACCACAAGAACCTAGAGTATTGGCGCACGGCGAAGCTCCGGAGCCAGAGGCACATGAGATGGGCGGAGTTCTTTGCGGATTTCGATTTCCGGATAGAGTATATCCCGGGAGACAACAACGTCATAGCGGATGCACTCTCCAGGAAACCGCAGTATCTCGAGGAAGCGGCACCAGTGGCAGCCAGGCACATTTTCGCACCGCAAGCGTGGGCGTGTGCTTCCGCCGCCGTGGACCTGGACGCGGTACGACGCGCGCTACAGACGGATCCGTTCGCACAATCCAAGATGGAGGAGGTGCGAAGAGGGACAGCAAAGGACGGCAAATTCCAGATACGCGACGGCCTGCTGACCCGCAAAGGTGCTCTCTACGTGCCGGGAGACGATCTCCGCGCGAAGGTTTTACAGCAGTTACACGACGCACCCAGCGCGGGTCACTTCGGCAAAGAAAAGACGGCGGACTTAGTAGCCAGAGACTTTTGGTGGCCCCAGATGCGGGGAGAGGTCGCGGATTACGTCGCCAGGTGTGACACTTGTCAGAGGTCCAAGCCAGTGCACAAGAAGCCAGCGGGATTGCTGGAACCGCTGGAGACGCCACTACAGCCGTGGGAAAGGGTGGCGCTGGACTTTGTTACTGATCTGCCCAGTTCGCGGGGCAAGACGGCGGTGCTTGTGGTTGTAGACCTGTTCACCAAGATGGCGCACTTCATTCCTTGCGCGAAGGTGGCAACAGCGGAACAGACCGCCAAGCTGTTCATAGACCACGTGTTCCGGGTGCACGGCTTACCGCGGTCCATCCTGTCCGACCGGGGTCGCCAATTCATTTCCAGTTTCTGGCAGAAGCTCCTGGGCATCCTGAATGTCAAGATCAACTTAGCGTCGGCGAGACACCCGCAAACCAACGGCCAAGCGGAGAGGGTCAACGCCATCATGCAGCAGTACCTGCGATGTTACGCCAATCAAAAGCCTGCAACTTGGGTGGACTACTTACCGATGGCCGAGTTTGCCTACAACAACACGAAGCACGCGTCAACGGGGGTGACACCGTTCTTCGCCAACAATGGGCGACATCCCAGAACCTTCCCGGCGTTGGAGACAACGACGCAGGGGGAGTCGCAGGGAGCTGAGCATTTAGCAGCAGAATTGCAGGAGGTCCACGAGGAGCTACGACGGCACTTGGAACTAGCTAAACACGCCTACAAAGTGCAGGCAGACAGGCACAGGAGGGCAGGAGAAGACATCCAGGTGGGGGACTGGGTATGGTTAGCAGCCCAGGCGGTGCCGGCCAAGTCGTTAGCTAAGAAGAAGCTAGGACACAGACAGCTAGGGCCATACCAAGTTGAGGGCAGGATCAATCCCGTAGCTTTTCGGTTGACCCTCCCAGAAGGTTCCCGAATGCACCCGGTCTTTCATAGGTCGGTGCTTACACCCTACAAGGCCCCACACAGATTTCAGGAGCCGGGGACGGCACCAGACCCACGTAGAGAGTCACCGGGGGGGGGAAGTCACCGAGGACCCCGACACTCAACGAGGTCACGGAAATTCTGGACTCGAGATGGGGGGAGGAGGGAGTGGAATACCTCCTCGCCAGGGAAGGTACCCCGGCCAGCGCCAACAGTTGGGTGCCAGATTATGCTCTGGAGGAACCTCTTCTTAAAGACGAGTTCCATGCACTCTTCCCACACAGGCCCATGCCAGCGGAGTATTTTGACGACTGGCTTTTTACGCCCACACTTTCAGGCAGCACCTTCCGGGGGTTCTCCTCCGCAGAGGAGACCACGCCGGAATCGAGCCCTCCAAGGGGATCGTGCTCGGGGCTGGACACGGACCGCTCTTATTGGTGGGACGATCAACCAGAAGTGGGGTGGCGAAGGGGGCCTTGGCAAGCAGCATCGCCTGAAGTAACAGGGGGAGGGAAGGGTTTGGATGTGTTGGGGGAGGACCCCGGTTTCGAGCACGCATACACTGAACTGGAAGCAGAGGAGATCGACGTCGATGAACTGTATCCAGCATCTACCCCCGCTACAACGGAGCTCCCGGAACCTGCGCCCGAGCAGCGGGAGGGGGGAAGGGGGGGCTTCGAGGGGGGGATGGATGTCAGGGGTTCAGGGACAGAGGCACAGGGTAGGCAGGAGATGGAGAGCGTTGGGGATGAATCCCAGGACAGCGAGGAAGAGGATGACAATGACTCTAGAGATTCCATGAGTCTTTCCAGCGAATCAGAGGATTCCCAGAAGGGGGCGCCAGGGGTCAAGGCCAGGGGAGCCCCAGGGGGGACGTGTCAGGAGCAGGGGGCCAGCGGGGGATCCCAAAGTGGCAGCTGGGCGTCAGGACCAGCCTCCCCGCCAGAGTGCAGCGAAGGGGGTGGAGGTTCCAGTGTATCAGGGGAGGCGGCTCCGGCAGTAGAGAAAGGAGGGAGGTCGGAGCAAGCCACCCTCCCGGAAGGGGAGGGGAGTAGTGAAGGGAGTAGCGTAGCTGTCAAAAGGAAAGTTAGAGGTTGGGGGCGCGCGCCAAGTTCAAATGTAGAGGCGCGCGGAAGTACAGGGAGCCCGGAGGAGGGGCCAGGTCCCAAAGCCCGCAGGAGGGGGCAAGAGCAGTCTGATTCCGCGTCGGAGGAATCCAGGAGGGGCGAAACCCCAGCGGGCAGAAAGACCCTGCGGAAAAGGAAAGAGAGAAAGAGGTGGAGCAGCGCAAGCCTCTTAAACTGGTGCAGAGGAGGGACGAATTCAGAGGGGACTTCAGCGGTCTAAGCCTAGCAGACGTAGGGCTGCGCGCCTCGGATCTGAAGCAAACAATGAACTGCAATAAACACTTTTGTATATAAGAAAAGATAGGCGTTGGTCTTTTGTGAGCTGAGACTTGAGGCAGCCCTGACAATACCTTATGTCACATTTTAATGTGGTAGGGAGGATCCTTCAGATGTTGTAGATATGGTAACACCTCGAGTATCACAAACACTTCGAGTATCACTTCGAGTATCACAAACAAGCTCAGACCTGAAACATGGCGGCGCGTGTAGATGCTGCTGCTGGTTGCTCCTCAACTCAGAATTTGGCTTTTTTGTCCTGCCAAAATAGACTTGTTTATAGTCGGCAGGATATGTTATCTGTTCGGCTATGGAGTGAGTGCTGCACAAATTGTGAGTGTCTCCGCGTCTGCAAGGAAGATTTTTTGACTTCAAAGAACTGGGGAGTAAAGAGACACAGGAGAGACCGTAAACAGAAGAGAGGCTGCAGAGGAGGAAGGCGATTAAGACAATTAAGGTTGAAGACACAACATTATAACTTACCGCTTCCCAGCATTTTCTATGCGAATGTGAGATCTTTGGTGAATAAGCTGGAGGAGTGGAAATTGTGGATAGCAACGGAGAAAACTGTGAGTGAATGCTGGTCTTCTGCTGCTTACAGAAACTTGGCTGACACCAATTATTCCTGACTCAGCCATAGAACTAACAGGCTATACAGTGTTCCGCCATGATAGAACAGAGGACTCTGGTAAAAGAAGGGGGGGAGGTTTGTGTGCATACGTGAATAACAGCTGGTGCACAAACCACGCTGTGATAGCTAGCTATTGCTCCCCAACTGTGGAATTTATGACGCTTAAATGCAGACCTATATATATCCCCTGAGAATTTACAGCAGTACTGATAACTATAGTATACATTGCACCTGATGCGAACATCAATGAGGCAATGGGTCTTCTGCATGATGCCATTAGCAGGCAACAAGGCAAGTACCCCGAGGCTGCATTTCTTGTATGCGGGGATTTCAACCAGGCAGATTTGAAAGTGGTCCTACCTAAATTCTATCAACACATAAAGTGTGAAACCAGGGGAGAAAAGACTCTGGACAGGCTGTATACAAATGTCAAACAGGCCTATAAGGCCGAACCATTGGCACATCTAGGCCAATCTGATCATGTGTCCCTGCTCCTGACTCCTGAATATATTCCATTGAGGAAACGGACTCCAGATATAAAGAGGGATATTACAATATGGCCAGCTGAAGCATCCCAACAACTACAAGACTGTTTTCATGACACCGATTGGGAGGTATTCACCCAACAGGATGTAGAGACTCATATTGAGCAAGTGTTGGACTATATTAGGTTCTGCACTGACAATGTAACACGGAGGCGCCGGATAAAGATCTACCCAAACAGGAAGCCCTGGATGACAAGGGAGGTCCAGGGGTTGCTAAAGGCAAGAAATACTGCTTTCAGAAGTGGAAATAAGTCGCTGTACAGCTTAGCTAGAGCCGATCTAAAGAGAGGTATCTGTGTAGCAAAGGAGGCGTATAGACAGCGGCTGGAGAATCATCTACAAAGTAACGACACCAAGCAGGTGTGGCAAGGTGTACAAGAATTAACAGGGTATAAATCCAAGGACTCCCTGGCAGACGAGGGAGGGGCATCCCTCGCAGAGGATTTGAATGCCTTTTTTGCCCGTTTTGAAGTAACATCTGCAGCAACACCTGCTGAGGCGTTACCAACACCACCACCACTCCCTGTGAAGGCTTTGCCATCATCACCACCATTACCATCATCAGTACAAAGGAATGTAGTAGTCTCTGTGGAAAAAGAAGAGATGAGGAAGGTGTTGAAGGGAATCAACCCAAGGAAGGCCACAGGGCCAGATGGGGTAGCTGGAAGGGTATTGAGAGACTGTGCAGATCAACTAGCAGGAGTTTTCACTGGGATTTTAAATCGATCCCTAGCCCAGGCTATTGTTCCATCCTGCCTAAAGTCCTCTATTATCCAATAGCAAAAAAATCTAACCCTGAAGATCTGAATGATTTTCGTCCAGTAGCACTCACACCTATAATCACGAAGTGCTTTGAAAAGCTGGTACGAAATTATGTCATTGCCTGCCTACCAGAGGGACTGGACACATTCCAATTTGCTTATAAAACGAAAAGATCGACAGAGGACACTGTTGCGATTGCCCTCCATGCCGTCCTTGCACATTTGGAGCAGCGGGGGGGGGGGGGTATGCCAGACTGCTTTTTTTAGATTTCAGCTCGGCATTTAATACCATTCTACCACAACGTCTGATGTCTAAACTGGAAGATCTGGGGCTTCCGTTATCACTTTGTGGGTGGATATTGGACTTTTTGTCAGACCGCCCCCAGAGGGTTCGGTTGGGCCCTTATACCTCTAATATGCTTAAGACTAACACAGGAACACCACAGGGATGCGTACGCAGTCCGCTCCTTTATATTCTCTACACGTACGATTGTGTCGTACTCACCCTAATAACAGGGTTGTTAAATTTGCAGATGACACAACCGTGATTGGGCTCATCCCTGAAAGGGAGGGTGAAACGGATTATAGAGATGAGGTGGAGCGGCTGACAGAGTGGTGCAGAGCTAACAACTTGCTCATAAATACAAGGAAGACAAAGGAGCTTGTGGTGGACTTCAGGAGACAGAAGAGCAACGTCCAGCCACTTTTGATTGATGGGGTCTGTGTGGAGAGGGTAACAACGTTCAGATTTTTGGGCATTGAATTACAAGAGGATCTGTCCTGGAGTGTCAACACAAGGGGGCTTGTGAAGAAGGCGCAGCAGAGACTGTACTTTTTGAGAATACTAAGGAAAAACCATCTTCCGCAGAAACTGCTGCTTGCCTTCTATCACTGTGCCATTGAGAGCGTGCTTACTTATGGCTTATGTGTGTGGTACGGAAGCTGTACTACCCAGGACAGGATGAAGAAGAAGAAGAAGAGTTTGGATTTGATATCCCGCCTTTCACTCCCCTTCAGGAGTCTCAAAGCGGCTAACATTCTCCTTTCCCTTCCTCCCCCACAACACACACTCTGTGAGATGAGTGGGGCTGAGAGACTTCAAAGAAGTGTGACTGGCCCAAGGTCACCCAGCAGCTGCATGTGGAGGAGCGGAGACGCGAACCCGGTTCCCCAGATTAGGAGACTACCGCTCTTAACCACTACACCACACTGGCTCTCACTGGATGGGGTTGTGCAGGGTTGTTAAGGCAGCAGAGAGCATTGTTGGCTGCCCACTCTCCACCTTAGAGCAGATTTATGCCACAAGGTGCCATAGGAAGGCACTGGACATAGTAAAAGATCCATCGCATCCTGGTCACTGTCTCTTCAAGCTCTTGCCGTCGGGACGGAGATACAGGACGACGAAGACAAGAACGAGCCGTCTTAAGAACACCATCTTCTCCAGAGCGATCTCGGCCCTGAATGGGAAGCCCGGACTTTGAAAGTCATCTAATCTCCCTTGCTGTATTATACTGTATTGTTTAATTAGTGTTTTTATGGAGCAGTCAAGTAATTTTGTTGTCCCCGAAGGGGGCAATGACAATAAAGATATTATTATTATTATTATTATTATTATTATTATTATTATTATTTCCTCTTGCATGAGAATAGGTGAAGGTTTTGGTTCTCTATCATATCACTTAATCAGCATCATTATCATTTATTTGTATCTCACCCTCCCTGGCTGAAACCGGGCTCAGGGCGGCTAACACCAGATATATAACATTGGTATAAGATCAAACAACTGATGTGCTTAAGATATCCTAGCGAACTGCCAAGGTATTTCTTTCCATGATATAGAAAATCAGGTACAGTAATAATGAGTGTGTTTGTATACAGTGGCAGCTGGTGCTTATTAGGGTTCATAGGGCAGAAGATAGGGAGAACCAACATCAACAGGGGACAAAGCCAATGTCAGGCAGAGCAAATTAGTGGTTGTTTTGTCCTCCTCTTCCTGCTGAGTTCTACAAGGGAAACATTGAGACTAATGAGACCTAAACCATAGAAATTTGTTATGGTTTCAGACCAGGCTTAGATGTTGTTGAGTAAATGACATCTTGGTCTTCAATTCTGTGAAATCTAAACACCTTGCCAGACAGTTTTGTTGTTGTTTAGTCGTCTTAGTCATGTTTGACTCTCCGTGACCCCATGAACCAGAGCATGTCTTGGAAACTCTCACTTTCTTCTCAAAGCTTCTCCTTTTTGTCCATGGAGTTTTCTTGGCAAAATACTGGAGTGGTTTGCCAGTTCCTTCTCCAAGTGGATCACATTTAGTCTAAACCAGGCTTCCTCAACCTCGGCCCTCCAGATGTTTTGAGACTACAATTCCCATAATCCCTGACCACTGGTCCTGCTAGCTAGGGATCATGGGAGTTGTAGGCCAAAAACATCTGGAGGGCCGAGGTTGAGGAAGCCTGGTCTAAACTCTTGGCTATGACCTGTCCATCTTGGGTGACCCTGCATGGCATAGCTCATAGCTTCTTGGAGTTCTTCAAGCCCCTAGGACCCTCGTACCTACAGAACCGCCTCTCCTGGTATGCCCCATGGAGGACCTTAAGGTCCCCAGATAACAACACTTTGGAGGTCCAGAGCCGCAAGATGGTTAGATTGGTCTCAACTAGGGCCAGGGCCTTTTCAGTACTGGCCCCAACTTGGTGGAACACTCTGTCACAAGAGACCAGGGCCCTGTGGGATTTGACATCTTTCTGCAGGGCCTGCAAGACGGAGCTATTCTGCCTGGCCTTTGTTGGACACAGTCTGACCCTTATGTTTCCCTCCCCGTATGGTTTTGATTTATGGGCTACTACTAAAATGAGGCTGCATTTTAAATTGTATTTTAACCCGTATTTTAATTAACTGTTTTTTCTTTTTCTTTTATGTTTTATTGTAATTTTATTGGTGTTATCTGCCCTGAGCCTGGTTCTGGCTGGGGAGGGCAGGGTATAAATAAAAATTTATTTTATTATTATATTATTATTATTCACCCCGAAAAGGCAGTGATCCATGAAGGGGCCCCAGACAGTTAGCTAACACTAAAAACATTGCATGTGCCAATTCACTTTTCCTGGGCCAAGCTGGAAGCAGAAAGGCGGCCTTCTGCGAAATGGATCAGTTGACCCAAAGGCACTCCCTCAGTGGCATGACCAGGAATATAAAAGGAACCGTTCAAAGAATACCATGAGGGGACTTTCATTCATTCCTCCTCACCACTATGAGCTGAATAAAGAGCATGAAATCACTTTGTGACTCTGAGTATATATATATATATATATATATATATATATATAACACCAAGGAGGCTATATCCCCACCTGAACCGAAACTACGGTACTCACACTGTGTCCACATTGCAAAGTGTGGTTTCTCATATTTAATTAACCTTATTGATGTGTGTGTTTGTGTGTGTTTATACTCTCATTGAGGGCTTTTTAGCAGGTATTTTACATTAACAAGGAGGAGAAGAAAGGGAGGAGAGGATGGAAATGATAGTATCAATACTTACATCCCATACAGATAAACATCTCTGTGCCCATTGCTGTAATTAAATAAAAACTGAAAGATCAATTTCGGAATTTAATCCTACCAGCTGTAATGTTTTAAATAAAAATATTAAATGTGCTTCTTGTTGTTTTAGTGTTTTTTTAATGTCCTGTTTACTATATTTCGCAGGAACAAATTGCCAGATCCCAAAGAACAATAAGTCCATATCACTATGTTTCATTTCGAGATAGTGCTGCGTTAAAGGAGCCTTGACTACCTTGTTACGGATTCTTGATCTATGCTCACCTATGCGTAATTTAAGGGGAACGTGTTGTATTTCCTATGTATAATTTGTCACATGGGCAACAAATACAATAGACGACATTTTTGGAGTTACAAGTGATTGTTGAATTAATTGTAAATGCAAAGCGCATGTGTGCGCTCTTAATTTCTTTCACTTGCAAGCTGTACGGGCACATGTTACAATGCCCACACCTATAGTAACCCCTAGTGGTGGTGGTTGGTAATTCGAGGCAGTTAGCTCTGACTAATTGATTGCAAAGGGATCTGTCAGGGAACTGCCATCGGAAGGAAGGGAGGTGAAAGGGCTCACACAGGTTGGGAGAGACTCAGCAGCTGAAGAGGGAACCAGTAGGGGGAGAGGAGGTGAGCTGAGGGAAAGTGAGCTGGAGGGATGGCTCCGAGACACTTCCAGCGAAAACAGTGGGGAGGTTTCAGGACCTCCTGTAGGGACACCCACTCCTCGCCGGAAACTGTCACGCAGAGAGTCCAGAAGACGTGTTTCCGTTAAGGAGCTTTTATGTTGGAAGCGATTCCGAAAGCAACCACTGTCGGAATCTGCCAGCGACTGACGGAGCCATGTTTAAGGGGCTCCGTTACAGACAGAGGTTTGCAAACTTGACCAAACTCTGAGGGACTTGGATTTTACACACAAGCAGCTCATCGTCCCATCACAGCATTCCGACAGTCTCCGTGAGCAGCTTGTGCAGGAGAAGGCATCATGAGCAACCCAGCCGGAACCGGAGAAGCAGGAGCTGGAGCGGGTCCAAGCCTGGAAGAAAGGTACCGGGCGTTGGAGGTCCAGCTAGCGCTGCAGACGGCGAGGCTCGAGGAGAGGAGGGCTCAAGATGCAGAGAAGGGGAAAACCACCCCGCTCGCCAGAAAGTTGCCAGGATTGGTACAGAAGTTTGGGGGGGGAGCCCAAGGACTATCATGCCTTTAGGACAGAGATGCAATATGCCCTTAATCTGCAGTTTGATGACTTTCCCGACGAGGAATCGCGGGTGGCTTTTGTGATTGGGGATCTCGAAAAGGGGGCGAAAGACTGGGTGAGGCCCCTGATGGCAACGAATAATGACATCCTGAAGGACACGAGGAAGTTTTTTCATGCCATGGATCTGATGTTTTCCAGCGATATTGAGCAGGGAGTGGTACGCAGACAGTTAATGGCGTGCAAACAGGGGAGCCGATCTGTTCGTGAGTACTGGACTGAGTTTACCATGTTGATCCATAAATTGGGGTGGGATCTATCGGCGGAACCCATTCAAATGCTCTTTGAAGAAGGGCTTTCTTCGGCTGTGAAAGACGAACTTTCCCGGGCGCCCAGGGCGGAGTCTATGGACCAGCTGACCAAATCAGCGCTGACCATAGGAGCGCGCCAAGAGGCGAGAGCCTTGGAGAGGCGGGAAGGGAAGGGGGAACGTTGGAGGGAGCTTCGCATTCCAGAGATTCCAGAGCCACCGTTCCCACCGGGAGAGCCGATGGAAATTGGAACAGCGCGCGCGCGGGCGCAGTTTCAAAGCCCAGTGAATAGCGGAAGAAGGAGGGGAAGGGCGCCAAGAAATGTTATCTCTGCCAACAGCCAGGTCATTTTGCCAGAGTCTGCCCCCAAAGAAAGGAATGGCAAGGAATGGCGGGAGCTGTTGGGGAGAGGGAGGAAAAGGTACCGGAGCAAGTAAAAGCCAACGCCTGGCTGCCACCGTCAGGGTACAGCAGCCAGGCCAAAGAGCAGTGAAAGTGCCCACGCCAGAACCTCCTAAACCCGCCCTAGTGATAGAGGTGTTACTAGAGCTGCCTAACGGACACCCACTAAAGATAAAGGCGCTATTGGACTCAGGCAGCTCCTGCAATTTCATGAGTAAGGAGTTTGCTGCTGAGCACCAGATACAGACTATCCCTTTAAGTAACCCTTTGCAGGTGACCACGATCGATGGAAGGGAGCTGCTGGGAGGAGAAGTCAGCCAGCAGACCGTCCCAATGATAATGAGGGTAGCAAGACACACTGAGCTAATAGCGTTTAATGTGGCTACCTTGGGAGGAGCTCCCATTATTTTGGGGATGAGCTGGCTAGCATTACATGATCCGCTAGTGGGCTGGCATCAGAGAGTGGTCTCCTTTGGGTCAGCACATTGTCTAGAACACTGCAAAGAGCGGGAGGCTCAAGGAGGGGCCAGAGCCACTCTAGCAGGGACGGAAGTAACGGAGAAGGGGAAGGTTCCCCAACAATACGCCGACCTGAGCAACGTCTTCAGCGAGAGGGAGGCAGACAAACTACCCCCACATAGACCCTTTGACTGTCAAATCAATTTACTCCCTGGGGCACAGCTCCCTGTAGGCAAGCTGTACGCCATGTCAGACAGAGAGATGCAGGAGCTAAGGGAGTTCATTGACAAGAACCTGAAGAGAGGGTTCATCAGAGAGTCCAGGGCGGTGGGGGGCAGCCCAGTGTTTTTTGTGGATAAAAAAAACACGGACAAACCTAGACTTGTAGTGGACTTCAGGGCCTTAAATGCAGTGTCAGAACCAGTGGCTTTCCCGATGCCCAGAATTGATGACATTTTGACAAGGGTCAGGAAGGGAAAGATTTTTACTAAACTGGACCTGAGGGGGGCGTACAACCTGATACGAATAAGGAAGGGGGATGAATGGAAAACCACCATGTTCACCCCTTTGGGGGCATTTGAATATTTAGTTATGCCCTTCGGCTTACAAGCAGGCTCCGCGTGCTTTCAATCGTTTATGAACCACGTCCTGGGGCCTTTGCTTTACAAGAATTGTGTGGCCTTCTTAGATGACGTGTTAGTATATTCAGAGAATGAGGAGCAGCATGTAAAAGACGTCAGGGAAGTGTTGGGCAGACTGCAAGCCAATCAGCTGTGGGTGAAGCTAGAGAAGTGTCAGTTTCATGCCAAGGAGGTGGAATTCCTGGGGTACCGCTTGTCGGACAAGGGATTGGCCATGGATCCTGGCAAGGTCCAAGCGGTACTGGAATGGAAAACACCGAAAACAAGGAAGGATGTGCAAAGATTCCTTGGATTTGGAAACTTCTATCGGAAGTTCATCAGAAATTTTGCCCACTTGACGGCGCCCATTACAGACTGTCTCAGCAGTAAGAGGAAATTCGTTTGGACGGCGGAGGCGGAGCGAGCTTTTGAGGAGCTGAAAAGGGCGTTCGCTTCGGAAGAACAGCTCCTGCATGTGGATTTACAAAAACCGATGCGAGTGGAAACGGACGCATCAGACCGGGCTGTGGGGGCGGTGCTTCTGCAGCCTGGCAAGGAGGAGTCGGAGTGGAGACCGTGTGCCTTTTTTTCGCGAAAGCTGAACAAATCTGAGAGGAACTACACGGTGTATGACCGAGAACTACTAGCCATTCATGAAGCGTTCAGGAGATGGAGGCATTTATTAATTGGGGCACAACATAAGGTGCAAGTGTGCACGGACCACAAGAACTTAGAGTATTGGAGAACGGCACGAGTGCTCAACCAACGGCAAGTGAGATGGGCCCAGGAGTTCTCCAAATTCCACTTTGAAATTTGTTATGTGCCAGGTCCAGAAAATGTTAGGGCGGACGCTCTCTCACGCAAACCTGAATATTTGGAAGGGGAGGGGGCACCCGAAGAGAGACATGTCATCTCAGAGGACCGCTGGGTGTGTGGGGCGGCATTGGTGGGGCAAAGAGAACTGGTAGAGGAAACAGAGAATGATGAATACGCCCAGAATAAGCTCAGAGGTCTTAGGGGTGAGGGAGAGGAACCAGGGGGTTTCGAGGAAAGAAATGGAGCTTTGTATTACAAAGGGGCACTGTATATCCCTGAAGGAGACTTAAGGGGGAGGGTACTCAAGCAGTTGCACGACAGCCCCACGGCGGGGCATTTTGGACAACACAAAACCATGTGGTTGGTCACCAGGGAATTTTGGTGGCCTAAGGTGAGGGAAGATGTACGGGAGTATGTAAGAGGGTGCGAGCAATGCCAGCGAGCCAAAGGGGAGAGGCGGGCGCCGGCGGGGCTATTAGAACCCTTACCAACCCCAGAACGACCTTGGGAGGCAGTGTCGATAGATTTTATGACTGATCTGCCGAAGTCCAAGGGGAAAACAGCCATCATGGTGGTGGTAGACCTACTAACAAAGATGTGCCACTTTGTAGCCTGCTCGCATGCAGTCACGGCGGAAGAGACAGCGAAGTTATTTGTAGAACACATTTTTAGGTTGCACAGGGTGCCATTGAGGGTGGTCTCAGACCGAGGAAAACAATTTACTTCCAGGTTCTGGAGGAAGCTCATGAGCTTACTGCAGGTGGAGGTCAACTTTTCGACTGCCCGGCACCCTGAAACCAACGGGCAGGCGGAAAGAGCAAACGGTGTCCTCCAGCAGTACCTGAGGTGTTATGTCAATGACAGAGAGAATGACTGGGTAGAAAAGTTGGCGCTGGCGGAATTTGCCTACAACAATGCCGAGAATGTGTCCACAGGGATGAGCCCCTTCTTGGCTAATTATGGGTGTCATCCCAGGGCTTTCCCAGGGGGAGAAGGGGAGAGATGGAGCGTCCCGGCAGCCGAGCATTTTGTAGAAGAAATGGAAGCAATCCATCGTCAGCTCCAACTCAACTTAGAAAGGGCGAAGGAAGAATACAAGAGGCAGGCAGACAAGAACCGAAGGGAAGGTGAAACCATAAGGGTGGGAGATAGGGTGTGGCTGTCAACCCAAGGGTTGCCGTTCAAAGGAGGTTGTAAGAAATTAAGACCCAGGAGATTGGGTCCCTTTGAGGTCATTCAACAGGTCAACCCAGTGGCTTTCAGGCTCCGGTTACCCAACCACATGAAACTGCACCCAGTATTTCACAGGTCGTTACTGTCACCGTATGAGGGGGGACGAGAAGGGATGGCCACTCGGGGACCGGTCATAGAAGAAAGGGAATGCAGCAGCCATGTGGCAGAAATCCTCGACGCCAGGTGGAAGGGGGATCAGGTGGAGTATTTGGTAGCGTGGGAAGGAGAACCGGAGTCAGAAAACACTTGGGTAATGGCAGAAGATATCAATGACGAGGTATTGATAGAAACGTTCCATCAAAGGTTCCCAAGGAAACCTCAGCCTGTGGAGAGGTTCCGGAGGGAATACTTTGGGACCACCGATGAGGAGGAGGAGTTGGAAGGATTCCCGGACTCGGAAGGGGAAGGGGAGAAGGACTCTGAGGAGGAGGAGTACTTCGAGACCAGGAACCGCAACAGGTGGAGAGAAGTGTTCGAGACATCGGAAGATGAAGGAAGTTCATTCCGGGGTTTTGCCTCCTCACCGCCCGTAGAGGAGGGGGCAGGAGGGGGTGAAGGGGGCCCTGGAGGGGAGGTGGATGTCAGGGAACTGCCATCGGAAGGAAGGGAGGTGAAAGGGCTCACACAGGTTGGGAGAGACTCAGCAGCTGAAGAGGGAACCAGTAGGGGGAGAGGAGGTGAGCTGAGGGAAAGTGAGCTGGAGGGATGGCTCCGAGACACTTCCAGCGAAAACAGTGGGGAGGTTTCAGGACCTCCTGTAGGGACACCCACTCCTCGCCGGAAACAGTCACGCAGAGAGTCCAGAAGACGTGTTTCCGTTAAGGAGCTTTTATGTTGGAAGCGATTCCGAAAGCAACCACTGTCGGAATCTGCCAGCGACTGACGGAGCCATGTTTAAGGGGCTCCGTTACAGACAGAGGTTTGCAAACTTGACCAAACTCTGAGGGACTTGGATTTTACACACAAGCAGCTCATCGTCCCATCACAGGATCCTTTCTTCCTTAAACCCAAAAGGGGAGGATCTTTGCAGCCGGGGATATCCTTGATTATATGCCAGTGTTTATTTATAATCTTTATTTATAATCTTATAATCTGGCAAGGGGTGTATAGTCCAATGCCGTGGTAAGGCGTGTTTGATATGTGTTGCTACAGTTAAGCAGATCATTCCGGTCTAAACCATTTGCGTGTCTAAGCGCTTCCTGCACAGTGTTACTAACTATTGGTTAGGGCTCTACTTAGTTGCCCCGCTGCTCTTCTATAATCATTTTCTTCCGTAGCATTCCTTTTTAACCTTACCAGCTGCCCATGAGGTAGATTTTTTCTTAAATGCAGTGGATGACTGGAAAAGAAATGAAGCAGAGTATACCTATCTGTGGGTTTCTTATAGGGCTTGAAATAGCACTGGCTCTTCCCCATCTTAATTTTCCTGGGCAGGCTAGCTGTGGAAACAGAGCTGGGAATCTTATTATTTCTGATGTGGAATGTTTGGCTTACCGTATTTTTTGCTCTATAAGACTCCCCTTTTCCCTCCGAAAAACTAAGGGGAAATGTGTGTGCGTCCTATGGAGCGAATGCAGGCTGTGCAGCTATCTCAGAAGCCAGAACAGCAAGAGGGATTGCTGCTTTCACTGCACAGCGATCCCTTTTGCTATTCTGGCTTCTGGGATTCAGAATATTTTTTTTCTTGTTTTCCTCCTCCAAAAACTAGGTGCGTCTTGTGGTCTCGTGCGTCTTATAGAGCGAAAAATATGGTATATGCCAAAAAAGCACTATCCACACATACCAGGACGGTATTGGCAGACTTTTGGTAAACCTGATGTTTCTTTAAAAACCTTACGGCAACATCACAAGAAGATCAAGCACATTTGTTGATAGGAAATCTTGAGAAGTGAACCATTTGAAAAAAGGACCTCTACATAGTTACAAACACCACATTTATATTAGCTGTTAAGTATAGGTCTGAAACTACCTGTATAAAGATTTCTCAGACAGTGACTAGTTTAATACCTTTAATTGTTACAGTTCACAACAGCAATTCAAATATGCTATTAAATATAAGCAACACTGAATTCCTGATAATTAAGCACTTATTTAAAAATGAGTGGACTCTCCTTCATTTGAGGTTTTTGTGCAGAGGCTGGATGGCCATCTGCCATGGATGCTTTAATTGACATTTCTGCATTGCAGGCGGTTGGACTAGATGTCCCTTAAGAGTCCCTTCCAACTCTAGAATTATATGATTCTAAGATCCACAGATTAGAATGACAAATGGTTATTATTGCATGCTGCTGCCAAATATAATCCGGTCACTTTCTTTGAATTAATTTGAGCTATGCAAATCTGTTTGAAGCAAAGTCAATGCACTTAAACTGGTACAGTTAAAATACAATCATTGATCCCCGGATACTAATTTCCACATATCCCATTTCTAAACAGGCCTGTACATTTCCAAATAAAAAAATCTGATGCAGCGATCTCTTAAGGCATATATGTGTGTGACAATGTATGGTAGTCACAGCAACAACATTAAAACTTGCAAAATGCCTAACTATTAGAAAGCTATCTTCCTCAGCTGAATTACTTAAAAGAAAACTCATAAGGAGCTACTGCCAAACAAGAAGTTTGTGACTAGTGTTGTTTTTTACATTACCTTACATTAACTGATAGGGAAAAGTGAAGAACATACAATTGCATGCATGTTAGTTTTGTAAGGAAAGTCTTAAGTCCAAAAGAGCACTGAAATATTCTTCATTATCAGGATCCAATTTCAAGGCTCGTTCATAGCATTCAATTGCCTGCTGCTTTTCTCCATCAAGCTGGTGAATGAATCCACGGATGCCAAAACTCTTAGCATCTGCCGGATCTATCTTGGTTCTTCTTTCTATTAATTTCTTCAGGTTATATTTGCATTTATTTCTCTCAAATGATTCATTTTCAATCTTCAGCCCAGCCAGATAATGTTCAACAGCCTCCAATTCTGATTTCTTGTGGTATACCAGAAAGCGCCCATAATTGAAGTGGAGCTGCTGTTTCTCTTCACAAGTAAGTTTCCTCATTGCAAACACTTCCTGAAACGTCTCTTCCGCTTTCTGGAGCTCTTTCCCTTCTGCATACATGTTTGCAAGATCCAAGTGAGCATAGACGAATTTGGTTTTGTGCTCCACCACTTCTTTGAAATGAAAGATGCACAGTCTGATCAGTTCTGCCATCTTTCTTTTGTCTTTATGTGGGTCTTCTGATAATTTGATTTTAAAATACTGTGCTCTGTAGCAAAGCCCCATCTGGTGATGTAGGAAGCCTGAGTTTGGTGTCAAGCTCAACGCCTCCTTCAAAAGCTCCAGGGATCTTTCCACATCACCTTTTTTCCTGTAAAATATGGCAGCGTACCTCAGCACATAAGGGATGCCAGGGAATTTGCCTAGCGCTTCTTCAATGAGCTCTTTTCCTTCTTCCACTTTATTAGTTTCCTGCAGCTTCAATGCAAGGATAGGTAGGAGAAAGGAATTATTGGGATTCAGTTTTGCTGCCTTCTTCAAGGGTTCCAGAGATGACCCTTCTGCTGCAGATTTTTTCCCATAATAATCTTCCAGGCGATATACTGTGATTGCATAGCCAGCATTATATTCTGGGTTTTCAGGTTCTTTTCCTAGTGCCTTTAAAAAGCTCTCCTTGGCTTTTTCATGATACTTTCCCCCAAATTTTAGGAGTGCCCATCCCTTTTCACCATCGATATGTGGGATTTTCATTCTATAGGGAGAGGCACTTCCATGTTCCTTGCAGGTTGTTTCCACCTTCTTTATGTAGCTTTGTACTTCTGCAAGTTTGTCCATGCGGTAATACACCCAGGCAAAGTTGCCCCATGTAATAAGGCTTGCCTTTTCAACTTCTTCTGGGTACTCTGTTTTTATACTCTCTTCAGCCTTCTGCAGATTTTCCAGAGCCTCTTCCTCCTTGCCATTCAAGTACTTCACATAGGCCAGCAGGTTATAATTTCTGACTTTGGACTTGGACGGTAAAAACTTGATCTGTTCAGCCATTCTTTCCTCTAATTCATCAAGATCAATATCTTCTTTCAGCAACCTCCAAGTAAAATGGCATTCAAGTTCCAACAGGATCCGTTTTAAAGATTCCTTGGAAATTTCACTACAGACCATGAGGGAAGAGAAAAAAGACAGTCACATTTATATGCTGAAAAAACCACAGATCCAAGCATATCCTCATTTGTCATGGAAGTTCTTTCAGAACTGACTAGATTTCGTTTCTTTGCCACATATGCATGCAGTACTTCAAATGGGAGAACTGCGAAGTTTCACGATGCAGCTGGTTCAAGTCTGACCTGAAAGCTATCATATGTAGCTGTTACACATGTAATAAATCACCTTTCCCACATACTGAGGGTCTTTTTAAAGTTTTTTTTAAACGACAGCATATTTTTATTAAAGATTTCTTGGTTTACAAAAGTATGTGCAATGTCTCTTTTTTCAAGTTACATTTTCTACAGATCAGTTTCATTTGTCGAGACGTTAGTGTTACATTAGGAAGAAAGGGGGAAAGAGGTGGAGGGGGGCATGGTGAATGGGGATGGGGTCAGGTGGCAATGGTTCTATTCTACTTAAGTGTATGTGTGGGGTTTTGTGTCAGTGTCGTTTGTGCAGGTTCTCTTTACTATTCACTTACAGTCATACCTTGGGTTACAGACGCTTCAGGTGGCGTTTTTTCGGGTTACTGACCTGCCGAAACCCGGAAGTACTGGAACGGGTTATTTCTGGGTTTCGGAGGTCACGCATGCACAGAAGCACTAACTCGCACTTTGCGCATGCGCAGAAGTGTCGAATCACAACCCGCATGTGCACAGACACAGCGCTGCGGGTTGCGAATGTGCCTCCCGCATGGATCACGTTCGCAACCTGAGCGTCCACTGTATCTGGTGTTTCTTTGGTGGTGAGAGAGGTTGGGGTTGGCCTAGAGTGTGGTTGTTTGTTTGTGACTGGATGTGGTGAACTTTTTCCCCATGTGTGATTGGGATGGGTGGGTGTTTTTGGATCAGGTTAGCCAGATTGATTCGAATGCTGTTGGTGGGTTCTTCTTGTTGTCTTGTTGGGTTGTGTATGGGATAAAGGGTAACCATATCAGGGTAAAGGCGTCTTCTTCTATTTGTCCCCTTGTCAGTTTCAGTTTGTTGGTTAGTTTTTCTAATAAGGCTGTTCTCCATACTATTCAATACCATTGGTCCATGCTTGCTCCTGACAGGTCTTTTTAAAGTTCGGTGTCAAGTGTGTCCAGAGAAAAAGGCTGTTTTAAGGATTAATAGCATGGAACAACTCAGATTAATCCTTTAGATCAGTTTCCCCAATTTGTGGTCTGTGTAATCCACCCAGGGGTCCATGGCATCATTCACATAACGAAAACTACCGTTATAGGGGGTCCATGGCTTAGCTTCTGAAAAAATAAGGGGTCTGCATTACGTAGCCAATTGGGAACCACTGCTTTAGATTATTTTCTCATTTTAGATTAAAAAGGGAATCTACAATACAGTTTTAATTTTTTTTAAGCAGACTGTATTACAAACAAGAATTTGTAGGATTGAATTTAGCCATTCAAGCTAATAGTTCTAAAGCAAACAAAGATAAGAAAAT